>NC_092712.1:91558654-91885943 GCF_047496885.1 Scyliorhinus torazame
TACATGTCTGAGACATACAGTTTAATAGCGAGTGTACCTAACTATAGAGGTAGATTTAGTTATGTCATGCATGACTGTTATTCTCCTGTTGTCCTTCGCCTTCGCAAAGGTTGTCAGTCAGTTGGCTTTGGGTTGACAGAAGGCATTCTGCATGCCAGTGGTTTATCTCTGACCTTCCTCAAACAATGACACTTTACTGATGAACACAATGTTTCATACATTTCTGGCAGTTTCCTGACAAGCATCTGTTTCACGGTCTGACCTGGGAGGTTTATTTTAAGAAATATGATTATGCAGAAACAAATGCTGCATTTTGACAACTGGAGCAATCCTCAGGCAGTTGGAAGCAAATTAACTGCATTAAAACCATCCTGTCGATGACATCTCTCTTCCTCGAGCTTCAGTATTCTTCTCTTAAAATATAGTGGAACCAATGATAATGAATGTACCTAAGAAAAATAGATGTCATGCTTCCTTCCTATCGGATGTCTCCTGAGATTATGATGAACCACGATTTCTTTTATACTCCTTTTAGTCTTATGCTGCCTTCACAGTCCCACTGCATCTTCATTAGATTAAGAAGCCATCGAGTAATTCATCCCTGCCTTAATCTTTCTTTTTTTTAATCTCCAAGGAGCTGCAAAACTTATCCACACAGAGGAGTAAAGTTAGGGTGGCACGATGGTACAGTGGTTAGCACTGCTACCTCACGGCTCCAGGGTCCCCCGGTTCAATTCCAGCCTTAGATGATTGTCTCTGGGGAGTTTGCACGTTCTCCCCGTGTCTGCTTGGGTTTCCTCCCACAGCCCAAAGATGTGTAGGTTAGATGGATTGGCCATGGTAAAATTGCCTCTTAGTGTCCACAGATGTGCAGGTTAGGTTACAGAGATAGGCAGGGTGGGCGGGGCAGTGAACCTGGGCAGAGTGCTCTTTCAGAGGGTTAGTGCAGACTCGATGGGTGAATGGCCTCCTTCTGCACTGTAGGGATTCTATGATTCAAATAACAATTAAGTTTCAGATTTAACTTGCTAACTGAGAGCAAACTCAAAAAGCAGTGATGCATGGAAGACAGTTTAGAAAATGGTGACGAGGATGTCTATCAGCTTCAACCCCATTACCAAGATTGGAATCATCACCCCATTCATTTCCATGAAGATGCTGGGGAATAGTTAACTAGTCAAAGTACCCAAGTATGTGAGTTAACAGGAAGTTTCGAGTGAGTAAACACACTGGCCAGTATGGTGTTGACCATGATGTAAAAACAGAAAGTGCTGAAAAAAGATCAGCAGGTCTGGAAGCATCTGGGATAGGGAAGCAGCTCAAGAAAGGAAGAAATGTGATGGATTTTTTCTGTTTGGGAGGCTGGAGCAAGTGGAGCAAGTAGAAGCTCAGGGATAGGTGAGAGCTCGGAGAGATTGCACAAAGATGTTTCAGACACGAGAGAAAGGAAGTGTTAATGGCCCTGTAAAGAAGGGGCACCATGATTGGAAGGGTACTAACAAGGGCATGATGTGGGTGTATCTTGCATTACATTTGAGTGATGTGCCTGCTGTCATAATATACACCAGTATGTCATGGTGCAGACACACACACTGATGGACACACGTCAAGACCAATCAACACACACAACACCGCAGCCAATCACCAGTTAGAGCACACTCACTATAAAGATAGGGGGCATCAGACTTACCGCTCATTCGGGATGCAGCCTCTCAGAAGGACAGAGCTTACAGCTTACAGCACAGATCTTCACCATGTGCTGAGTGCATAGACTGGTTAGGACAGGCATAGGTCTTTAGTTTAATCTAACATTGTGTTAACCCACAGTGAAAGTATGTTCAACAGTTTCCAACTTAATAAAATAGTGTTGTACTATTTTAAGTGTTGGTGGCCTGTATGTGTTCCACGGATCCAGAGCACCCAACACATCATGGTACCAGGAGTTGAGAGATATTAGAACTTATTAGACCTAGCTGCAAGTGATCTGCCTTCCACCAGCATACAGTCATCCTGCAAAATGGACAGCGTCCGCCCGCCGCCACCGCTCCGCATCACCGGTAACCTAGGGGCCAACTGGAAGATATTCAAACAACGTTTCCAGCTCTACCTTGAAGCCACAGACCGGGAAGCTGCCTCAGACACCAAGAAGATCGCTCTCTTCCTATCCACGGCCGGGGAACATGCCATCCACATTTTCAATTCTCTCACCTTTGTGGATGATGAAGATAAATCAAAATTCAAGATGGTCCTCCTCAAGTTTGACAGTCACTGCGACATCGAGGTGAATGAAAGTTTTGAGTGCTATGTATTCCAACAGCGTTTACAGGGTAAGGATGAACCTTTCCAGTCCTTTCTCACCCACCTCCGCATCCTTGCGCAGTCCTGTAATTACAGGCCCACCTCTGACTCCATGATACGCGACCAGATTGTTTTTGGTGTTCAGTCGGACCCCCTACGCCAGCAGCTCCTCAAGGTAAAGCAGCTCACCCGAACGATTGCCATCGAGACCTGCGTGCTTCACGAACACGCCACTAGTCGGTATTCACACATCCAAGCGTCTGAAACGGTGCGGCAAGGTCCCCACGAGGTGGAACGGGTCCAAGCAATCGAGCAACTCCAGGGCCTCAGCCTGGATGAGGGCGGCCATTTCACGCGCTTTTCGTGGACTCCCGCGCTTGTGCGCACCGAACGAGGGGACGGCGACGTCGACGAACGTACTGCGCAGGTGCGCACCACGTACGACCGCACCACGCATGCATGGTGGCGCAGCGAACTTACTGACGCTACAACGTGCAGCAACTGTGGCTCCTCCCACTTAAAGCTGCAATGCCCTGCCAAATCCCGATGATGCCCGAGATGTGGCAAACTTGGCCACTATGCTGCTTTATACAGATCAGCTCAGCCTGCCATCTCTTATCGCTCCAGCCAGCCTCGCAGGAATGTCCGGGCCATTCAACCCACGGTCACCGAGTCCGATGCGGACCTGCTACCCGATATTGATACCGAGGACCCGAAGACGCCTTTTCGAGTCGGTATCGTTACAAAAAACAGGGTATCCCCGAAGCAAAGAATCTAGCCTCTATCAGTATACAGCATCAATTGAGACGATGAGTGGTGTGCCACCCTTACGGTCAACCGGTCCCAAATACGAGTCTGCCTGGACACTGATGCCTCCGCCAATCTCATTTGTGGTGCGCACCTGCGCAGTACGTTCGTCGACGTCGCCGTCCCCTCGTTCGGTGCGCACAAGCGCGGGAGTCCACGAAAAGCGCGTGAAATGGCCGCCCTCATCCAGGCTGAGGCCCTGGAGTTGCTCGATTGCTTGGACCCGTTCCACCTCGTGGGCACCTTGCCGCACCGTCTGACCTCCAAAGCCTTTGTGTCAAACCAGCCATCCTCCCATCAGCCTGCCAGCTATTAGCCATTGATACCAGCGGCTCATGCCAACTTGAAGCGGCGCACAGGTCACGCAAAGCCATCATTCCCTTTGAAATCGTGGGCTCCTCGAAAGCCTCCCTGCTTGGCACGCAGGCATGCAAGCTGTTGAACCTAGTTCAGAGAGTTCACTCTCGCTCTCCTGCTGACGCGTCTGCGTTTCAGGACACTGACTTCAGGGCACAGCTCGATGCCATTATCAACCAGTACCACGGCGTCTTCGAGGGCATGGGCATGCTCCCGTACACCTACAAGATTTTATTAAAACCAAATGCCACGCCTGTGGTGCACGCACCTCGCAGGGTCCCAGCAGCCCTTAAGGACCACCTCAAGCAGCAGCTGCAGGACCTCCAGAACCAAGGAGTGATTTCCAAAGTCACGGAACCGACCGACTGGGTCAGTTCCATGGCATTGATCCCAAGGATCTAAATCGCAATATCATGAGGGAGCACTATCCAATTCCCAAGCGCGAAGAGCTCACATGTGAGATGGCTCGCGCCAAGCTCTTTACCAAACTCGATGCCTCAAAAGAATTCTGGCAAATCCAGCTGGATATTGTTACAACAGGATGCAGTTTGGGATCATGGGCGGGATTCTCCGCAATCGGCGCGATGTCCGCCGACCGACGCCAAAAACAGCGCGAATCAGTCCGGCATCGCGCCGCCCCAAAGGTGCGGAATAATAAAACACTATTTTAAGTGTTGGTGGCCTGTATGTGTTCCACGGATCCAGAGCACCCAACACATCACCTGCCATTGCTAAGCTGTTGGAAGTATGTGAAAGCTGTGAAAGTGGGTGTATGGTTGATCGCATTGGTGGGTAGGTGAGGATAAAGTGTAGCATCTAGATGTGGAGTCATTGAACTTTTTGCAGCACTGGGTTCTTGGGGCCAGATTCCATAAATTATTGTCCTTGGAAACCTGCTCCCATTCTCTCAGCAGGATATCATTCAAGTACCTCATCTGGAATAAAGTGTCCAGCACCATATCAAAGAAACTGGGATCTTTCTCTCTAGCCTACTATTTCATTGGCAGTCTTATATAGAATATATAGAATATAGAACATTACAGCACAGTACAGGCCCTTCGGCCCTCGATGTTGCGCCGACCTTTGAAACCACTCTAAAACCCATCTATACTATTCCCTTATCATCCATATGTTTATCCAATGACCATTTAAATGCCCTTAATGTTGGCGAGTCCACTATTGTTGCAGGCAGGGCATTCCACGCCCTCACTACTCTCTGAGTAAAGAACCTACCTCTGACATCTGTCCTATATCTATCACCCCTCAATTTAATGCTATGTCCCCTTTTGCTCAACATCACCATCCGAGGAAAAAGGCTCTCACTGTCCACCCTATCCAATCCTCTGATCATCTTGTATGCCTCAATTAAGTCACCTCTTAACCTTCTTCTTTCTAAAGAAAATAACCTCAAGTCCCTCAGCCTTCCCTTATAACATCTTCCTTCCAGACTCAAAAAAGGGGAGGCAGTGGCACAGTAGCATTGCCGCTTGACCAATAATCCAGAGATCCAGGGTAATGCTCTGGCCGAATTTAATAACTCAATGAAATATCGGGAATTAAAAGTCTAACAATGACCATTGTCGTAAAAACTCACCTGGTTCACTAATGTCCTTTGGGGAAGGAAATCTGCCTTCTTTATCTGGTCTGGCCTAGATGTGACTCCAGACCCACAGCAATGTGGCTGACTCTTAAATACCCTCTGAAATGGCCTAGCAAGCCACTCAGTTGCATTCAACCGCTACAAATGGAACACAAAGGAATGACAGGTCGCTCTACACTAACTGAAAGGGGTTCCACTCGATGAACGTACAGCTAATATGTGACCATCAGCTGCGCATCATTCACCTTTGCCCCCAATAGCTGGGCACTGTGCGTGACGCCTTCATCCTGGCACACTCGATGATTCCTGACATGCTCAAGATGCACCCAAGCTGGGGGGTTGGTTCCTGGCTGACAGGGGTTATCCACTGTGGTCATGACTGATGACACCTATCCCTAGGCGGAGACCCACTACAATGACACTCATACAGCAACCAGGAGCATGATTGAGCAGTACTTCGGTCTCCTGAACATGCGGATCAGTTGCTTGGACCGCTCTGGAGGGGCCCTCCAGTATGACGCAGAGAGTTGCGGCGCCAGTTTTGCTGTCGTGGAACTCCACAAAATCTGCGTTGGTGTCAGTCTCAGAAACGGAGAATCCCACCCATGATGTACTGCCACATCCAGTTGTGAATGGTGATGTGCAATTAAACAACTCACTGGAGAATGAGGCAGCACAAATATCCCCATCCTCAATGATGGAGGAGCCCAGCACATCAGAGCAAATGATAAGGCTGATGAGAAATAAATGCTGGCTATCCAGCAATGCCCACATTACATAAATTAATTTTTAAAATTTGTGAGACTGATCATCCAGCTGTAGTTGACTGAGTGCACCTCACTTTTAAGAGGGAATGGCTATCCTTAAGGAGTGGAGGCTGCATATATGTGATGTTAGATGCATATTCACCTATGCGCCTTGCTAAGTGTGCAGCCAAACAGCTATGTTTTTCACTAACAATCAGCATAATGCGTGCTTGCTCCCTGCCTTAATTTGGCCAGGCTTGGGGCCATCGTACTTCACAATCCCTGCCTCCGCCAATGGGCATAATAGAATGCGCCACTCATGATATTTCCCCATTTTCCTGTTACTGTCCCATCGTTTCAATCTACCCACGCATATTTGCAACAGAAATCTTGGATCTTGGATCCACCCTAAACAGGATGGACCAAGGAGTGGCCCTTTAAGCTCAGCTCAAGGTGGCCGCTGAGGCAATTCATCAACTGAAACCCTTGGGAGCAGTGCTGGCAGCACAGCTATAAAGACTTCATTCTAAATTGTACCTTTTAGGAAAATAAACTGCATCAAGCAACCTTGAGGGGAAGACAAATTTACTTCAGAACCACCTGTTTTAAGGAACACAATGATCCAGCAAGCCTTCCTGCTGCCCCATAGACACACTAGGATTTATATAGTTAAGGTATGGACTCTACAGTATTTAGTCATACTTAGAAGGTTATTCATATCTCCCAAAGAATTGATGCAAGAATATGTTACACACTTTGTAATTTTAGACATCAGGCTTGTAATCATCAAGAACATTCCACAGCTAAACACTGTATAACAGCAGTAAATGTAACAGCTGTTACTATTTCTCACAACTGAGATCAAATGTATGAGAAAGTGTGTCAAACCAGTCTGAGATTCACAAGTTTCCTGTAATAGTTCTTCCACTTTGTAAGTTTACATTCGGTTTCCATTAGTTTTGCTAATTAAGGTAGGGCGATATCTTAAAAGCCCTGTGGAGACGGGTTGGGAATTGGAAATTTGGAATGCCACACCATTTGGGACAATTGAAACTCTTAGGTAGGCAATTAGCTCCCACTGAAGGCCTCGCCCTACCACCATAGGAATTAACCAGCATAGAACATACAGTGCAGAAGGCCTGCACCAACCCACTTAAGCCCTCACTTCCACCCTATCCCCATAACCCAACAACCCCTCCTAACCTTTTTGGTCACTGAGGGCAATTTATCATGGCCAATCCACCTAACCTGCACGTCTTTGGACTGTGGGAGGAAACCCACACTGACACGGGGAGAACGTACAGATTCTGCACAGACAGTGACCCAGTGGGGAATTGAACCTGGGACCCTGGCGCAGTGAAGCCACAGTGCTATCCACTTGTGCTACCATGCAGCAGTAGGATGGGCCCATGACAAGCAGCCAAAGAAGCAAATTACCCTCCTTAACGGGCTACCTTTGCCCATCTGAGGGCCTCCCAAGGTATAAACACCCCACAACAAGTTCCCCTCACCTCCTTGTCATTCAGCCCATGTACCCCCTCACCCCACTCCCTTCTCACTCTTCGCTGATGACACCCTCCCCACTTCCCATCTCACCGACACTTACCTATCTCCAGAAGTCCAGTGATGATTATTGGTGAAGGCCTCACTGGCAGTGGTGACCAGGGGCTGTGCTGAAGGGCTGCTGATCTCTTGACTGGCAGCCTTCTGAAGTGAAACTTCCTGTTCCTGAAGGGCAGGTATCCTGTCACACCTCTATTAATTGGCAATCAGACTTTTAATTAGAGCAGGGAAGCCGTAATTCTATTGGATGAGCTCTCCCTTGACCTTTTAGTCGGGAAGGACAGGATCTGCGGCACCTCATAAAATCCGGATCAATGTTTTAAAATAATATCATTCCATTATA
Organism: Scyliorhinus torazame; assembly: GCF_047496885.1. NCBI lineage: Eukaryota > Metazoa > Chordata > Chondrichthyes > Carcharhiniformes > Scyliorhinidae > Scyliorhinus > Scyliorhinus torazame. Next base: position 91,566,369 of record NC_092712.1, read on the forward strand.
GATAGTAATGTCAACCAAACACCTGAACATGCTGCAGTTTGGTGGAATTAAAGGAGCTATTGTAAATTATGTTTCACAGGAATATTTTATTGCTGGAACATTTTCAAAGTATATTTTTAACAGTAGCTGAGAATACATCCATTGATTCAAAGCAACATATTGGTTATTAATTGAGCAACATAGACCCCGATTCATGATCATTACTAGGAAAGCTGGAATACATTCATCTTTCAGGGCATCAATTCATCAAAATCAATTTGGGGGGAAGACGGTGGCATTGTGGTACGTTCGCTGGACTGGTAATCCAATGGATCCAGCTAATAGTCTGGGGGTGTGCTGTGGAATTTGAATTCAGTTAATAAATCTGGAATAATAATAATGATTGCTTATTGTCACAAGTAGGCTTCAATGAAGTTACTGTGAAAAGCCCCTAGTCGCCACATTCCGGCGCCTGTTCGGGGAGGCTGGTATGGGAATTGAACCCATGCTGCTGACCTTGTTCTGCATTACAAGCCAGCTGTTTAGCCCACTGTGCTAAACCAGCCCCTGGAGTATAAAGCTAGTCTCAGTAATTGTGACCATGAAACTGTCATCAATTGTTGTAAAAACCTATCTGGTTCACTAATGTCTTTGAGGGAAGGAAATCTGCCGTCCTTACCTGGTTTGGCCTACATGTCGCTTCAGATCCTCGGCAATGTGGTTGACTCTTAATTGTCCCCTGAGATGGCCTTTCCGAGTCACTCAATTCAAGAGCAATTAGGAATGCGCAACAAATACGGGCCTTGCCAGAGATGCCCACATCCCATGGCAAAAAAATTAATAAAAGGTATTTTAAGTGTATTGTGGCCAATGTCCTTTTCTAAAAGTATGAGCAAATATTAGAAAGCAAATACATACCTGTTCCATACGTAGCTCAGGATCTGAGGTAAAACATAGCACACTAAGACCAGCAGATGTAATTATCAGTATTCACTCAACTCAAACCCAAACACTGCAGCTGGAGTAAATTCTGCTTAGCATTGACCGGCTGGCCCCCTTTTCCTTCACCTCTCAGGTTTACTATCATTATTATCACTGAGCTTTAAGAATCATGCCACGGCAAAAATCCTAAATGCAAAAAGCATATTCAGGATAGGAATTCAAGTTCAAGGGAAGCAATGGTTAAAGAGTATGAAAAACTATCTGTAGGAATGACAAGTCTTCCATCATTTTGTTTTTACACATTCTTGGGATGAGGGCGTCTCTGGCTGGGCCAGCTTTTGTTGCCCATCCCTCACTGCCCTGGAACTCGGTGGCTCGCCAAGCCATTTCAGAGGTGGCCAGTTAAAAGTCAACCACATTACTGTGGGTCTTGAGTCACGTGTCGGCCAAACAGGGTAAGGATGGCAGATTTCCTTAGAAAAGGAAGGATATTAGTGAGTCAGATGGGCTTTTATGACAATGGTCAACATTTGACGTTTGATTGTCTCATCAGACTTCTAATTCCAGGTTTTTCATTAAATTCTATTTTCACCAACTGCCATGGTGGGATTTGAACCCAGGACTCTAGAGCATTACTCTGGGTCTCTGGATTACTAGTGCCCCCAAACTAGTATCTATACAGGACGCCGCCTCCAACCGTTTCCATGCCGTCCCCTCTCCCTCCATTCCCCACTTCCGAATCATCGACACATTCGCTGCCCAGTAATAGCTGCACAGGTTCGGCAGCGCCAACCCACCCCCCCCCCCCCAACTGCGCTCCAAAAACAGTCTCTTAACCCGTGGGGTCTTATTTGCCTACACAAATCCCGTGATACTCCTATTTACCCGCTTGAAAAAGGACTTGGGGATGAGAATGGGCAGGCACTGGAACATGAACAAGAACCTAGGGAGGACCGTCATCGTTATGGACTGCACCCTGCCCACCAGGGAGAGTGGCAACATGTCCCACCTCCTAAAGTCCTCCTCCATCTGACCCACCAGCCGTGCTAAGTTGAGCTTGTGCAAGACCCACAGCTCTTGGCCACCTGGATACCCAAGTACCGAAAGCTCTTCTCCACCATCTTGAGCGGTAGCTCCCCCAACCTACTTTTCCTGGCCCCTCGCATGCACCACAAAAAGCTCTTTTTTTTTCCCACATTTAGCTTGTATCCCGAAAAGTCTCCAAAATCCTTAAGAACCTGCATGACCTCCCTCATCCCCTCCACCGGATCCACAATATACAGAAGCAGGTCATCCGCATACAGCAAAACACGGCGCTCCTCTCTCCCCCCACCCCCCCCCCCCCGCCCCCCCCGCGAACCAACCCCCTCCAGTTTCTGGACTCTCTCAACGCCATGGCCAGCGGCTCAATCGCCAAGGCAAACAGCAGGGGGGACAGAGGGCACCCGTACCTCATTCCACGACAGAACCTAAAGTACCCTGACCGCAGCTGGTTCGTCGACACACTCGCTACCGGGGCCTGGTACAACAATTTGACCCACTCTATGAATTTCTCCCCAAATCCAAATCTGCCTAACACCTCCCAGAGGCACTCCCACTCCACCCGATTGAAGGCCTTCTCCGCATCCATTGCTACTACCACTTCTGCGTCCCCCCCCCCCTCCGAGGGCATCATGATCACATTCAGGAGCCTCCGCACATTCGTATTCAGTTGCCTACCCTCCATAAACCCCGTCTGATCCTCATGAATCACTCCTGGGACACAATCCTCAATCCTAGTGGCCAAGATCTTGGCCAACAGCTTGGCGTCCACCTTAAGGAGTGAAATCGGCCCATAGGAACCGCATTGCAGCGGGTCCTTACCACGCTTGAGGATAAGCGAGATCAGAGCCCGCGACATCGTCGGGGGAAGGATACCCTTTTCCTTAGCCTCGTTAAAGGTTCTTAACAACAGCGGGCCCAACACCTCCGAGAATTTTCTATAGAACTCTACGGGGAACCCATCCGGAGCCGGGGCCTTGCCCGCCTGTATACTCCCCAACCCCTGAACTAGCTCCTCCATCCCAATCGGGGCCCCTAGACCCTCTATCCGCCCTTCCTCCACCTTTGGGAACCTCAGTAGGTCCAGGAACTGCCTCATCCCCTCCCCACCCTCCGGGGGTTCTGACTCATACAGTTTACCATAGAAGTCCTTAAAGCCCTCTTTATTTTAGCTGGACTCCACACCGTGTTCCCCCCCCCCCCCCGCCCCCATCTCCCTAGCCGCCTCCCTCTTCCGCAGCTGATGCACCAGCATCCGACTTGCCTTCTCCCCATACTCATACACTGCTCCCTGTACCTTCCTCAACTGGGCCTCAGTCTTCCCCGTGGTTAGCAAGTCAAACTCCTTTTGGAGGCTCCGGTGCTCCTTCAGCAGCCCCTCCTCGTTTGATTCCGCATACCTCCTATCTACCCTCAGTATCTCCCCCACCAATCTCTCCTTCTCCATCCTCTCCCTCTTTTCCCTGTGGGCCCTGATTGAGATTAACTCCCCCTGACCACTGCCTTCAGTGCCTCCCAGGCCACACTCGCCAACACCTCCCCTTTATCATTGGCCTCCACATATCTTTGGATGCACCTCCGGACCCGCCCACAGACCTCCTCGTCCGCCAGTAGTCCCACGTCCATTCGCCACAGCGGGCGTTGGCCTCTCTCCTCCCCCACCCTCAGTTCCACCCAGTGCGGGGCATGGTCCGAGATCGCAATGGCCGAATATTCCATCCCCTCCACCCTCGAGATCAGCGCCCTGTTTAGCACGAAAAAATCTATCCGCGAGTAAGCCTTGTGTACATGGGAGAAGAAGGAAAACTCCCTCGCCCTTGGCCTGACAAATCTCCACAGATCCACTCCCCCCATCTGGTCCATGAACCCCCTCAGGATCTTGGCCGCTGCCGGCCGCTTACCCGACCTCGACCTAGACCGGTCCAGAGTCGGGTCCAGGACCGTATTGAAGTCCCCCTCCATTACCAAACTACATGACTCCAGATCCGGAATCCGACTCAGCATCCGCTTCATGAACCCCGCATCATCCCGGTTCGGAGCATACACATTCACTAACACCACCCGGGCCCCCTGCAGCCTGCCACTCACCATAACATAACGACCCCCGTTATCCGCCACAATACCCAGCACCTCAAATGCCACCCGATTATTCACCAAGATTGCAACCCCCCTGTACCTCGCATCCAGCCCTGAGTGAAAAACCTGCCCCACCCATCCCTTCCTCAGCCTGGTTTGATCCGCAATCTTCAGGTGTGTTTCCTGTAGCATGGCTACGTCTGCCTTAAGCCCCTTTAAGTGCGAGAACACCCGGGCCCTCTTGACCGACCCATTCAGGCCTCTCACGTTCCACGTGATCAGCCGGATCGGGCCCCCCCCCCCCCCCCCCAACTACCACCACCCCCCCCCCCCCACCCCCGCCAACTAGCCATCTCCTTTTTTAGGCCAGCCACATGCCCGCGCCTCCCGCACCCTCCAGTCCCCCAGGCGGAGGCTCCTCGCCCCGACTCTCCCTCTTACCATCGATTCCCCCTCAATCAGCACAGCAGCAACCCAGTCCCCCCCGCAAACCCCCCCTCCCCTGACCAAGCAACTGCTTAACCTCCCTAACCCCCCATTGCACTCCCATAAGCCAGCTGACTCATGCTGACCCCGGCCACTCCTGCTCTGCCTCCAATCCCCCTTTGGATTCCCCATCCAAATCTTCAGCCTCCCCCACCTAAGTGGGGTAAAGAGAGCCCCCCCCCCTACACACCATATAAACCAATGGGGACATCGAACACAGTACCGCCCCCCGCTTCGGGTATCGCCCCCACCATTTCGCGGGAAAAAGCCGCGCTCCCTGCCTGGGCCGACCCCACCCCCTTTGACGCAGCTCCTCCCAATTGCGACCTCGCCCCAATCCCCGAGGGCCCCAGGCCATGGGGCCACCCAGACCCAAGAAAACGTGGGGAAAAACCCCACCCAAACATCGCCCCATCTCCCTCACCCACAACCCTCATAATATACTGCAAACCTTTAATTCGAGTCCAAATTCTCATTTTGATGAAAGTCCACGCCTCATCCGGCATATCAAAATAGTGGTGCCGTCCTGGTATGTGCCCCACAGCCTCGCCGGCTGTAACAGCCCGAACTTCACCCCCTTCCCATGGAGGACCGCCTTGGCCCGATTGAATCCTGCCCGTTTCTTGGCCAGCTCTGCACTCCAGTCCTGGTAAATTCGGATCTCATGGTTCCCCCACCTGCTGCTCCGCTCCTTTTTCGCCCATCGCAGGACACTCTCCCTGTCAGTGAAGCGGTGGAACCTTACCACCATAGCCCTCGCCGGCTCGTTCGCCCCATCCAGCTCCAGGGGCCTCGGGAAGGCCCCGGCACCCATCAGCGTACTCAGCATCGTGGCCACATACACCCCAACATCCGACCCCTCCACGCCTTAAGGGAGACCCAGAATCCGCAGGTTCTGCCTCCTCGGCCTATTCTCCAGGTTCTCCAGCTTCTCCTGCCATTTTTTGTGCAGCGCCTCGTGTGCTTCCACTCTGACCGCCAGGCCCAGAATCTCGTCCTCATTCTCAGAGGCATTCTGCTGCACCTCCTTAATCGCCATCCCCTGCATCCTCTGGGACTCCACCAACCTTTCGATCGACGCCTTCATAGGGGCCAACATCTCCGCCTTCAAGTCCGCAAAGCAGCTTCTCAAAAACTCCGGCTGCTCCCAAGACCACTGGGCCAACGCTGCCTGATCACTGCCCGCCGCCATCTTGTTTTTTCGCGCCCGTTCTCCTCTTCTCTAAAGCCACTTTTTTGACCGCTCCGCTCCTGGTCCACTCCATACAGTGCTGGGGGACCCTCACTGTTTCCTTCCCACACCGGGAATCGTCGTCCAAATGCCCTGGAGCTCCTTAAAAGGGCCCAAAAGTCCGTTATCGGCGGGAGCTGCCGTCCGTGCGACCTACCAAGGCATAGCCGCAACCTGAAGGCTGAATAGATATTAATGATTAATAGATATTAATAAACTCGTGTGTGACATGGATCTTACCAATAATTAATGGCATACTAAAATGAATGATCTGTATGTAATGATATCTCGTATCTCATCTTTATATATATATGAATGATCATGGAGAATAGTGTGTAATTACAGTATCCAGCCACTAGATGCAGCAAAAGCACATCTCATGCGCCACACGGTGGTCCATGTGATCTTGGGGAGTGAGTTAGTAGAGAGGGTTGGAGACAGTCCTGTTTTTCAGTAACTCTGTGTATTGTAATTATTTAATCTAATACTTAGCTTTTTCCGCATACTTAAGAATTCACAATTTATAGTGCAGTGTAAACAAATTAGCTCTGATTTAGTGCAAAGTCTGAATATTCTTTGTAGCAACACTACAACCTTAATAATATTAATTTCAACAAACAAAGAACATCACACTGTAGAAGACAAAAGGTTTTTGCTATTCAATTTACTACAGCCTGGAACTGAGGGCCTCTTTTGGTTATTATTTTATCAACTTTGTCCAGCAAGATGTTGTCTGTCATTCAGAAGAAATGACTGACTTCATTGCCTTTGTGAATTTTCATGAAGCAAATTAGTTCTATTAATTTGTTATAGTGAAAGGCAAGAGTCTTATCCTCATCTTCAAATGTTATTTTTATATTGTAATCCGAGTGTTAAAGTATAATTACAGCTATAAAATACATCATATTAATGAGGCATCACAATTAAAATCAATTAGCATTACTTCCAGCCCAGTAATGTTGAAGATAAAAATCAGATTAAGGTGGGCAGCAGCTATCCAAAGAGATACGATGATCTCTTCCGCCTTTGGAAGTAATTCCTGGTCCTCATGCTCTACGGTAATCAAGTGTCAACTTATAACCAGTAAATATGGCTTCCCATGTTGTGCCAACATAACCTACAAAGCTGGAATGACTTCTCCAGGGCACAGACCTGGGAAAATAGTATGGGGACCCTGAGTTGCTCAAGCATCAGGGCCCCTCTCCTCTCAGCATTGCACGTGTTGCTGGAAAGCTGCCTGATGTATGACAGATATTTTTCTCATCCGCATTCTCCTGCCTTTCCTCCATAACATAAGAACGAGGAACAGGAGTAGGCCACCTGGCCCCTCGAGCCTGCTCCGCCATTCAATGAGATCATGGCTGATCTTCGTGGACTCAGCTCCAGTCTCCGGCCCGTACACCATATCCCCGAATCCCTTTATTCTTTAGAAAGGTATCTTTTTCTTAAAAACGTTTAAAGAAGGAGTCTCAACTGCTTCACTGGGCAAGGAATTCCAGAGATTCACAACCCTTTGGGTGAAGAAGTTCCTCCTAAACTCGTCCTAAATCTACTTCCCTTATTTTGAGGCTATGCCCCCTAGTTCTGCTTTCCCCGACCAGTGGAAACAACCTGCCCGCATCTATCCTATCTATTCCCTTCATAATTTTATATGTTTCAGTAAGATCCCCCCGCATCCTTCTAAACTCCAATGAGTCCAGTCCCAGTCTACTCAACCTCTCGTCATAATCTAATCCCCTCAACTCTGGGATCAACCTAGTGAATCTCCTCTGTACGCCCTCCAGTGCCAATATGTCCTTTCTCAGGTAAGGAGACCAAAACTGAACACAATACTCCAGATGTGGCCTCACCAACACCTTATACAATTGCAGCATAACCTCCCTAGTCTTGAACTCCATCCCTCTAGCAATGAAAGACAAAACTCGATTAGCCTTCTTAATCACCTGTTGCACCTGCACACCAACTTTTTGCGACTCGTGCACCAGCACACCCAGGTCCCTCTGCACAGCAGCATGTTTTAACATCTTACCCTAGCCCATTCACCTAACCTATCCAAATCCTTCTGCAGACTTCCGGTATCCACGGCACTTTTTGCTTTACCACTCATCTTAGTGTCGTCTGCAAACTTTGCCACATTGCACTTGGTCCCCAACTCCAAATCATCTATGTAAATTGTGAACAACTGCGGGCCCAACACTGATCCTTGCGGGACCCCACTAGTTACAGGTTGCCAACCGGAGAAACACCCATTTATCCCCACTCTCTGCTTTCTGTTAGTTAACCAATCCTCTATCCATGCTACCACTTTACCCTCAATGCCATGCATCTTTAGTTTATGCAGCAACCTTTTGTGTGGCACCTTGTCAAAAGCTTTCTGGAAATCCAGATATACCACATCCATTGGCTCCCCGTTATCTACTGCACTGGTAATGTCCTCAAAACATTCTACCAAATTAGTCAGACACGACCTACCCTTTATGAACCCATGCTGCGTCTGCCCAATGGGACAATTTCCCTCCAGGTGCCCCGCTATTTCCTCCATAATGATAGATTCCAGCATTTTCCCTACAACCGAAGTTAAGCTTACCGGCCTATAATTACCCGCTTTCTGCCGACCTCCTTTTTTTAAACAGTGGTGTCACGTTTGCTACTTTCCAATTCTCTGGGACCACTCCAGAGTCTAGTGAATTTTGATAAATTATCACTAGTGCGTTTACAATTTCCCTAGCCATCTCTTTTAACACTCTGGGATGCATCCCATCAGGGCCAGGAGACATGTCTACCTTTAGCCCCATTAGCTTGCCCAATACTGCCTCCTTAGTGATTACAATCATCTCAAGGTCCTCACCTATCATATCTTTATTTCCTGATCCCCTTATTAATCAAGAACCGATCTATCTCTGTCTTGAAGACACTCAGTGATTTGGCCTCCACAGCCTTCTGCGGCAAAGAGTTCCACAGATTCACCACCCTCTGGTGAAGGAATTCCTCCTTATCTCAGTTTTAAAGGATCGTCCCTTCAGTCTGATGTTGTGCCCTCTGGTTCTAGTTTTTCCTACAACTGGAAACATCCTCTCTATGTCCACTCTATCCAGGCCTCGCAGCATCCTGTAAGTTTCAATAAAATCCCCCCTCATCCTGCTAAACTCCAACGAGTACAGACCCAGAGTTATGAATAATACATGAAGTGGAGCTAACAAAGTGGCCAGGTTGGCAATTAACTTTCCATAGTAGTTAACCAGGCCAAGAAACGACCTGCGCTCAGTGGTATTCTTTGGGGTCGGGACCCCTTTTATAACTCAAAGCTTATCTTCCACCGAGTGTAAACCATCCCTGTCCATCCTGTAACCTAGATAGGTCACCGCTCTAGCGCAAAACACACATTTTCTCCTCATTAGTCAGGCGCCTAATTGGGCAAACCGCTGGAGCACTTCCTGCAGGTTGTCCATATGCTCCTTCTCATGATGAGCATGTCGTCCAGATGGACAGGCACCTTCAGCAGACCCTGCAAGATATTCTCCATTACTCGCTGAAAAATCGCCGGGGCCGATGATACCCCAAACGGGAGGCGGGTGTATTCAAACAACCCCCGATGACTTTTATGGTTGCAAACCTCCTGGATTCTGGATCTAGCTCCACCTGTAAATATGCATTGTGCATGTCCAAATTTGTGAAGGAGCATCTTCCAGCCAGTCTTACGTACAAATGTTCCACCTTGGGCATCCAGTACCGTCCCGGTGTGAACTCTGTTCATGGTAAGCTTGAAATCTACGCAGAAGTTGGGTTTCTTCACCAGCACCACAGATGCGACCCATTCGTCAAACTGTATTGGGATTATGACTTCCAAGTCCTGCAGGGACCCTAGTTCCACATTGACCTTGGCAAGCAATGCATAAGGACCAGCACTCACCCTAAAATATCGGGGCAGCAGGGTCCATGTCGATGTGGGCCTTGGCCCCCTTTATCCTGCCCGGGCCCTCCTGAACACTTTGGGGTGTTTGCCCAGTACGTCGTACAGATTTCTGGTGCCCATCCAAAGAAATCCGTTGCCAGTTGAGGACTCGTAACAGTCTCGTCCCAACAAATTTGGCCCTGGTCTCTGCACCAAAACCAGGCAAAGACGGACCGACTGCTGCCTATGAGTTACCGGAGTCACCATGGTCCCTATGATATTCAAAGGTTCATCGGCATAGGTCACTAATTTTGTTTTGGAAATTGACACTGGTGCTACCATCTCCATCATGGACCATCACACACATCGGCGACTCCGCAGAAGGATCACACTGTTAAGTTTCAGCGGGAGCGGAGTGCAGAGGCTGCTGGTGGGTGAGTATTGAAGTTTAAAATAACTTACCTTGCAGGAGCATCTCTTGGAGTTTCAGCGGGAGCGGAGTGCGGGGGCTGCTGGTGGGTGAGTATTGAAGTTTAAAATAACTTACCTTGCAGGAGCATCTCTTGGAGTTTCAGCAGGAGCGGAGTGCGGGGGCTGCTGGTGGGTGAGTATTTAAGTAAACACTTACCTGGTCCCGTTTCTGTTCCTCTTTGCTTTTTTTTTAAGGCGGGAACAGGAAGTTCGACCCGCGGACTTCTGGGAAGTCCCTCACCAATAAATTCTGGTGGAGAGGAAACCAGAGACACTACACGTGTAGTGTCTCCCACCCGCCCTCCTCCTCTAACCTAATAATAATACCCATTGGTGTGAGGTAAGTACCATATTGTATTATTATTATTATCATTTTTTTAAATTTAGTTGTTAGCCAGATCTTGGTTGAAAGCTAGAGGGATGGCAGGGAAGGGAATGCAATGTTCCTCCTGCAGGATGTTTGAGGTGAGGAATGCTGTTAGTGTCCCTGCTGATTTTACCTGCAGGAAGTGCTGCCATCTCCAGCTCCTCCAAGGCCGAGTTAGGGAACTGGAGCTGGAGTTGGAAGAACTTCGGATCATTCGGGAGGCAGAGGGGGTCATAGCTAGCAGCTTCAGGGAATTAGTTACACCAAAGATTGGAGATAGATGGGTAACTGTAAGAGGGACTGGGAAGAAGCAGTCAGTGCAGGGATCCCCTGCGGTCGTTCCCCTGAGAAACAAGTATACCGCTTTGGATACTTGTGGGGGGGGGGACTTACCAGGGGTAAGCCATGGGGTACGGGCCTCTGGCACGGAGTCTGTCCCTGTTGCTCAGAAGGGATGGGGGGAGAGGAGCAGAGCATTAGTAATTGGGGACTCGATAGTCAGGGGCACAGATAGGAGATTTTGTGGGAGCGTGAGAGACTCACGTTTGGTATGTTGCCTCCCAGGTGCAAGGGTACGTGATGTCTCGGATCGTGTTTTCCGGGTCCTTAAGGGGGAGGGGGAGCAGCCCCAAGTCGTGGTCCACATTGGCACTAACGACATAGGTAGGAAAGGGGACAAGGATGTCAGGCAGGCTTTCAGGGAGCTAGGATGGAAGCTCAGAACTAGAACAAGAGGAGACTTAATAGAGGCATACAAAATGATCAGGGTGTTAGATAGGGTGGACAGTGAGAGCCTTCTCCCGCGGATGGAAATGGCTGGCACGAGGGAACATAGCTTTAAACTGAGGGGTAATACATATAGGACAGAGGTCAGAGGTAGGTTCTTTACGCAAAGAGTGGTGAGGCCGTGGAATGCCCTACCTGCAACAGTAGTGAACTCGCCAACATTGAGGGCATTTAAAAGTTTATTGGATAAGCATATGGATGATAATGGCATAGTGTAGGTTAGATGGCTTTTGTTTCGGTGCAACATCGTGGGCCGAAGGGCCTGTACTGCGCTGTATCGTTCTATGTCTATGTCTATGTTGACAGTCTTCAAGTAGATGTGCTTCACTGGATGGGGGTGGGGGTTGTTCTGAGGATGTGACAACCACTATAGCAATATTAACAAACTTTCTAACGATATAATAGGCGTGAAGCAACATTGACAATGTTCGAAGGATGTCAACAGCATGATCCCTGCGCGGTGTCGTTGTTGAAATGTGCAATGGTCCACGATGGAGACAGTAGCACCAGTGTCCATTTACATTATCACGGGGTGCCCATTGACCTGTAATGTGACTTGGATTGGTGCTACCTTCAGGGCCGTGATGCAGTTCAGCTGTAATAAACAGTCCTTCTCACCCAGAGTGCCCACGTGCAAGGCTGGTTCGGGGTGACCTCAGCAGCTGTTGTGGACTACGCTCGCTGCGCCAAAATTGGCAGCCCTGACCATCACGAGTTCTCCGGCCACACATCTGACAATGCTGCCAGCTCTCTCCACCATCCTCGGGGAGGTATCCCACCGGTCAGCGGTAGCTCCCGAGATCCTGACCCGTCTGCAGAATTGCCTCTGGGACAGCCATTTTTGAGGAGGTCTGGTCAGTCTGGCACAGTCTCGTGGTGTAGAGGGAGTTTGAAATGAAGAGCGAGCCAAACGATGGACGCCATAGTCCATGGACCCCTGTAGCTCCTGCACTCCTTTCTCCACGTGCTCTTGGGTTAGTGAAAGCTCGATGGCCCCATTTCAAATCCAAGGTGGGCTCTGCCAATCACTTCCTCTGAGTGGCCATGTCGTTTGTGCCACACACTAGCCTATCCCTCAACATTTCAGAGAGGGACGACCTGAATTCGCAATGCTCAGCTAGACGTCTTGGGCGGGTCAAGGAGCCAGTGACCGATTCACTGGGAAACCGCATTGCCGTATTAAAACAACACCGCTAATTAATTATGGAAGGCTTGGGTCATCGTGTTCCAAAACCAAAGCGACCAGCTCATCAAAGGATTTGGAGTCCGGTATAGCCGAGTAAGTCAGACTCTTTATGATCCCAAATGTCTGGGCCCTTAAGGCGATCAGGAGGAGAACTTCCTGATGGTCTTCCCCCAAAATCCCATTCGCCTGGAAGAAATACCTCATGTGCTCCGCAAATTGGTTCCAGTCTTCCGGGCCTGCATCAAAGGCGTCCAACTTCCCCAACAGCAACATTCTCAACTATTACGACCCTACGTCCCGGGCTAGCAAATTTCTGGCAGCTAGGCGGTTCCACAGGCGAGTCCAGAGTTTCGTTTCTCCTTCATCACCAGTTTAGTAACTTTAATAATAATAATAATAATCTTTATTGTCACAAGTAGTCTTACATTAACACTGCAATGAAGTTACTGTGAAAAGCCCCTATTCGCCACATTCCGGTGCCTGTTCGGGTACACGGAGGGAGAATTCAGAATGTCTGATTCACCTAAGAGCACGTCTTTCCGGACTTGTCGGAGAAAACCGGAGCACCCGGAGGAAACCCACGCAGACACGGGGAGAACGAGCAGACTCCACACAGACAGTGACCCAAGCCAGGAACCGAACCTGGGACCCTCATGCTGTGAAGCAACAGTGCTAATCACTGTGCCGCCCATAACATGAGGAAGCCAGCGATAAGAAAACAGAGGTTTACTTAACTATATACAAAGTTCTGTTCAAGGCAGTATCTCACTCCCACTACAATCCTTGCTGGGAGAACGAACCACACCAGGACCTCCTTCAGGACAGCTTTTATGTTAATTAATAACGAGCTCCAGCTGGGTGGCCTCCGCGCCCTTTCTGGGCTGGTGGCACTAAAGGAGTAGAGGTGGAGGTATGTTATATATTCAAGTCACACTATTGGGTGGCGAAATGTCACATCATACACAGAGACCTGAGCGGAGCATTTCATGGGCTTTTGGCCAGTTCACCATCTTATCCTGTAGAAACAACATCTCTAAATAAATCCTACACTGTGTGGCTCTACCTTTTTTCTCCTTGCGGCAAAAACCCTGGCCCTAGGTCTAGGTCATGTGCCTTCTTACATCACTGTGTGGGCGGTACTGTACTCAGTTCCACGTTAAATCTATAGGTTCCAAACCTTTCAATTGCAGTTACCCACTCCTCCCAAAAAAATCCTTGACCCCTCTGTCCTTGAAAACTATTGTTCCATTTTCAACCCTCTTTTTCACTCCAAATGTCCTTGGGCTTTGGGACCAGGTCAAGGGAAGGTGGGACCTGTACAAACTGGATGGGTTACACCTGGACAGGACCGGGACTGATGTCCTTGGAGGGGCGGGGGGGTGGGGGGGGGGGGGGGGGGGGGTACTTGCTAGAACAGTTGGGGAGGGTTTAAACTAATATGGCAGGGGGATAGGAACCTATGTAAGAATTCAGAGCAGGGAGAATCAAGAACGAGAGTAAAAGACAGAAAGGAGAATAAGAAAAATGATAGGCCGAGAAATTAAGGGCCTGTATCAGACAATGACACTGTAAAAAATAGTAGGGACGGGTCACGGAAAGTTAAAAGGACTAGCCTTAATGTTTTGTACCTCAATGAGAGGAGCATTCAAAATAAAATGAATGAATTAGTTGCACAGATAGATGTAAAGGGATATGATATAGGTGGGATTCCGGAGACATGGCTCCACGGATGGAAACTAAACATTGAGGGCTATTACGTTTTTAAGAAGGACAGTCAGAAAGGAGCTAGAGGAAATTGGTATTAGTCAGAAATGGTTTTGGGAAATTAATGGGATTAAAGGCGGATAAATCTCCAAGGCCTGATAATCTTCATCCCAGAGTACATGAGGAAGTGGCCCTAGAAATAGTAGAGCCATTGGTGGTCATTTTCCAAAATTCTTTGGACGTTGGAATGGTTCCTACAGATTGGAGGGTAGCGAATATATCCCCGCTATTCAAAATGGGAGGTAGAGAGAAAACATTGAACTAGAGACCAGTGAGCCTAACGTCGATAGTAGGGAAGTTGCTGGAGTCCATCATTAAGGATTTCATAGCACAGCATTTGGAAAGCAGTGGTGTAATCAGACATAGTCAGCATGGATTTCTGAAATCTACCCAGTCCAATCCTGTTCGAATTCTGTAAGTTTCTGTGAGATCCCCTCTCATTCTTCTAACTCCAATGAATAAAATCCTAACTGACTTAGTCTCTCCTCATATGACAGTCCTGCCATCCCAGGAATCAGCCTGGTAAACCTTTGCTGCACTTTCTCCATAGCAAGAACATCCTTCCTCAGATAAGGACACAAAAACTGCACACAATACTCCAGGTGTGGCCGCACCAATGCCCCATACAATTGCGGTAAAACATCTCTATTCCGATATTCAAATCCTCTCGCTATGGTATTGTAGCGGTATGGTAGCACAGTGATTATCACTGTTGCTTCACAGCACCAGGGTCTCAGGTTCAAATCCCAGCTTGGATCACTGTCTGTGCAGAGTCTGCACATTCTCCCTGTGTCTGCGTGGGTTTCCTCCGGGTGCTCCGGTTTCCTCCCACAGTCCAAAGATGTGCAGGTTAGGTGGATTGGCCATGCTAAATTGCCCTTAGTGTCCAAAAGGTTAGGTGGGGTTACTAGGTTACGGGGATAGGGTGGAGGTGTGGGGCTTAGGTGGTGTGCTCTTTCCAAGGGCCGGTGCAGACTTGATGGGCAGAATGGTCTCCTTCTGCACAATAAATTCTATTTTCTATAAGTAGATTAAAGGGAAGATGATAACCAGGGAGAAATTAGGGACCATTCGGGACCAAGGAGGCAATCTGTGCATGGAGCCGGAGGACATTGGTAGGGTATCAAATGAGTACTTCACATCTGCCTTCACTCCGGAGAAGGAGGGTTTTAAAAAATTATTCGTTCACAGGATGTGGACGTCTCTGGCTGGGTCAGCATTTATTGCCCATCCCTGAGGACATTCAAGAATCAACCACATTGCTGTCGATCTGGAGGCCAGACCAGGTAAGGATGTCAGATTTCCTTCCCTAAAGGACATTAATGAACCAGATGGGTTTTTAACGACAATCAACAATGGTTTCATGTTTATCATTAGACTTTTAATTCCTGGTTTTTATTGAATTCAAATTTCACCATCTACCGTGGCGGGATTCGAACCATGGTCCCCAGAGCATGAATCTGGGCCTCTGAATTACTAGTCCAGTGACAATACTACTATGATACTGCCTCCCGGGGCATTGGTACAGAATTCGGGAAGAGGAACTGTGAGATTCTTGAACAGTTTGATATAGGGAGTGTAGCCATCTGGGATGGCCACTTCCCAATTATAAAATGGACACTTTGCAAAGATTGCAGGGAAAATGGACAATGCTGAGAAAACAAGCAGGTACAGAGCTTGTCTGATTATTGGAGCCGCAGCTCCCAGACAAGACCAAAACTGTAGGCCCATTAGTACATAGTACATAGTACATAGAAAATACAGCACAGAACAGGCCCTTCGGCCCACGATGTTGTGCCAAACCTTTGTCCTAGATTAATCATAGATTATCATTGAATTTACAGTGCAGAAGGAGGCCATTCGGCCCTTTGAGTCTGCACCGGCTCTTGGAAAGAGCACCCTACCCAAACTCAACACCTCCACCCAACACCAGGGGCAATTTGGACATTAAGGGCAATTTATCATTGGCCAATTCACCTAACCCGCACATCTTTGGACTGTGGGAGGAAACCGGAGCACCCGGAGGAAACCCAAGCAGACACGGGGAGGACGTGCAGACTCCGCACAGACAGTGACCCAAGCCGGAATCGAACCTGAGACCCTGGAGCTGTGAAGCAATTGTGCTATCCACAATGCTACCGTGCTGCCCTTGAGAACAAATAAATCTACACTATATCATTTTACCGTAATCCACGTACCTATCCAATAGTTGCTTGAAGGTCCCTAATGTTTCCGACTCAACTACTTCCACAGGCAGTGCATTCCATGCCCCCACTACTCTCTGGGTAAAGAACCTACCTCTGATATCCCTCCTATATCTTCCACCTTTCACCTTAAATTTATGTTCCCTTGTAATGGTTTGTTCCACCCGGGGAAAAAGTCTCTGACTGTCTATCTATTCCCCTGATCATCTTATAAACCTCTATCAAGTCGCCCCTCATCCTTCTCCGTTCTAATGAGAAAAGGCCTAGCACCCTCAACCTTTCCTCGTAAGACCTACTCTCCATTCCAGGCAACATCCTGGTAAATCTTCTTTGCACCTTTTCCAAAGCTTCCACATCCTTCCTAAAATGAGGCGACCAGAACTGTACACAGTACTCCAAATGTGGCCTTACCAAAGTTTTGTACAGCTGCATCATCACCTCACGGCTCTTAAATTCAATCCCTCTGTTAATGAACGCGAGCACACCATAGGCCTTCTTCACAGCTCTATCCACTTGAGTGGCAACTTTCAAAGATGTATGAACATAGACCCCAAGATCTCTCTGCTCCTCCACATTGCCAAGAACTCTACCGTTAACCCTGTATTCCGCATTCATATTTGTCCTTCCAAAATGGACAACCTCACACTTTTCAGGGTTAAACTCCATCTGCCACTTCTCAGCCCAGCTCTGCATCCTATCTATGTCTCTTTGCAGCCGACAACAGCCCTCCTTACTATCCACAACTCCACCAATCTTCGTATCGTCTGCAAATTTACTGACCCACCCTTCAACTCCCTCATCCAAGTCATTAATGAAAATCACAAACAGCAGAGGACCCAGAACTGATCCCTGCGGTACGCCACTGGTAACTGGGATCCAGGCTGAATATTTGCCATCCACCACCACTCTCTGACTTCTATCGGTTAGCCAGTTCGTTATCCAACTGGCCAAATTTCCCACTATCCCATGCCTCCTTACTTTCTGCATAAGCCTACCATGGGGAACTTTATCAAATGCCTTACTAAAATCCATGTACACTACATCCACTGCTTTACCTTCATCCACATGCTTGGTCACCTCCTCAAAGAATTCAATAAGACTTGTAAGGCAAGACCTACCCCTCACAAATCCGTGCTGACTATCCCTAATCAAGCAGTGTCTTTCCAGATGCTCAGAAATCCTATTCTTCAGTACCCTTTCCATTACTTTGCCTACCACCGAAGTAAGAATAACTGGCCTGTAATTCCCAGGGTTATCCCTAGTTCCTTTTTTGAACAGGGGCACGACATTCGCCACTCTCCAATCCCCTGGTACCACCCCTGTTGACAGTGAGGACGAAAAGATAATTGCCAACGGCTCTGCAATTTCATCTCTTGCTTCCCATAGAATCCTTGGATATATCCCGTCAGGCCCGGGGGACTTGTCTATCCTCACGTTTTTCAAAATGCCCAACACATCTTCCTTCCTAACAAGTATTTCCTCGAGCTTACCAATCTGTTTCACACTGTCCTCTCCAACAATATCGCCCCTCTCATTTGTAAATACAGAAGAAAAGTACTCATTCAAGACCTCTCCTATCTCTTCAGACTCAATACACAATCTCCCGCTACTGTCCTTGATCGGACCTACCCTCGCTCTAGTCATTCTCATATTTCTCACATATGTGTAAAAGGCCTTGGGGTTTTCCTTGATCCTACCCACCAAAGATTGTTCATGCCCTCTCTTAGCTCTCCTAATCCCGTTCTTCAGTTCCCTCCTGGCTATCTTGTATCCCTCCAATGCCCTGTCTGAACCTTGTTTCCTCAGCCTTACATAAGTCACCTTTTTCCTCTTAACAAGACATTCAACCTCTCTTGTCAACCATGGTTCCCTCACTCGACCATCTCTTCCCTGCCTGACAGGGACATACATATCAAGGACACGTAGTACCTGTTCCTTGAACAAGTTCCACATTTCACTTGTGTCCTTCCCTGCCAGCCTATGTTCCCAACTTATGCACTTCAATTCTTGTCTGACAACATCGTATTTACCCTTCCCCCAATTGTAAACCTTGCCCTGTTGCACGTACCTATCCCTCTCCATTACTAAAGTGAAAGTCACAGAATTGTGGTCACTATCTCCAAAATGCTCCCCCACTAACAAATCTATCACTTGCCCTGGCTCATTACCCAGTACTAAATCCAATATTGCCTCTCCTCTGGTCGGACAATCTACATACTGTGTTAGAAAAGCTTCCTGGACACACTGCACAAACACCACCTCATCCAAACTATTTGATCTAAAGAGTTTCCACTCAATATTTGGGAAGTTAAAGTCGCCCATGACTACTACCCTATGACTTCTGCACCTTTCCAAAATCTGTTTCCCAATCTGTTCCTCCACATCTCTGCTACTATTGGGGGGCCAGAAGAAAACTCCTAACAAGGTGACTGCTCCTTTCCTATTTCTGACTTCAACCCATACTACCTCAATAGGGTGATACTCCTCGAACTGCCTTTCTGCAGCTGTTATACTATCTCTAATTAATAATGCCACCCCCCCCCCCACCTCTTTTACCACCCTCCCTAATCTTATTGAAACATCTATAACCAGGGACCTCCAACAACCATTTCTGCCCCTCTTCTATCCAAGTTTCCGTGATGGCCACCACATCGTAGTCCCAAGTACCGATCCATGCCTTAAGTTCACCCACCTTATCCCTGATGCTTCTTGCGTTGAAGTATACACACTTCAACCCATCTCCGTGCCTGCAAGTACTCTCCTTTGTCAGTGTTCCCTTCCCCACTGCCTCATTACACGCTTTGGCGTCCTGAATATCGGCTACCTTAGTTGCTGGACTACAAATCCGGTTCCCATTCCCCTGCCAAATTAGTTTAAACCCTCCCGAAGAGTACTAGCAAACCTCCCTCCCAGGATATTGGTGCCCCTCTGGTTCAGATGCAACCCGTCCTGCTTGTACAGGTCCCACCTTCCCCAGAATGCGCTCCAATTATCCAAATACCTGAAGCCCTCCCTCCTACACCATTCCTGCAGCCACGTGTTCAACTGCACTCTCTCCCTATTCCTAGCCTCGCTATCACGTGGCACCGGCAACAAACCAGAGATGACATCTCTGTCTGTCCTGGCTTTTAACTTCCAGCCTAACTCCCTAAACTTGTTTATTACCTCCACACCCCTTTTCCTACCTATGTTGTTGGTACCAATGTGCACCACGACTTCTGGCTGCTCGCCCTCCCCCTTAAGGATCCTGAAGACACGATCCGAGACATCCCTGGCCCTGGCACCCAGGAGGCAACATACCTTCCGGGAGTCTCGCTCGCGACCACAGAATCTCCTATCTATTCCCCTAACCATTGAATCTCCTACAACTATTGCTTTTCTATTCTCCCCCCTTCCCTTCTGAGCCCCAGAGCCAGACTCAGTGCCAGAGACCTGGGCGCTAGGGCCTTCCCCCGGTAGGTCATCCCCCCCAACAGCATCCAAAACGGTATACTTGTTTTGAAGGGGAACGGCCACGAGGGATCCCTGTACTTTCTGCCTGTTTTTTTTTTTCCCCCTGACTGTAACCCAGCTATTCTTGTCCTGTACCTTGGGTGTGGTTACCTCCTTGTAACTCTTCTCAATCACCCCCTCTGCCTCCCGGATGATCCGAAGTTCATCCAGCTTCAGCTCCAGTTCCCTAACACGGTCTTTGAGGAGCTGAAGTTGGGTGCACTTCCCGCAGGTATAGTCAGTGGGGACACCGGTGGTATCACTCACCACCCACATCCTACAGGAGGAGCATGTAACTGGCCTAGCCTCCATCCCCTCTTACCTGACAGAATATAGCTGCCCTGTGGACTAACTAGGTCTCCGCCCTCCGACCCTGCTCCCAGTCAGCTACACTTTCTGTAAACTCCTGGCTCTCTTCGCACTCTTTGCGGAAATGTCGGAAACAAAATGAAAGGAGCACCTTACTCCCTCCTCACCTAACTCCCTCGGTCACCAAACTCTCACTATCGCACTCAAATGCACCAAATTCAGCACTGCCTCGGTCACCAAACTCTCACTATCGCACTCAAATGCACCAAATTCAGCACTCCCTCGGTCACCAAACTCTCACTATCGCACTCAAATGCACCAAATTCAGCACTCAGTGCAAACAAAGTCTGCACTGTAGGGGATCACTTTTATACTGTGAATCTAGCCTCTGAAAACTGGCCTAATCCAATTAACTAATTAACAAGCTCCAGCTGCAAGTGCCTACAAGTAGAAGCCTGTTTAAAGCTTATTGAAAATTCACCTTCTTCTAAACCAAACAGCAACTTTTAAGTTAATTAACTAAATAAAAGAAAGACTAAACTTTAGATAAAAATGAAGCCTGATACTCCCTCGGTCACCAAACTCTCACTATCGCACTCAAATGCACCAAATTCAGCACTCAGTGCATACTAATGGCCCATCTCCAGGAACAAAAGAGTAACATTTGAGTAACCGATACTAAGGCAGACATCCCGGCGCCAGTGGAGACCGAAACAAAGCAGGCCAATGGCCACTTAGGACACGCCCAGCCATCAGGGCACCCACTCCTTTATTGGATGAAATCAATAGGAATGATCAAAAAACGGCCCAATTGATTGGGGCCAAGTTCAAGGCCCGCCCAAAAGAGCGCGAAG
Source organism: Scyliorhinus torazame (assembly GCF_047496885.1). Taxonomy (NCBI): domain Eukaryota; kingdom Metazoa; phylum Chordata; class Chondrichthyes; order Carcharhiniformes; family Scyliorhinidae; genus Scyliorhinus; species Scyliorhinus torazame. The sequence continues at coordinate 91,587,449 of NC_092712.1, forward strand.
CCCCTTTGGGTATAAGAAGGAGCCCCCAAGAGAGAATCGTTCTCTTGGCTCCGTTGCTCTCACCGAGGAGAGACCTGTCCACCAGCTGCACCAGAACAAGTAAGTCCAAGGTCAACGCACGCTACCAGACAGATGACCTTAGCTGTTCCCCCGTACCAGTTCGACCCCAGCAGCCTCAGAACCGAACAACGGCCATTGTTCCACTGACTGAGTGGGAGCCCGAAGCTAAGTACAGGCTTAGCAGTAGTGATAGTTTAGTCTGTAGAGTTTCGTGCATGAGTATATTGAGCTGTGTGTGTAAATAAATAAGCATTGACTTTGAACTAACTAACTGCTGTATCGAGTCTTTGATCAGTATTCAGTTTGAACCTTGTGGCGGTATCGAAAGATGCCTGGCGACTCTAGAGCAAATGTTATTAGAATTAAGGAAGGCGACCATATTGACTGCCATATTCAGAGTAAACCAAAGAGAGCAACAGGAGTGAGGTGGTATTGGAGATTTTTGCAGGCTTAAAAGGGGGCAAATCCTTCGGTCTGGATGGGTTGTATCCCAGGTTTCTGCAGGAGGCAAGGGAGTAAATTACAGGGGTCCTGAACCAAATTTTAAATTCTTCTCTGGACAGAGGATTGGAGGATGGCTAATGTGGTTGTACTTTTAAAGGAGGGTGGGAGTGATAAACCAGGGGATTACAGGCCAGTGAGTCTCACATCAGTGGTAGGGAAACTATTGAAGAAAATCCTCAAGGAGAAAATTTATCTCCAATTCGAGAGGCAAGGTTTGATCAAAAATATTCAACATTGCTTTGGGAGAGGGAGGTCATGCCTAACATTTTTGATTGAATTTTTCAAGGAGGCGATCGGGTATGTCGATGACGGTAGTGCAGTTGTTGCAGCTTATATGGATTTCAGCAAAGCTTTGACCAGGTCCCACATAGGAGATGATTAAACATGAGATCCAAGGTAACTTGGCAAGTTGAATTCAAAGCTGGCTTAGTGGCGTGAGTAAGAAGTCTTACAACACCAGCTTAAAGTCCAACAGGTTTGTTTCGAATCACTAGCTTTCGGAGCGTAGATCCTTCATCAGGTGTACGTATCCACCTGTGAGATAAGGCTGACTGCCCCCTGTCTGATATTTCGATGTATGCACCAATTTCCTTCCAACTTTTATTTGGCATCCTTTATCAACGTATCTTCTAATTTTGTTAGCCAGAACTATAACCTCTCAATCATAAGGGCTTCTACTTCAAGTGGCATTCCCTTTTTTGTATAAATTTGGAGTACCCAATTATTTTTTCCAATTGAGGGGCAATTTAGTGTGGCCAATCCAACTAACCTGCACATCTTTGGGTTGTGGGGGCGAAACCCATGCAAACACGGGGAGAATGTGCAAATTCCACACGGACAATGACCCAGAGCCGGGATCGAACCTGGGACCTCGGTGCAGTGAGGCAGCAGTGCTATCCACTGCGCCACCGTGCTACCCTTTAGGGGCATTCCTAGGCTGTCCTATGGTCGTTGTGCCCATTCTTTACCTCATCTTGCCCATTCAGCCAATGTTTATATTTGCTGGGGGCTTTTCCAGCTCTCCCTGTAACGGTGGCATCCCTCCATTTACTAGCCTCTACTGAAATATACATTACTTTAGTGCCAACTTTGAGTAGTTGCCCGTTGGAATAAATAGCCTTATCCTACGTATCAGGATAGCTTTGTTCATACCCAGTCAGCCCTTTATCAGCCTTAATCTGCTCCTTGCAGAGTCCAACATATGTATATGTGAAGAGCATGGCACCTCTTCACTTTCAAATTTGGCAAATGTATAATCAGTGCCGATTAACCTCAAGGAACATACAGTTTGACTGTCATGTGGTAAAATTACTGTTTTTCCATCACTGCCTATGACTACACCCAGGTTTTTCCACTCTTTCAAAACTTCTCTTTTGGAATATACCATGTCCCCAGATTAAAATTTATTTCTGATGGCCCTATGCGGTGCCATAAGACTTGTTGAATTTCCACCGTAACTTCAGCCTTGATGAATGGCCTGCTCGCTGCATGCAGGACATTCAAGTGCTCAGAAAAAATTGAACTAATTGTAGTCCCTTCCAAGTTTGGGTGATAAATTAATCTGCATTTGGAGAGGGAGGCATTAATAAAGAATAGTCAGCATGGTTTTGTGAAGGGGACAGTAAGAAGTCTTACAACACCAAGTTAAAGTTCAACAGGTTTATTTGGAATCACTAGCTTTTGGAGCGTAACCTGATGAAGGAGCTGTGCTCTGAAAGCCAGTGATTCAAAACAAACCTGTTGGACTTTAACCTGTGGTTGTAAGACTTCTTACTGTTTCCACCCCAGTCCAACGCCACATTGTGAAGGGAAGGTAGTGTCTGACCAACTTGATTGAATTTTTCAAAGAGGCGACCAGGTGTGTAGATGAGGGCAATGTATTTTATGTAGTCTACTTGGACTTCAGCAAGGCTTTTGATAAGGTCCTACATGGGAGACTGATCGTGAAGGTAAGAGCCCATACGATCCAAGGAAATATGGCGAATTGGATACAGAATTGGCTGAGTGGCAGGAAACAGATGGTGATGATTGAAAGGGTTTTACTGACTGGAAGCCTGTGTCCAGTGGGTTCCCACAGGGATCAGTATTGGGGCCCTTGCTAATTGTGGTCTAGATAAATGATTTAGACATGAAGGTTGATCAGTAAGTTCGTGGATGATATGAAAATTGTTGGGATGGTATAGTGAGGGGGATAGCCTGAGAGCAGGTGGCATGGTAGCACACTGGTTAGCACTGTTAGCACAGTGCTTACCACTATTGCTTCACAGCACCAGGATCCCAAGTTCGATTCCCGGCTTGGGTCACTGTCTGCGCAGAGTCTGCACGTTCTCCCCGTCTCCACGTGGGTTTCCTCCGGGTGCTCCGGTTTCCTCCCACAAGTCCCGAAAGACGTGCTTGTTAGGTAATTTAGACATTTTGAATTCTCCCTCAGTGTACCTGAACAGGCGCTGGAGTGTGGCAACGAGGGGATTTTCACAGTAACTTCATTGCAGTGTTAATGTAAGCCTTCTTGTGACAATAATAAAGATTGCTAGAGTACAGGAGGATATAGATGGGCTGGTCAGATGGGCTGATCAGTGGCAAATGGATTTCAATTTGGAAAAGTGTGAGGCGATGCATTTGGGCAGGACAAACAAGACAAGGGAATGCATGATGAATGACTACTCTGGGAAGCACTGAGAATCAGAGGGACCTTAGTGTGCATGTACACTAGTCCCTTCAGGTAGCAGGGTAGGTGGATGAAGTAGTTAAGAAGGCATCTCGTATACTTGGCTTTATTAGCTGAGGCACAGGGCGGGATTCTGCGGCCGCGTCTGCCCGGCAACCGGAGAATCCCGCCCGAGGTCAATGGAGTTCTCCATTATATGCAGCTCGCCAGTGGCGTTCCTGAGGTGAACGGGGCGAGAGAATCCAGCCCATCGAGTTTAAGAGCAGGGAGGTTATGCTGGAATTATATAAAACGTTGGTTAAGCCACAGCTAGAGTATTGTGTGCAGTTTTGGAATCCACATTATAGGAGGGATGTGATATCACTGGAAAGGGTGCAGAGGAGATTTACCAGGATGTTGGCTGGGCTGGAGAGTTTTAGTTATGGAGAGATTGGATCGACTGGGGTTGTTTTCCTTCGCACAGAGGAGACTGCGGGGGGGGGGGGGGGGGGGGGCACATGATTGAGATGTATAAAATTATGAAGGGATAGAATGGACAGAAATAAATGTTCCCCCTTGGTGGAGGGATCAGTCATGACCAGGGGCATAGATTTAAGGTAAGGGGAATGAGGTTCAGAGGAGATGTGAGGGAAAACCTTTTCACCCAGGGGGTGATGGAAGTCTGGAACTCACTGCCTGAAAGGGTGGTGGAGGCAGAGACCCTCGTAACATTTAAGAAATATTTAGATGTGCTCTGGGGATGTCAAGGCATAAAAGGCTATGGGCCAAGTGCTGGAAAATGGTATTAGAACAGTTAGGTGTTTGCTTTTGACTGGCACAGATGCGATGGCTGAAGGGCCTTTTCTGTGCTACAGACCTCTTTGACTCTATGATTACTCTATGGTCCCACATCACAAAAGGTATTTGTCGATTTCTCCAATAAACTAATTGAGAGGGACTGAAGTCCCCAAGTGAATTCTTTGCACAGACGGCCCACGCCAGGGCAGATGTCAGTTTACAGCTCGGTTGGTCAGATAATGATTTTGTGAAGCACCTAATCAATTACTGCGTGATTTCTTTCACAAATCTCATTGCTGAAGGGAGGTCTTGCTGCTGTGTTGATTACTATAATGTTCATACCTTTAAATTCCCCCCTCACCATTGTCAATTAGAAATTCACACAGTGCTCCCAGCACAGGTCAACTCCACTTTTCCACTATCTTGACAATAATTACATTTTTGTCTTTACTACATATTACTGTTCAATAAAACCATAGAATCATACAGTGCAGAAGGAGGCCATTCAGCCCATCAAGTCTGCACTGACCCTCCTAGGCCCACTCCTCCACCTAACCTGTACATCTTTGGGCACTAAGGGGCAATTTTAACATGGCTAATCTACAAAACCTGCACATCTTTGTTGACAGTTTGAATCTAGTTGCCATCTCTTTGAAGTTTAAGAGAAACATGTTTTTGTCCTTTTCACTTACCTTCAAGTTCATTGCTATTATTTCATTAAAGTCTCTTGCTAATGGGAGATCCATCATGGGCCATTGGTATCCTCCCTTTTTTTTTACACACATTGAATTTGTCACTGATCTCTTCTGCAAGTTTAGCATACTCATCATCCATTACCCCTGCATCCTTTAATGGACATTTCAACCTATGACAAGGTGGATGGGCAAACTGCTGATGTAGTTTAAAAACAATTTGCCTTTTTTCTTTAAAACTCCTAGTTCCTAATGTTGACAACACATCAAATGGTGATTAGAAATGTTAGACCTTATTAAGCCCTGATTGAGTAAACTGTAAATCTACAGATTTCCCCGAAACAATTGCTAATTGTGTTCCATGTCTGTTTTCATTTCAGCTTTATCACAGACAGCTTACTCAACAGTAAGGGTACTGGATATTACACTCATGCTGATAAAATGGTTTACCCCAGCTATTTTACACAGAATCACCACTCTCTTTCGTGACTTTAACGTGCTATCGCCTCCGAACCTAGAGTAAGTAGAAATTTCATATTCTTTAATATTACTTAAATCTTTACTACTGAGAGAATCCAGTTAACATTTTTATCAATCTACTCCACGTAATGGCCTTGTGGCACAGCATCCCTGGCTCTGAGACAGTTTGAGATCCACCAACAGATCTTAATGGCAAAGGAACATGTGTCCATATGTGGCCAAATGAGTGTCAACCTGAAAACTCCTTCCAACACGCCAATGGCTGGCGGTAAGGGCGGGAGCAACTCCAAGTCAGTCATGATCAATACATGGGAGATAGGATGGGGGAAGTGGGCCAAGGCGGAGTGCTGTTTTGTAGGGTCAGTGTAGTGCAGACTCAATGGGACGAATGGCCTCCTTTTGCACTGCATGGAAGTCATCTGTACTGGAAAAGTCACTTTCAGCCTGCCGACCTCTGCATTTTGTTCTCGACTCTGGACTCACAATAATTCTTCATTCTGTGGCCTTTGCACTGTAAATCTTTCTTTCCCTATCCCTCTAACACAGGGATCTATGTAGTGACACCACTCCCTGGGGGCGGGATTCTCCAAAATGGAGGCAGAGTGTTTGCGACGTCGTAAACGCCGTTGAGGTTCACAGCGGCGCGAAACGGCCCCTATCCCGACCGATTCAGGGCCCGATAATGGGTTAGGAGCGAGGCCGCGTCATTTACGCGTGCCAGGCCTTGGCGCCGCGTAAAGGCGGCGCCGCATACATGACGCAGCCGGCGCCGCATAACTGGCGTCACCCGCGCATGCGTGGTTGCCGTCCTCTCCGAGTCCGCCCCGCAAGAAGATGTCTGACGGATCTTGCGGGGCTGCGGAAGAAAGGAGGTCCTCCTTCAGAGAGGATGGCCCAACGCTCGGTGGGCACCGATCGTGGGCCAGACCCCATTTGAGGCCCCCCCAGTGCAGGATTCCCCCTCCCCCCCCCGCAGGCCACGCCCCCCCCCCCCCAGCGTTCCCGCGCTGTTCCCGCCGGCAGCGACCAGGTGTGGACGGCGCCGGGGGGAACCCGCCGTTTTGGGCAGGCCGCTCGGCCCATCTGGGCTGGAGAATCGCGGGGGTACCGGTGAATCACCATTGTGGCTGTCTCAGGCAGTTCACTGTACCGCGCCGTGCAAAACGCGATTGTGCCGATCTGGCCTCTTCCGTGAATCGCGGGAAGGCATCAGACCGGCGTTGCGGGAAAATCTGGCGACCCATGCGATTCTCCCAACCGGTGCGGGAGCGGAGAATCGCGCCCCGTGTTTTTCGTGTGCGGGAATAAACCAATCCTCTGAGTTCATCCCACCTTGAGTTTGTGATGTTATTGGATCATACCAAAACTGAGGGGTTGGAAAAATGCCACTGCTTATAAAGTGGGAAATCAAAATCAAAACAACTTTCTGTTTACTGATGGATGATGAGATGAGAATTCTGGGGCGGGAATCTCCGTTCTGGCTAAATCTGGCTTGAACGGAGGAGAATCCATGGGAGCTTTACGGGAAAAAAATCGGCGCAAACCCCTCACTAATTCTGGTACCGGTGTGAGGTGCTAGCACCAGCGCAGATGGAAACTCCCGCCTCCCGCGCGGAAAATGGCCTGGGAATGGCGGGTCCTGGGCCGTGCATGCGGACGGCTGACAACCTGCAGCAGTCACACTGTACAACATGGCGCCGGCCATGCACGACCCAACCCGCCATCCGCGACCCCACAGATCACCCCCTGGCCATCCCCGACCAGTCGCCCCAGCCGGCGCAGAACCCCCCGGCCAGTGGCACGGATCCCAGCCGAGTGTGGCGGCGCTGGACACAATCCGCAGCCGCCACGCCGGGTTCACAATTTTTGTGACCACACGTGTCGTGCGCCGTCAGAAACTCGGGCCATCGGGGGGTGGAGCATCACAGGTGGGCTGGCCAATGAGGCACCAATGGCATTGTGACTGCGCGTGGCATGCATCACGATGACGCCATTTTGAGTGAGAATCGCAAACCGGCACCGATTCCATAACTCTCCTCCAAGTTTGTCTCATGGGAGGCAGGGGAGGGGGCCACCCTGGATGGGCCGGCGTTGTTGCCTGGAGGACCTGTGGGAGAATGAACATGTGGTCAGTGGGAGGGATAGGTCAGTCTGTACGGCAATAACAACTTGTGTGACAATCCATCCAGTGGGGTCAGGTGAATTCCCATCTCTGCGGCATGCGGCAATCTCCGCTTTGGTGATCGCTCTGTCCCCTGTCACCTCTAGGGCCCATTCCTCGAATGTCATAAAGATTCTTATATCCGGTACCCCTCCGCCAGTCTGGGCCCTCTCCCGGTGATCCCAGTGCTTCTCCTGCGGAGACACAGAGTGGACATCATTAGCCACATGCGGGGTCACAGTGCTGGGGGGGTGGGGGGGGGGGGTGTGAAGGGAGGGTTGAGGTAATGGGTGAGTTGGGGTAAAGGGACAGCGGTGTTAAGTGTGGATTGGGGTGAGCTTATGGTGGGTTTGGGGGGTGGAGGGTGCTGGTCGCACTGGAAGATGGGAATGTTCCACAGGAGGGGGGGGGGCGCAGTGGTGTCAACTCACCCATGTTGCCGGTGTAGATGATAATTGACCTTCTTGCGGCACTGGATGCCAGTCCTCCTGGTCACGCTGCCCAAGTTTACGGCCACTGCCACCTCCACCCAGGCGGCATGGGCTGCCCTGTGGCTCACCATCCAGGAGCCTCGGGGGAACAGGACATCCCTCCTGGCCTCTATCGCATCGAGGTGCCTGCCCAGGTCTGCATCCCGGAATTGAGGGGACAGTCGTGTCAGCAGCATGGCTGCGGGCTGAGTGGAGTTGGCTGTGCAAGTGCTCGACCTTGTTAGCAGGGTGGCTGGCGTGCGCAGCCCCAGTGAATCAGTTGGCGAGCCTTCATTTGCAAGGTAAAGCCCCTGGGGCCTTGTTAACTACTCAATTAATGTTGAGTAGTGTTGCCAGCCTTGTCAGGCCGAGCGCTGGGAAGGGCGCGGCAGTTCCCGTCCGCTTCCACATTTAGAAAGCTTTCCGGAGAATCACGCCCTTAGTTTCCTCTATTCACAATAAGGGCAACCATTCTCTGCAAGCAATGTAAATGGATTCCAAACCGACTGGCAAAGTCAAAACCAAGACACAGGGCTTTTCTTCATTGACTTTGTTCAGTCTCATACCCCTCCTCTCACTCCCGGTGTCCCAGCTGTCCCCTATTTATACTTCTTTGGAAAACCAAAAAATAACCAAAGTTAAAACAAATTAACAAATTAAAGTGTCCCCTATTTATATGTGATCAATCTGCGTGTTGGAGTGGCCTTTTCCGGTGGGCTGGGCTGGAGTGCCTTTCCGCTGATTTAGGTCGGAAGGGGCGGTGAGGTGGTAAGTGTGTTCTGAGTGCCAAGTGCTTGGTGTCCTCATTGTACTGTTTTCTGTATTTTGATACTGTTAAGAAACTACAATACCATATGTGATCAATGTACTTACACAAACAATGCCCTTCACCTGCGTGTCTTAACAATTTAAACAATACAATTAACATGCTATTAATATGACACTGCCCTATCTGCCCATCATAATTAAGGTTTTCATTGGTAGATGTATGTTGAACTGACTGATGAGCTCTGTTTGACTCGTCATGTTTACAATCCAAAGTCCAAAGATATGCAGGTTAGGTGTATTGGCCATACTAAATTGCCCCTTAGTGTCGAAAGATGTGCAGGATGGGTGGGGTTACAGAATTACAGGGTTTAGGCGGGGGAGTGGACCTAGGTAGGGAGCTCTTTCGGAGAGTCAGTGCAGGCTCGATGGGCCAAATGGCCTTTTTCTACACTGTAGGGATCTTATGATCTTTCGCAGGCACTACTTCTGATATGTGAGCATCAGTGTCAAGAAAGCCATTTACTGAGGTTGCTGTGGTTACATTGCTTTCTGAAGCACAGCCTGCAGCTGTTTGTACAATGTAACATGGCAGCTCAGAACATCACTCTTACTCATCTGCTGCTGTCCATTGTTTATGAGAGCTCCTCCTTCTTCTGTTTATATTACAGCGATTGCAAGCATGCCAGTGATATTAGCTCCTGCTTAAAATAAGGCTGTAGTGCAGACAATGTCCTCTTTAATGGTTCTCAGGTGGAAATTTCTGGCAAGATCAGTTCTACATCCCAGCTCCAGTTTTCCAAAAAAAATGAGGATAACTAACTCTTCGAACCATGACAATGCTTGTAGTGATGCTGCTCCGACAATGCTTTTGGATAGAGAATTCCAGGGCAGTAAACCAGTAATGATGAAGGACCAGCAATTTATGGGGTGGGATTTTGATTGAGTGAGGAGGTGGGATCAGGAGCAAGAGGGCGTCGAAACCCGCCCTTTGGGTTCCCACCCCGACACCTACACATTCCAAGTTTAAAAGGCTATGCTGAGAGTTGGTAGAGCCAACCCACCCAAAATCATTAAAAGCTGTCAGTTATGTCACCTAATTAGCTCATTAAGGGCCAGTCTTGAATTTTTGTCCAAAGGCACGGGATCCATGCAGCCGGAACTACAAAAAAGTTACTCAATATGAGATAGCAGCAGGAGGCTATATTAAACAGACACGGCTTAGAAAAGGCCCTCAGAAATCGCAAGGGTCAGGAAAACTATCTCTCATCTCTCCGCAATTTGACAAGTGCATTTTGCAGGGAAGGGTCTCTTTTATATTGGAGGGTTAACAGATCGCATCCATGACAATATTGGCCCATAACTTCTGGTGTGCAGAGATCGCACGCTGCACATCGGGATTATGCGGAAGCCCCGACGCATGGGCATGAGCTAAAAGCACGCTACGTTTATAAGGCAGGGACCCGGGTTCGATTCCCGGCTTGGGGTGCTGTCTGTATGGAGTCTGCGTGTTCTCCCCGTGTCTGCTTGGGTTTTCTCTGGGTGCTCCGTTTCCTCCCGCAAGTCCTGAACGATGGGCAGCACAGTAGCATAGTGGTTAGCACAGTTGCTTCACAGCTCCAGGGTCCCAGGTTTGATTCCCGGCTGGGTCACTGTATGTGCAGAGTCTGCACGTTCTCCCCATGTCTGCGTGGGGTTTCCTCCGGGTGCTCCGGTTTCCTCCCACAGTCCAAAGATGTGCGGGTTAGGTGGATTGGCCGTGCTAAATTGCCCTTAGTGTCCAAAAAATGTTAAGTGGGGGTTACTGAGTTACTGGGTTACGGGGATAGGGTAGATACATGGGCTTCAGTAGGGTGCTCTTTGTAAGGGCCGGTGCAGACTCGATGGGCCGAATGGCCTCCTTCTGCACTGTAAATTCTATGATTCTATGATGTGCTGTTAGGTGAATTGGACATTCTGAATTCTACCCCTGTGTACCTGTACAGGCGCCGGAATGTGGCGACTAGGGGATTTTCACAGTAACTTCATTACAATGTTAATGTAAACCTACTTGTGACACGAATAAAGATTATTATTATTATCACACCTTTTGCACTGTGCTGAGCAGGCTGAATGGGAATGAATGGAATAGCGCTAACTTTGCCTGCTTACGATCGGTGTTAGGTTGCTTATTTGCACAGTTTTTTTTTCCAACTGCAGTGAGCAGAGGTAGGAGGCATATTGGAGAGGATTTTCAAAGTGGCTAATAATCTTCTGTAAAAGTGTTTAAAAGATCTTTATAACGCACAGAAAGTGAAAGAAAGATTATTTTTAAACTTTGGATTGTCATGAAGCTCTTAATTCCATTAAAAAGCACTTTCATATATAAAGGGAGTTTGGAGTATGTAATAAGCTTCAGCGAAAGTTCAGATGTATTTTGCTATGTATTTTAAGCAATGTTGTTTCAAAGATTGTTTAAGAGTCTGCCTCTTGTTGGTCATTACAAGCCTCTTACTGTGAGAAATGTGCAGTTTGGCAACTTCAAATGCTTCAGGAAAGTTTAATATCTTAGAAGGCAATTTATTTGTCCAAACCCTCCCCTCTGCACATTCCCCCCGACCTTTTTACAGAAATACAACAACAGAACCATTGTGTTGAAGTAAAAATAAATACTTACTGTAAAAAATTTGGAAAAGTTGAGGTAATTATTAACCGAAATGTCATACTGTAGCTGCTAAAGTTAAACGTTGGCCTTGATTTGGTGGTCTCACGTTAAAGTCAGCGCCGAGAAACACCCAACACTTGCTGTTTTTTTGGCCTCAGTGAGATTCGCTCCGCCAAGGCTGTACTTTGAGGGATTTCTTGCTGGCGAGCTCGCTCCTCACAGATTGGGGCGCCATTTTCTCTGCAGTCCCGATCTTACATCCCCTCCTCCCACTTTTAGGCACCCCCTGTTTTTTTGAAACCCACACTCACACCACACAACCTTGGAGAAGCCCCCGGGAACACCTCCTTACCCCCCTCTACATGGCAAGGCCCTCTCTGGGCCCGACCCCTGGCAATGCCAACCTGGCACCTGGGCACCCAGGCACTTCCAGCCTTTGAACTTCGAAATATCTCTGGTACTTGGAGGGATTTCAGCTCAGAAGCCCGAAAGGCCCCTCACAGATCTGGGCACCATTTTGGAAGGCTGCCTCGATCTTGCGCCCCCCCCTCCCACCCACCCTTTCACGCCCCCCCGTTTTTGTGATATCTGCCTCACCCCCCCCCACTCACCCCAAACCTTGGGAAGGCCCCTAGAAACCCCACCTCCACATCCCTATCTAGCAAGGCCCCCTGGGCTTGGCCAACCCCTGGCAGTGCCAACCTGGCACCCGGGCACACATGGGAACTGCCACCCTAGTACCCTTGCAATGCCACCCTGAGTGGCACCCTGTACTGGAACAGCTTGACAAGTCTTCAGTACTATTGTCAGAATATTGTCAGGGCCTTTGCAGTATCCAGTGCCTTCAGCCATTTCTTGAGATTTCACGTGGGCTGAATCAAATGTACTGAAGACTGGCATCTGTGATGATGGGGACCTCCAGAGGATGCTGAAATGGATCGTTCACTCAGCACTTCGGCACTTGCAAATGGAATTCAATCCGGATAAGTGTGAGGTGATGCACTTGGGCAGGACAAACAAGGCAAGGGAATACATGCTAAATGACAGGACCCTGGGAAACACCGAGGATCAGAGGGACGTTGGTGTGCATGTACACCGATCCTAAGGTAGCAGGGCAGGTGGATAAAGTGGTGAAGAAGGCATGGGGTATACTTGCCTTTATTAGCTGAGGCATTGAGTTTAAGAGCAGGGAGGTTATGCTGGAACTGCATAAAACATTAGTTCGGCCACAGCTAGACTATTGTGTGCAGATCTGGAATCCACATTACAGGAGGGATGTGATAGCACTGGAAAAGGTGCAATGGAGATTTACCAGGATATTGCCTGGGCTGAAGAATTCTGGCTAGGAAGAGAGATTAGATAGACTTGGGTTGCTTTCCTTGGAGCAGAGTAGACTGAGGGGAAGCATGATTGAGATGTGTAAAATTATGAGGGACATAGCTAGAGTAGACAGGAAGAGGGTTCAATGACCAAGGGGCATAGATTTAAGTCACGGGTCAGGAGGTTTAGAGGGACGTGAGGAAAAAACTTTTTACGCAGCGGGTGGTGCGTGTGTGGGACACGCTGCCTGAAAGGGTGGTGAAGCCCTCATATCATTTAATAAGTATTTGGATGTGCACTTGTGATCCCAAGGCTTACAAGGCTATGGGTCAAATGCTGGGAAATGGGATTAGAATAGTTAGGTCGTTGTTTTTGACCGGTGCAGACTTGATAGGCCAAAGGGCCTTTTCTGTGCTGTATGACTCGATGACTTTATGTGTCTATTACTCTTCTGGCTGAAGATTGTTGTGAATGCTTCAGCCTTGTCATTTGCACTGATATTGAGGCTGGGAATATTTGTAAAGCCTCCTCCTCCAGTGAATTGTTTCAATGTCTGGCATCATTCATAACTATTTAAGGCAAAAGGAGCGATGGCCACATGGAGAAAAAAACTTTTATGAAGTGAGTGATTTGGAATACACTGCCAGAAAGTGTGGTGGAGGCCGGATCAATCGAGTCATTCATGAAGGAATTGGATTATTATCTGAAAAGGAATAATGTGCACCAAACTGGGGAGTGGCACATTAATTGCTCTTTTGGAGGCGGCAACACATAATGGGCTGAATGGCCTCCTTCTGTGCTGAAAGAATTCAGTGAACAAAAAATAACTGTCTGCTAGTGATCTACCTCATTAAACCCAATAGGTAAATCCATCCAGTGGATGCAAAGCAGCAGCTAGTCTTCTTAATCTAAATCCTTGAGATCTTCTTTGTCAGGGGTACAAAATCAATGTATAGAAAATGCAACAGAAACAACAATCACATTTGTACCGTACCTGAAACATCCCAAGGTGCTTCAAAGAAGGCTATTAGATCAGGTGTTCCAAAGCTTATTCGGATAGGTAGATCTTCAGGAGTGTTTTAAAGGAGGAAAGAGGGAATGGGATTTAGGGAGGGAAATTCTAGAGCTTAGGGCCTGGAAAGTTGAAAGCACAGCTGCCGATGGTGCAGCGAGGAAATGCACAATAGGCCAGGGTCAGAAAAGTGCGGAGATTTCCAAAGGTTTCTTTCTCCCTTTACCTATTCTGACACCCCTGGTGTGCATTCCTTACTGCTTGAGAAGTGGTTGAGGACGCTGGATCTCATTGGAGTTTAGAAGGATGAGGGGGGTCTTATTGAAACTTCCAGGATACTGAGAGGCCTGGAAAGAGTGGACGTGGAGAGGATGTTTCCACTAGTAGGAAAAACTAGAATCAGACTGCACAAGATCAGACTAAAGGGACGATGCTTTAGAACAGAGATGAGGAGGAATTTCTTCAGCCAGAGGGTGGTGAATCTGTGGAACTCTTTGCCGCAGAAGGCTGTGGGGTGGCCAAATCACTGAGTGTCTTTAAGACAGAGATAGATAGGTTCTTGATTTATAAGGGGATCAGAGGTTATGGGGAGAAGGGAATGGGGATGAGAAAATATCAGCTATGATTGAATGGTGGAGCAGACTTGATGGGCCGAGTGGCCTAATTCTGCTCCTATGTCTTAGGGTCTTATGGGGCGAAATTCTCCATCCCGCCGCGCCACATTTCTGCCCCGACCCGCCGGCGGGATGCTCCGTTACACCGGCCGTCAATGGGGTTTCCCATTGTGGGGCAGCCCCACGCTGTCGGGAAACCCCCGGGCGCCGGCAAAACGGAGACTCCCACTGGCGGAGAATGACGCCCCAGGTCTTTCTGCTTTTATTTCAAATTTATGACATTTTCAGATTTTCCTTCCCTTTCTACGCCTACCCCACAGATACAATAGTTTAGTAATATAAATAGATATTTACTTCACATTTTTCTGACTCTTGGAAGTATTTTTTATTTGCTTCTGTCTTTACCATTGTCTTTCCTCCCTCAAACCAGCTTCTCTATTCCCTTTTTCTGTCACCTGGATGGGATTCGGTGAGTTCAGTCAGCTGGACGGCAGATTTGTGATGCGGATTGATGCCAACAGCACTGGATCAATTCCTGCGGCTGAGGTTACCATGAAGGCCCCACCTTCTCAACCTTGTCCCCCGCCTGACGTGTGGTGACCCCAGGTTCATAGAGATCATAGATGTCATCGAATTTAAAGTGCAGAAGGAAGTCATTCGGCCCATCAAGTCTGCACCGGCTCTTGGAAAGAGCACCCTACTTAAGCCCACACCTCTACCCTATCCCAGTAACCCCACTTAACCTTTTTTGGACACTAAGGGCAATTTATCATAGCCAATCCACCTAACTTGCACATCTTTGGGCTGTGGGAGGAAACCGGAGCCACCCGAAGGAAACCCACGCAGACACAGGGAGAACGTGCAGACTCCGCACAGACGGTGACCCAAGCCGGGAATCGAACCTGGGACCTGGAGCTGTGAAGCAGCAGTGCTAACCATTGTGCTAATGAAAAATGTAAATTGCTTATTGTCACAAGTAGGCTTCAAATTAAGTTACTGTGAAAAGCCCCTAGTCGCCACATTCCGGCGCCTGTTCGGGGAGGCTGTTACGGGGGACTGGTGTGCTGGCCACCAGTCAGCTTTTTCTCTCGAAGGAGACGGCATCCTCTGGGACTGTGGCGACTTTCATTTTATTTCTTAAGCAATGCTGCCTGGTCACTTTGGAAACCTGTAATACCCACTGGGATGACTGGCAAAGTATATTGACCTGTTGCAACAGAGAAAAGATTTCCTTTGGGTGGAGGTTGTCCTTAAATCTCTGTGAACTGGCAACATTCATCCAGCTGAGGCTTGAGAGTTCGTACGGCAGGCAGTCCTGGGATTTGGGCTCACAGCCCCTTGTTGGTCGCCCAGTCAAGTTTTCAAATGTCTGTGTCACTGGTCAGCAAAATTACATTCTTTGTCCATGGTTTGCCAAGCATACTCTTCATTTTGGATACAAACAATTACAATTAGCCATTCCTTGGCACAGAAAAGACTGAATCTGTCACTCACACACCTGCTCGAGCATTTACAATATTTGATAGAGAGAAAAAAATGTCTTTTGAAGTCCAGTGGACCAGTTAGAGGTTTAACCGGTCCGGGGCTTTGATGTGCCGCTGGGAGCGACGCAGTGGTGGCGGTGATGCCAATGCGGGTCTGCTGTCCGGTGCCTCCGGGAGCGTGCCGAAATCCTCTTGATCCTCGGGCACGGGCAGGGGGAGGACGGATGGTCCCAGGGGGTTGCTGCTGGGAGCACCGGGGGAGGGGAGGGTGGTGCCAGGCCCCGGAGTGGAACCTGCTGGTGCCAGGTCCCTGAGGGAGACAGTATCCTGGCGGCCATAGGGGTGCACCACATAGGCATACTGGGGGTTTGCATGGAGCAATTGCACCCTTTCCACAAACGGGTCTGCCTTGTGGAGTCGGACATGCCTACGGAGTTGGACGGGTCCTGGAGCTGCGAGCCAAGTCGGGAGCGACACCCCGAATATGGACTTCATGGGGAAGGCAAAAAGACGTTCATGGGGTGTGTTGTTAGTGGCGGTGCACAGTAGTGACCGAATGGAGTGTAGTGCATCAGGAAGGACCTCCTGCCAACGGGAGGCCGGGAGGTTCCTGGACCGTAGGGCCAGTTGGATGGCCCTCCACACCACCCCGTTCTCTCTCTCTACCTGTCCGTTTCCCCGTGGGTTGTAGCTTGTCGTCCTGCTGGAGGCGATACCCCTGCTGAGCAGGAACTGACGCAGCTCATCACTCAGGAGTGAGGATCCCCTGTCACTGTGGATGTAAGTGGGGAAACCGAACAGAGCGAAGATTGTGTTGAGGGCTTTGATGACGGTGGCAGACGTCATGTCGGGGCATGGGATGGCGAAGGGGAATCTGGAGTATTCGTCGACCACACTGAGAAAATACGTGTTACGGTCGATGGAAGGGAGGGGCCCTTTGAAATCCATGCTGGGGTGTTCAAAGGGACGGGAGGCCTTCACCAGGCGCGCACGGTCTGGCCGCTAGAAGTGCGGTTTGCACTCCGCACAGACCTGGCAGTCCCTGGTGATTGTCCTTACTTCCTCGACAGAGTAGGGCAGATTGCGGGCCGTTATGAAATGCTACAACCGTGTGACTCCCGGGTGACAAAGACTGTCGTGCAGGGTCCAGAGTCGGTCTACTTGTGAGCTGGCACATGTACCTCGGGATAGGGCGTCTGGCGGCTCGTTGAGCTTGCCGGGGTGATACAAAATCTCATAATTGTAGGTGGAGAGCTCGATCCTCCACCTCAAGATCTTATCATTCTTGATCTTGCCCCGCTGTGTGTTATTAAACCTGAAGGCTACCGACCGTTGGTCAGTGAGGAGAATGAATCTCCTGCCAGCCAGGTAATGCCTCCAATGCCACACAGTTTCAACGATAGCTTGGGACTCTTTTTCGATGGATGAGTGCCGAATTTCTGAGGCATGAAAGGTGCGGGAAAAGAATGCCATCGGTCTGCCTGCCTGATTGAGGGTGGCGGCTAGGGTGACATCTGATGCGTCGCTCTCTACTTTGAAGGCCAGTGTCTCGTCTACTGCGTGCATCCCGGCCTTGGTGATATCGGCTCTGATACAGGCGAAGGCCCGTTGTGCCTCGGCCGTCAGGGGAAAATGGGTTGACTGTATGAGTGTGCGGGCCTTGTCCGCATAGTTTGGGACCCACTGAGTGAAGTACGAAAAGAACCCCAGGCAACGTTTGAGGGCCTTGGGGCAGTGGGAAAGGGGGTGCTCCATGAGCGGGCGCATGCGGTCAGGATCGGGCCCCAGAACTCCGTTCTGGACCACATAGCCGAGGATGGCTAAGCGGTTTGTGCTGAACACGCTCTTCTCCTTGTTGTAGGTGAGGTTTAGGAGAGTGGTGGTGCGGGGAAATTTGGCAAGTTTGGCATCGTAGTCCTGCTGATCATGGCCGCGGATGGTGACGTTGTCTAGGCACGGAAAGGTGGCCCGCGAACTGTACCGGTCGACCATTCGGTCCATCTCCTTTGGAAGACCGAGACCCCGTTGGTGACGCCGAATGGAACCCTGAGGAAGTGATAGAGGTGGCCATCTACCTCGAAGGCAGTGTATGGACGGTCCGATTTACGAATGGGGAGCTGGTGGTAGGCGGATTTGAGGTCTACCGTTGAGAAGACCTGGTACTGTGCACTCTGATTGACCATATCAGATATGCGTGGGAGGGGGTACACGTCGAGCTGCGTGTACCGATTGATGGTCTGGCTGTAGTCCACGACCATTCTGTGTTTCTCCCCAGTTTTAACTACTACCACTTGGGCTCTCCAGGGGCTGTGGCTGGCCTCGGTGATGCCTTCCCGAAGCAGCCGCTAGACCTCAGACCTGATGAAGGTCCTGTCCTGGGTGCTGTACCGTCTGCTCCTGGTGGCGATGGGTTTGCAATCCGATGTTAGATATGTGAAGAGGGAAGGCGGATCGACCTTTAGGGTAGCGAGGCCGCACACAGTGAGGGGTGGTAGGGGCCCGCCGAATTTCAGGGTTAGGCTCTGGAGGTTGCACTGCAAGTCCAGGCCGAGTAGTAGGGCAGCGCAGAAGTTAGGGAGGACGTAGAGGCGGAAGCCGCTGAATTCTACACCCTGGACCGTGAGTGTGACCGTGCAGTACCCCCGGATCGCCATGGAATGGGATCCGGAGGCCAGGGAGATTCTTTGGTTGGCGGGGTGTACCGCGAGGGAGCAACGCCTTACCGTATCCGGGTGGATGAAGCTTTCGGTGCTCCCGGAGTCCAGCAGGCAAGTGGTCACATGGTCGTTGATTTTAACGCTGGTCGATGCGGTGGCCAGGTTGTGCGGATAAGACTGGTCGATGGCCACTGAGGCGAGTCGTTGTCGGTCGTCGCTGGTGTAGAATGATGGGGAGCCCGGGGGGGCACTGGTCCTGGAACGCTGGTGGTGCCCATGTGCCATGGGGGAGACAAGATAGCGGCACCTGAAGATCTCGAGGAGGGCAAAATGGAGGCTGAAGATCTAGAGGAGTACAAAATCGCGGCACCCATGGGCCGCACGTGGCGGGGGTTGAACAAGATGGTGGTGCCCATGGGTCACATGTGTTGCTCTGGGGGCAAGATGGCGGCGCCCACTGGCCGCGCTTGGTCTGAGGGAGAGAGGATGGCGGTGCCCACTGGCCGCACGTGGTCCGGAGAGGTGAAGATGGCGGCGCCCATTGTCTGTAAATGAGGGGGATGGGGGCGATAGCGGCGACTGCATGGGCCTGGCATACCGCGGCGAAGTGCCCCTTCTTGCCGCAAGCCTTACAAAGAGCAGCGCGGGCCGGGCAGCATTGGCGGGGGTGTTCCTGCTGGCCCCAGAAATAACATCGGGGACACCCGGGGTTTGCTGGCTGGCGCGTGGCGCAGGCATATTGGCTGGGTAAGGCCCCAGCTGGGGCGGCCGTCTGTGGGGTCCACGATGCGTAGGAGGGGTGGGCCCCGCGTCTGGGGGTGTAGGCCTGAACGTTGCGCGAGGCGACCGTCATGGAGAGCGCTAGCTTCTTTGTCTCCGCTAGGTCGAGCGTGGCCCCTTCTAACAGTCGCTGGCGTATGAGGTCCGACCCAATCCCCGTAACAAATGCATCTCGCATAAGGAGTTTTGAATGTTCAGTGGCCGTAACGGCCTGACAGTCACAGTTCCGGACGAGTGGGATTAGGGCCTGCCAGAAGTCTTCTATGGACTCACCAGGGAGTTGAGAGCGAGTGGCGAGTATGTGCCTGGCGAAGAGCGTGTTCATCTTCTGAGCGTAATTCTCCTTGAGAAGCGTCATGGCTTCGGCATAGTTTGGCGCGTCCTGGATTAGCAGAAAGACGCTGGAGCTCAACCTTGAGTACAGGATCTGTATCTTCTGAGCCTCCGAGACAGGGCTGGGCGCCGAGTTGATGTACGCCTCGAAGCAAGCTAGCCAGTGTTGAAAGTCCTTTTTGGCGTCGCTTGAATGCGGATCCAGCTACAGGCGATCCGGTTTGATACGGAGGTCCATCATTGGAATATCTTAGAGCAATAAATTCATGCACGATCAATTGCACAAAGACTTGAGTTGGGTACAACTGAGGCTTTATTGCTCTAAGATGTGTGGCCTCCCACAGCAGCTGGGAAATGGCTGCAGCATGGAGGACACACACATTTATATTCCGCCTACTGGGCGGAGCCAGCAGGCAGGGACTACCAATGTACCTGTAGTACAGGTCCTACCATACATCATCAAATAGAGGTGCAACAGTGGCTTACCACAATCGCAAAACAAGCTGAAACACTCCAGCTATTTTGAGATATAAGCAGATGCCACACTCTCCTCATGCCCTGCAGTAGTATTCCACCCTCTCAGTCAGAGAATCCATCCAAGGACATAAGCAATTTTATGAAGTCAGTTCAAGAAGTTGCCTGAGGCGCGATCTACTGGCCATGTCGCGCCTGACCGGGAGCACAACATGGCCGGAAGATGCCGGGAGTAGCGTCCCGCGGGCTTCCCGGCAGCCATGACGCCTTCCGGGATCTACCCAAGCCTCACGAGGTGTGCAACCAGAATCCCACAACAATGGGCGGGCCCAGCCTCGTACACAAGCGTACTTACCAGAGAGGTCTCAGCCGGGTGCCCTTCAGTACTGGTCCATTCAAACATGGACCAGGTGGAACGGCACCCGGGGAGTCTCCCGGGACATTGGAGATTCCTGGGTGGTCAGTGATAGGGTAAGGTGTCTTCCTGGCCCTCCCCCTTGAATGCGGGCACCTTGGCACCGTTTGGCTGGCAACTTGGCACTGGCACCCTGGCACTGCTAAGGTGCCTGGGTGGCACCGCAAAGCCAGCAGGAGCACTGGCAAGGTGGCAGTGCAAGGATGCCCAAGTGACAGGGTGGCACTGCCAAGGGTCAGGGCCCGAGGGGTAGGCCATATCCATGAAAGGAGGGTGGCGGGGGGTATAGTGCAGGTAAAAAAAGGGCTTCTGAGAGGTTGGGGGTGTGATTGGGGGGGGGGCATCCTGCAAGGGGATGCCTTTAAGGGGAAGAGAAGGCCTCAAGAGGGGGGAGGACCCAGGGAACCCATAGCGGGGTAATGCCCAAACATATGGGGGGTGACATTGCCCATGGTTGGGGGTGTGGGTGACCCACAAGCTCACCTATGATGGCCCGATCTCTCAGTTCAGCTCCCCGGTGATTAAATTAATTCTAAGTGTGCACTAAACCGAGGAAAAACTCCCAGGGCCCAAAAAGGTGACGGGAACTCACCAGCAGAGCCGGCGGGAAACTCCCAACAAAACCTGCCACAAATGGCACTTAGAAACCTTTTCCTTAGATCGCATGTGGTAGTCGGTATTAGGGGTATTACGGTACCCTGGATAATGCTGTAAGACCATTGGTGTGGGAGGTACCTGAGACAGCTATATCATTGGTGAACCCTGCCTGCTGGTTCCGCCCAGTAAGGCGGAGTATAAGAGCCTGTGTCTTCCCCGCAGCTCCATTCTGTATCTGCGCTGCTGGGGGAAACATCTAGTACAATAAACCCTTCAATTGTCTCCAATCTCGCTTCTGGAGTTATTGATCGAGCATCAATTTATTACACTAGATTTTAAAGAATGGAGCTCTGAATCAAGCAGGAGTGTCTGCAACTCAGCTCCCACCCGGCAAACTCAGCGGCAACCTTCAAACACCGGCTGCCGTGCTTAAACGGGTACCTCAGGATGGCCACAACTACACCCACGGAGGACCAGAAGATGCAAGTTCTTCACTCGAGGGTGAGCCCAGAGATCTACACCCTCATCGAGGATGCGGACGATTTCGAGGCCGCAATGATCCTGCTGAAAGGACACTATATTCGTCCTGTAAATCAGGTCTGGCATCTGCTAGCGATGAGGTGACAAATCCCCGGGGATTCGCTGGAGGAGTTCTCCAGTGCGCTCCTGGTGTTAGGTAGGAAATGTGACTGCCCGCAAGCTTCAGCCAGCGACCACACAGAACCTTTGATCTGGGACGCATTTGTTGCAGGTATGCTGTCCTCCCAATTCCACCAGCGGTTGCTGGAGAAAGAGATGCTAGGCCTCAAGGAGGCACGGGCCCTTGCCAGCTCCCTGGATGTGGCCTCCCGAAACGCCAGCGCTTACGTCCCCAACCGCGCGGCAGCCCCTTAGGCAGCGTGGAACCCCCCGCGGCCGACTCTGATGCATCCCCCATCCCCCCACAAGCTTGTGCTGCGAGACTGCCAGGCAACCCCGGGGGTCCACGCTGCCATTTTTGCCGGCAAGCCAAGCACCCCCGGCAGCGCTGCCTGGCCCGCTCATCCATCTGCAAAGGGTGCGGCAAAAAGGACCATTTTGTGGCAGTGTGCCAGGCCCCGGCGGTCTCCGGGGGCGAACTGGGATCGCCACCCCAACTCTCTCCACGAGCCACGTGCGGCCAGCGGGCGACGCCATCTTCCTTCTCCAGATCCACCTGCGGCCTCCGGGCACCGCCATCTTGTTCCCCGGGGACCATGTGCGACGGATGGGTGCCGCCAATTTGTACACCCCCAGCCATGTGCGACCAGTGGGCGCCGCCATCTTAGCTGGAGTCGCAGGACCCCGACTCGGATGACCACACACCGCCCGAGGAAAACATCCAACTTTTGCCACGACTTGCCTCAGTGACCCTGGACCAGTCTCGGCCCCGAACACTCTCGACTGCGACGACGACCGTGCTCACCAACGGGCATAAAACATCCTGCCTGATCGACCCCGGGACCACAGAGAGCTTCACACACCCCAATAGGGTGAGGCGCTGTTCTCTTCCCATCCACCCAGTTAGAAAATCTCCCTAGCCTCCGGGTCTCACTCTGTAGAGATCAAAGAGTTCTGCGTAGCGAACCTCGCGGCCTAGGGAAGGGAGTTTAAAATTTTCCGGCTCTACGTCCTCCCTCACCTCTGCGCTGCCACGCTCCTAGGGTTAGACTTCCAGTGTAACCTCCAGAGTTTAACTTTTAAATTCGGCGGCCCTATACCTCCCCTCACTGTCTGCAGCCTCGCAACCCTCAAGGTCGATCCGCCTTCCCCGTTTGCGAACCTCACCCTGGATTGCAAACCTGTCGCCAGCAGGAGCAGACGGTACAGTGCCCAGGGCCGGACCTTTGTTAGGTTGGAAGTCCAGCGATTACTGAGGGGAGGTATCATTGAGGCTAGCAACAGTCCATGGAGAGCTCAAGTAGTGGTTGTAAAGACCGGGGAGAAGCACAGGATGGTCATCAATTATAGTCAGACCATCAACAGGTATACGCAGCTCTCCCCCACATATCTGATTTGGTCAACCAGATTGCACAATACAAGGTCTTTTCCACAGTGGATCTCAAATCCGCCTACCACCAGCGCCCCATCCGCCCTAGCGATCGCAAGTACACTGCATTTGAAGCAGTTGGGCGGCTCTACCACTTCCTAAGGGTTCCCTTCGGTGTCACAAATGGAGTCTCAGTCTTCCAACGAGAGATGGACCGAATGGTTGACAGGTACGGTTTGCGGGCCACGTTTCTGTACCTCGATAACGTCACCATCGGCGGCCACGACCAGCAGGACCACGGCACCAACCTCCGAAAATTCCTCCATACCGCAAAAATCCTTAATCTAACATATAACAAGGACAAATGCGTGTTCAGCACCGACCGTCTAGCCATCCTCGGCTACGTAGTGCATGATGGAGTTATAGGCCCAGATCCCGAACGCATGCGCCCCTCATGGAGTTTCCCCTCCCCCACTGCTCCAAGGCCCTGAAACGCTGCCTGGGATTTTTTTCGTATTATGCCCAGCGGGTCCCCAACTATGCGGACAAGGCCCGCCCACTAATTCAATCCACAGTTTTTCCCCTGTCGGCAGAGGCTCGCCAGGCCTTCAGCCGCATCAAAGCGGACATCGCAAAGGCCACGATGCATGCAATCGATGAATCCCTCCCCTTCCAAGTCGAGAGAGACGGGTCCGACGTAGCTCTGGCGGCCACCCTCAACCAGGCGGGCAGACCCTTGACCTTCTTCTCACGCACCCTCCATGCTTCAGAAATCCGCCATTCCTCAGTTGAAAAGGAGGCCCAGGCCATAGTAGAAGCTGTGCGGCACTGGAGGCATTACCTGGCCGGCAGGAGATTCACTCTCCTCACTGACCAACGGTCGGTTGCTTTCATGTTCGATAATGCACAGCGGGGCAAGATAAAAAACAACAAGATCTTACGGTGGAGGATCGAGCTCTCCACCTCCAACGATGAGATCTTGTATCGTCCCGGGAAACTAAACGAGCCTCCTAATGCCCTATCCCGCGGCACATGTGCCAACGCACAAGTGGACCGCC
Organism: Scyliorhinus torazame; assembly: GCF_047496885.1. NCBI lineage: Eukaryota > Metazoa > Chordata > Chondrichthyes > Carcharhiniformes > Scyliorhinidae > Scyliorhinus > Scyliorhinus torazame. Next base: position 91,611,422 of record NC_092712.1, read on the forward strand.
TCCGGGCCCTCCACAGGGACCTCTGCCACCCGGGGTCACTCGATTTTTCCATTTCATTAAGACCTATCGTACTCCATCGAGGAAGTCAGGACAGCCACCAGGAACTGCCAAATCTGCGCGGAGTGCAAGCTGCACTTCTACAGGCCAGAGAAAGCGCACCTGATAAAGGCTTCACGTCCTTTTGAACGCCTCAGTATGGACTTCAAAGGGCCCTTCCCCTCCACCGACCGCAACACGTACTTCCTGAACGTGATTGACAAGTACTCCTGGTTCCCATTCACCATTCCCTGCCCCGACATGATCGCAGCCACCATCATAAAAGCCCTCCACAGTATCTTCACGCTGTTTGGTTTCCCCGCCTACATACACAGCGATATGGGGTCCTCCTTCATCAGCAAGGGCATTGCCTTGAGCAGGACGACCAGTTACAACCCCCGGGGAAACGGGCAGGTGGAGAGGGAGAACGGAATGATCTGGAAGACCGTCCTACTGGCCCTACGGTGCAGGAATCTCCCAGTCTTCCGCTGGCATGAGGTCCTCCCGGATGTTCTCCACTCCATCCGATCACTGCTGTGTACCACGACCAACCAAACCCCTCACGAACGTCTCCTTGTCTTCCCTAGGAAGTCCTCCTCTGGGACCTCGCTCCCAACCTGGCTGGCAGCTCCTGGACCCATCCTGCTCCGCAAACACGTGCGGGAGCACAAGTCGGACCGATTGGTCGAGAGGGTCCACCTCCTTCACGCTAACCCTCAATACGCCTACGTGGCATACCCCGATGGCCGACAGTATATGGTCTCCCTACTGGACCTGGCGCCCGCCAAATCCCCACCCACACCTCCACCACCGACCCCACCCTCCCTCCCACTGGCACGCCCCACAGCCGCCCCCTTCCCAGGTGGATCGGTCCTTCCACTGGTCCCATCTAGGGGTGATGAAGCTGCTGAAGAAGCCAAAGCCATGCTCCCGGAGCCACGGATGCCCGAGCCGGCGCCTGCATCACCATCGAAGCTACGACGATCGCAGAGGACGACCAGGGCCCCCGATCGACTAATTGCTTCATTCTGACTGTAAATAATTACTGTAAATAGTTGCAACATATAACGAGGCAAAACACTGTGCCAATGTATACCGGTTACCACCATAATCTCAACCTCTACCACTGTATAACGCGAGACCACCACCCCTGCCGGATTCTTTTTTTTTAACAGGGGGTGAATGTGGTAGTCGGTATTAGGGGTATTACGGTACCCTGGATAATGCTGTAAGACCATTAGTGTGGGAGGTACTTGAGACAGCTATATCGTTGGTGAAGCCTGCCTGCTGGTTCCGCCCAGTAAGGCGGAGTATAAGAGCCTGTGTCTTCTCAGCAGCTCCATTCTGTACCTGCGCTTCTGGGGGAAACACCTAGTACAATGAAGCCTTCAATTGTCTCCAATCTTGTTTCTGGAGTTATTGATTGAGCATCAGCATGAAATCTGTCAACTTGTACATCCTTTTTCCCCAACTATCCCTTTTTCTAATTTCTGGAGCCAGACAATGGGCAGGAGAGTGGGCAATCGCCGAACCGATGGTCGGCATCAGGCAACCCACTGAGCTGCGGTGTCCCTGTGGCACCTGAGGTACAACCCCCACACGTACCCTCACCACCCCATCACTAACCCCCCACCAACCCAGCTCCCCACCCCCTCACCAGCCCACCTCCCCTCACCACCCCCTCACCAGCCCACCTCCCCCTCACCATCCCCTTAGCACCTCCCCCTCACCATCCCCTCACCACCTCCTCCTCACCACCCCACCTCCCCTCCCCTCACCACTCCCTCACCACCCCACCTCACATCCCCCTCACCACCTCACCATCTCCTCCTCACCTCCCCCTCCCCTCACCACCTCCTCCTCACCACCCCACCTCACCTCCCCCTCACCACCCCCTCACCACCTCCCCCTCACCACCTACTCACCACCTCCTCCTCACCACCCGACCTCCCCTCACCACCCCCTCACCGCCTCCTCCTCACCACCCCCTCACCACCCCACCCTACCTCTCCCTCACCAATCATGTCTTGTGTCTTGCAGGATCACCTGGCGATGAGGCGGGCCCTTCTGGAGTCCCCTGCCCTCAACTCCAAGCATATCCCAGCGAGGAGTGGGCAACAGATAGCGAAGGGAGCCCCCAAACACCAGACTGAGGCACCCTGGAGCACCAGTTGTGGGATGACACTGACTTTCCGTCACAGCTGTCACGAACACCCTCCACCATCCCAGAGACACTCACCTCGGTTGGGCATGTTAGTGAAGACACTATCTGGTACACACCACGCACATGCAGTGGTACATCAGTGGAGGTAGGAATCCCTGAGGGGCGGACGGTCAGAGGGTGGTCCGACCCCAGGGACTAGCTGCTATCCAGACAGGTCTCAGGCTTCTGGAAAGGGTGGTCCCAACGATAATGGAGATGCAAACACAGAGCTGGAGACTGCATGAGGGGGTGTCAGCAAACATTCAGCACCTGCAGGTGCAGTTGGAGGAGTCCAACCGCCAGCAGGGGCAGGAGGTGGTGCCGACCATGCGTACCATACAGACCAACACCGCTTGGGTGGCGTCCGCGTTGGAGGCCACGATGGCAAAGATATCAGTCATGGGTCAAGATGCCCAAGGCCTAGGGCACTTTGTGCAGGCGGTGGCCAAGGCACAGGTCAGGGCTGCCCTGTCGCAGACAGCTATGTGCCAGGAAGACCTGGACATTGCAGCAGTGCTCCAGAGCCTGGCCCGGTCACAATGCGTTATGGCTGCAGGCGTCGAGGGCATTGCCCGGACACTGGCTGACCTGAGCCAGTCCCAGAGGGATGTGGGCCAGTCCGTCTGCTCCATGGCCGCGAGCATTGAGACCTGGTCAAGACAAGAGCGGAACCATCGCGTGATCTGGCAGATATGCTGTACGGTTCACCTTGCTCAGCCGGAGTCTTCAACGGCATGCCCGGTCTGGCAAATTGTCGATGGACAGACGCTGCCAGTACACACGAGGCGTAATGCGGCTCCTCTTTCCCACCTTCTCCTCGGCCTGTTGAATGGCCAGCTCTCCATCCTCACTGCACTGCCACTGCAGGGTCCTCCCTGAGCAGCTCCTGCTTGCACAGCCTCAGTGTGTATCCCCCAAGGCTGCGGCAGCCAGGATGAAGGCCACCATTCCTGGTTGGATTCGATGTTCATTCTCTGCAAAGGGTGAAAGGCAGATATGTTATCATCGTGCGTATCCCTGTGACCAACTAGGTCCAACAGGCTACATGGTGGCCCCAGCCTGCACTGCAGCCCCTAACCGCGCATGGCCCTCTCCTCCCACTCCTCCCCATCCCTACACCCACCTGCGACTATTCCCCCGGCACTCTGAACGGCAGGGGAACTGGTGGCTGGCATTACCCATGCCAAAGGTACACTCTGCAACCCCCGTCCTGCGCCCTCCTGTTGTGGCTACTGTGGGCATTGCCCCTGGGTGAGCTGTGTGATGCCCTGCCGATGGGTGGTGCCTGGATGTGGGGGTTTGGTGGGGTGGAGGGCGGTTGGTGTGGTGCGGTGCCCATACGGCCAGTGTCACTCTGCGCAACCACGGGCCATGGTGGGCGGGCAATGGGGTGTGCAACAAGGTGGCTACATTGCAGGCCAAGGAAATGGCGGCCCATGGCTGGATGCCCCGGTCCTGGGCGGGATCATCCCAACTCCACGATTCCAGCGTCGCTGGACAGAGAATTGCACTCATTGCCTTTCAGGAGTATCTTAATGGTTTAGAGGTATTCTATAACTAATATGTGGAATTACGTGTTAGTGAGACCATTCATCAAAAGAGGAATGATAATCAATAAGACCATTAAACACAATGCGTAGATAGATAGCGAAGCCCACTGTAGATCTAAAAAGCTAATTAAAGAACTAGTCTTGAGGACCTTGGTATTTGTATAAGATGAAGGGACCATGAATTCAGTGCTCTAATGTCACAGTGATAGACTCAGGTGATGGCATTGACTTCACTGCTTTACTGCTGTTTAGGGTTTATCATTGTGGTCACCCAGTTATTGGATCAGAATTTGCTAAGATAATTAGTGTACGAATGCTGGAGGCCTTTATTAAAGTGCAAACAGGTAAACAAATTCAGGAGATTAAGAATGAGACCATTAGTGATAAATCTCCATTTAGTGGACACAGAGGAGTCCAAACGAGAAGCGTAAAGAAAGTAATTTTATTACAAAGTAAACTATAAGCACAGTACACTTCAGGTCCCAGCCGGGACATCACACGCTCGGCTCCTATCTGGACCAGCTTTTTTGCTAGAGTCCATTTACTCCGTTGCAGCACCCCTGCCCCTCAGCAGGAAGACTCGTATTCCACGATGCTCATGGGGAGGCTGCTTGGTGCGTCCCCATAGGTCTCATGTGGGTTAGAATATCGCTCCCCCCTAAATTCCGAAGACCAGTTGGAGGAAGGTGGAGCAGGAGCGTGCCAGCACCTTTTCATCCAAGGTTGCGCCTCCTGTTCCCGTGGGTTGGGTCAGGAGGTGTATATCTGGGTGGCGAATGTTGTTTCCTTGCTGATCACTGTGGGGACCACCACTGGTGGATGCTCTCCAGGGGTTTCGCCGTCAGAAACTTCCGATGCCTCGGTCTCCACATCAGAGTCTGAGTCCTCAAACTCCCGTATCTCTGTGTTGGGTTCCCCGGGGGCAATGATCTTGGATTCATTGGCGTCGTGGCTGTCTGACTTGAAACTGGTACCTCTGGGGGAGCATCGCGTTGAGCTGGTCTCCTGTGACTGAGGTGGGTCTACGTGCTTCATCATCACTCAATCTTGAACTCAAACCTGGTACAAAACTGGCCGTACCTGTCGCACTACCGTTCCTGGGTTCCAGCTTTGACAAAGAGTCGTCCGGGCTCAAAACATTAGCTCCCTTCTCTCTCCACAGATGCTGTCAGACCTGCTGAGATTGTCCAGTATTTTCTGTTTTTATTTCACATTCCAGCATCCACAGTAATTTGCTGTTATTACCGTTCCTGGGGCCCACTTGGTGCCAACTGCAAGTTTCTCATGTGAACTGCGTCACCTGGTCTGAACTGTCTGGTCCACCTGTCTGGGCAACGCCCTACCGCTCCTGACTGCAGCGCACTTTCCTGCCAATATCTGGGCCTGCAAGGCTGAGGCGGGTCTGGAGTCTTCGGCCCATTAATAGCTCTGCCAATGCTACGCCGGTTGCGGCATAGAATCATAGAATTTACAGTGCAGAAGGGCCACCGTGACTGGTGTTCTTTTTATCGAAACCACAGTGTGTATTCAACCCGTATATGGTGGACAAATGGTCACAAAAGTTGTTCAGAACAATAATTGTTTCTTAATATACAAGGTTAATTACTTAATCAATCACACGTTCATGCACATTGGACTATAAACGAATACACTTAAAACGGCCTTAACTTAACTTCCAGGTGACTGCCCAGTACAGAGCAGATATGGCCTTATCTGGGATCTGGTAGTCTGGCAGTGTTGGAGTTCTTGTAGCTGGTCGTCTGTGTCCTTGGTTCTGGTCTCTCTGTGGATGGTATGGATGGTCCCTTTCTTGGCTGGAGATGAATTCACCGTTGTTGTTGGCTATCGAAAGCTGTAGTCGAGAGGCTGCAGTTGAGAGAGCGAGTGGTGGGCTACGTAGTACCTTTTAACCTGTTTGGATTTCATGCCTTTTTGTGGGCGATCATTGGGTCATTGTCAATCAATTGATCAGGGCTCCATCACCCTGATCGATCAAGACCAATCAGGGGCTGCCACATTGGTTTTGTGGTGGGCACTCAGTGGCCATGCCTGGAATTGTTGGAGGCAGGGGCTTGGGTGCTGACAGTGTCTGGTAAACAATGCAATTGACAGGATAGTTCTATTGTTCCTAGGAAGACATTTTTGTGGCCTTTCTCCTGTGTTAGTTTCTGCATAAGTCTGAGCTGCAGCTTTTGTATATTTGCAGGCTGCAGCCTGTTTGTCCCTGACTTTGACCATTTTTCCCAGTATTCTTTGCGGGAGTCCATTTTAGATGGCCACACTGGCACGCATCCATACAGTTCAATGTGGCTATCACTTTGCCAGCTCCAGGGGGAGTCGTGTCAGCAGCGGAAGCCTACTCAGTGCATCTGCATTCGCAATCTCTGTGCCCGGTCGGTGCTTGAACATGTATTCATATGCCACCAACAAAAGGGCCCATCTCTGGATACAGGCAGACGAGATGGGTGGGATAGCCTTGTCCTCCTTGAAGCGTCCCAACAACGGTTTGTGGTCCATCAATATTGTAAAACGAACCCAATCACGTATTAATGGAACTCTATGACCGCAAAAACTAGAACCAATCCATCTTTCTTCATTTGTGCATGGTTTCTCTCGCGGCCAGTGTTTTGGAGGTAAATGTAATGGCCATTCTCAACCATTGTCCATGCATTGCGACAATATCCTGCCAATGCCGTACGGTGAGGCGTCGCATGTGATTACCAGTGGTTTGGTGGGATCTCAGTACAGCAGCAGGCTGGATTAAGATAGTTTCGTCTTTACTTGCGTAAACGCCTCTTCCTGTGACACTCTCCACCCCATGGCTGGCTTTTTTCTTAGCCGGATGTGCAGGGGGACAAGGTTGCGAGTCCAGGGATGAATTTGCCGTAATAATTCATGAGTCCCAGAAATGAATGAGCCTCAGTTGTGTTCTCCAGCATGGGGCCTGTTGGATTGCTTGCACCTTCTCTTCGACGTCATCCAAATAAACCACGCATGGTAGGCCCCTCAGAATGTTTTCCTTCATATGCTGGAAAATGGCACAGGCCAGCGATACACCGAAGGGCAATCTAGTGTAGTCATAGTGTACTCAGGGGCAGCATGGTAGCACATTGGGTAGCACTGCCGCTTCACAGCTCCAGGGTCCCAGGTTCGATTCCCGGCTTGGGTCACTGTCTGTGTGGAGTTTGCACTTTCTCCCCGTGTCTGCGTGGGCTTCCTCCGGGTGCTCCGGTTTCCTCCCACAGTCCAAAGATGTGCAGGTTAGGCGGATTGGCCATGCTAAATTGCCCTTAGTGTCCAAAAAGGTTAGATGAGGTTACTGGGTCACAGGGATAGGGTGGAGGTGTGGGCTTAGGTGGGATGATCTTTCCATGGGCTGGCGCAGACTCGATGGGCCGAATGGCCTCCTTCAGCACTGTAAATTCTATGATCTATGATAAAAACCGCTGTGGGTATCTATGGTCACATATTGTCTGGAGTCAGGATGTGATGTTGTACGAATAAAGTAATGACATGATGGGAAAACTGGTCAATGGGAAGACTGGTCAACTAGTTGATAAAATGTAAGAAAAGCTGACCTAGCCACTTCAATGTACCAGAGCCCTTTGTAAGGAATGCTGATCTAGCCATTCCAAAATACCTGACCTCTGTAATTTCTGATAAGGCTAACTCGTCATAACCCAGGGTGGTATGAATAAGACAAAATAAGGAATGGATGAGTCTCCTCCGACCTTTTAATGTTCTATCAAAGGACAAGATAATGGTATGAGGGACGAGACAAAGAGTCCGAGAAGATCAACAGGTCAGCAGGTTTATGACATTGCTTCCGTTTCTACTTCCGATCGAATTCCTGACTAAGCTGTAGCTGTAGTCATGCAATCTTGATAATGATAATGTATAAATGCTGAACTGGTTTTCTGTAAAAGCGCGGACTTGGGAAGGAATCATCAGTGGTACTAACTGCTCTCTGACCTGAAGTTTCAGCCATTATTGCATGCAGTCTTTTCGTAAATAAAGCCTTGTTATTTTGCCTTAACGACCGTTGTTGAATCTTTCTACTACAGTCCAGAAGCAGGAAATTATAGACTTCAACAAGGATCTAACTTAAAAAGCATGTCAAGCTTTGTAACTGGATGACCTCCAAACAATTTTGCATACAAGTCCTCGATGCCTGGCATTGGACACCTATCCAATTGGGAGGCCCTATTTACTGTCAATTTATAGTCGCTGCAAAGTTGAACAGTTTTGCCCAGTTGGAGAATGGGATGTTCTGACCCTGCCAACCAGCTAATTTTGCCAGCCGAATGATCCCAAGGCCCTCTAGTCGGCTGAGCTCTGCCTCAACCTTCGCCAGTAGAGCACAGTGGGACAGGCAGGCCTGAAAATATTTAGGCCGTGCTTCAGGGTTGACATAAATTTTTGCCGTGGCTCCCTTGGTTTTCTACAGCCCAGAACATCACGGGGGGGGCAGAAATTTCAAGGTTGGGTCCGTTAATATGCCAATGGCGTTCACTATACAATTTGCATGCCCATGCCAGCGTATGGCGTGGAATGCATTCACGCAGCTGTCACGGCACCGGAGCATGGCATTCCATCGGGCGCCCAGCGCCAGCCTTGATTTTCAGATGACACGCAATTCTCCACCTGATTGCATGTCCCGATTCCAGGGTCGCTGTACGGAGAATCTTGCCCCTTATTCTGGTAATGCGGTAGGAGATGGCCATCTTCCAAAAGTTAGCAGCGCTGACTGCAGGTCCACTTTTACCCTCGTCGCCAATTTAGTGGCCACAGAGGAGTCCAAACAAGAGCCATGAAGAAAGTAGTTTTGTTACAAAGTAAACTGTACACACAGTACATTTCAGGTCCCAGTCAGGATTAGTCATGCTCGGCTCCCATCTGGGCCAGTTTTAATACTGGAGTCCATTTATTCCACTGATGGGCCCCCGACCCTCAGCGAAGAAACTCATATTCCACTAGGCTCACGGGGAGGCTATTTGGTCTGTCCTCATTGGTCCCGTGCAGGTCATAACACTCCAGGACTTGATGGATGATTTATGCTGTTGCACGGTTTGCTTCATATAAACAATATCACACCTTTAGCCTCCCTGTTCCTTATAAGAACTCGTTGCACTTAACCAGCAATTGTCTCTTAACCAGCCACAGGAAGTTTAGTAATTTATAGCATTAAGTACCATTTTGACAATGTGATAATTGTTCATGAATAATTAATGAATAATCAATGATGATTTATTAATAATTGCAATTAGCCTCATTCCCAGAAAATTAACAATTTAAATGGTGGAGTCCCATTCCTCCTGTTGGAGATTCTAAAAATGCCAATTGATTTAACTTTTCCTTTCCATCCTCTTCCTCGTTCTCAATCCAATCTTTTTTGCCCTCGCAATAATTTTTTATCTCTACCTGATTTGACACTGATTTGCCCTTCTTCTCAAACCTGCATCTATTTATTTCTCAATGTTTAAATATCAGTTAAGGGGATATTACTATTGGCTATTTTATTCAGTCACTCGAGTCCCAGATGCTTTCCTGCCCTTGGCATGCAGTTACCAGCACTAATCCCCAACAGGCTAAGAAGTAATTCTTTTTTGAGCTGTAGTTACATGCAGAGGAGACACTGACTGAAGATGCAGCTTTCAACTGAAAAGATTTCCCTCAGCAACCAAATAACATAACTAATAAATGTGTTTACAAGGTACAGCCAGCTTTTTAAACTACATTGTTTGGAGGGAATGGAAGGTTATTGAGAAAATAAATTGAGCTTATTCAGCCATGAGTCATATTCTTAACATTTAAATTTAACTTAACTCTAAAGTTCTGAGTGACGGTTGAGAATTTGCTGCCCAGAATGTATCAGAAGTACATGCACATTTTAAAAAAAACGTTTGGATGTTGATTAGAACAGCTGCCGAGTTGTGATAAAATGTTGGTTCTTCCCGTCTTTGAACACAATGTGAACCAAATTAAGACTGATCAGATGGTGCTTGCCAAAGGTCTCAAGTTAAATCAATCTGGCCAAGTTTAATCTAGTTCTCAGTGAATGTGTCAGACATCCAAAATTGCCCCAAGTTGACACTAATTCAATAATGTTGCACAGACGGGCCTCTCAAAGACAAAGAAGATGTGAGAAATAGAAATGCCAAATGAGTAGTTAGAGGTTGTTCTCCTGAGGTTGGGGTTTGCATTGTGGTGTTGGATCAGTGTTATCTTGCACACGCCAAACATCAGTCTAGCTGTGAGAACCTTCAATTACCTCTGGCTGTGAACATACATTTATCCGGTTTCACATTGTTCGCCTTAAACCTTAACAAATAAAATGGCAAATTGTGTCAAATTGATATGGTTTTTAAAAACTATATTTTTAATCAAATAAGGATATACATAATAACAGACAAACAAACAATCATTAATAAAGTAAACAAAGTACAATTTTCCTAATTTGAGATTATTTTCTCTTATTTCCATTAAACATTTCTCTTTCCCCCCCCCCCCCCCCCCCCCCCTTTACCCGCTGGCAACAAGCAGATCTGTGAATAGAGACGGGAACATCTTCCGTCTCGTCCAGATTTACCATCTGAGCCAGGAAGGGCAAACTTAAATTTCTCAAGTTGAAGGAATTTGGGGGGGGGCGGAGGCACAGTGACACAGTGGTTAGCACTGCTGCCTCACAGTGCCACGGACCTGGGTTCAATTCCAACTTTTGGTGATTGTCTCTATGGAGTTTGCACGTTGTCCCCGTGTCTGCGTGGGTTTCCTCCGGATGCTCCGGTTTTCTCCCACATTCCAAAGATGTGCAGGTTAGCTGGATTGGCCTTGCTAAATTGTCCCTTAGTGTTCAAATAGTTAGGTGGGGTTACTGGGTTATGGGCATAGGTTGGGGGCTTGACCCTAGATGAGGTGGTCGTTCAGAGGGTCAGTGCTGACCTGATGCGCCAAGTGGCCTCCTTCTGCACTGTAAGGATTCTATTCTAACCGTGTCGATATTTTTGGCGTACCTTCTGACTGCCATTCTAATAAAATTTGGCTGCAGGCGATTAATGTGGCAAAACTACCACCTCAGCTCCTTTCTCTTCTATCAGTTCTGGTATTTCCGACACTCCAAATATTGCCTCAAGAGGTCCTGTTAATATTTCCACAGAGGGAGAAGATAAATGTAAGAGGTGCAAAGGAGGACCAGCTAACCATGCCCACATGTTCTGGTCATATCCACGATTAGTGGGGTTTTGGATCTCACTATTAAAATTGATATGATTTTTAACTGCGACACACCACTTGTTGGAAATCTGGGGCGAGATTCTCCGACCCCCTGCCGAGTCGGAGAATCGGCGGGGGCTGGCGTGAATCCCGCCCCCGCCGGTTGCCGAATTCTCCGGCACCGGATATTCGGCGGGGGCGGGAATCGCGCCGCGCCGGTTGGCGCCCCGCCCCCCCCCCCCCCACGCGATTCTCCGGCACGTACGGGCCGAAGTCCCGCTGTTAGGATGCCTGTCCCGATGGCTTGGATTAAACCACCTCTCTTACCGGCGGGACAAGGCGGCATGGGCGCGCTCCGGGGTCCTGGGGGGGGCGGGGGGCGATCTGGCCCCGGGGGGTGCCCCCACAGTGGCCTGGCCCGCAATCGGGGTCCACCGATCCGCGGGCGGGCCTGTGCCATGGGAGCACTCTTTTCCTTCCGCCTTTGCCACGGTCTCCACCATGGCAGAGGCGGAAGGAAAAGAGTGCTCCCATGGCACAGGCCCGCCCGCGGATCGGTGGACCCCGCCTGGCAATGTCATTTCCGCGCCAGCTGGCGGGGCACTTCCGCCAGCTGGCGGGGCGGAAATCAGTCCGGCACAGTCCTAGCCCCTCAACGTTAGGGCTCGGCCCCCAAGATGCGGAGGATTCAGCACCTTTGGGGCGGCACGATGCCCGACTGATTTGCGTTGTTTTTGGCGCTGGTCGGTGGACATCGCGCCGATACTGGAGAATTTCGCCCCTGAAGTAACACTCAGGTGGATTTCTCCCATCCGAGGACCAAATTCTGTTGCAGTGGCAGGAATGATGGGCGGGATTCTCCATTTGCTGACACCAAAATCGCAAAAAGCAATTGGGCGGAGAATAGGTTCCGAAGCAAAAATCATGGCGCTGATTTGACGCTAAGTCGTAATTCTCAGTCACCTCGACAGCGGCATCAATGTTGTCCGGAACACACGTACAGTAGACACCGTTTGCATATCATTGCGGGCCCGACCCGGTATTCTCCGGGACTCTGCAATTCTCCTCCTCCGATGGGCCGATTCCAGATGGCGATGTTCACTTGTGCTTATAAAAATCATGAAACCGGCATCGTGGCCGATGAGGGAGAGAGAGGACGTAGGACATGGAACGGCATGACTGTGGGCTGACGGCCTGGTCGGGCTGGCTGGGGTCGGGAGGTTGGTGATGGGGAACCAGCTGTATGCCCGGGGTGACCCCTACAGGACTGGGACCGTGTCCAGACATGGACAGCCATTGCCGTGGCCTGCAAGACAGCCATCTTGCTGCGCACCCCACTGACCACCTGCCTTGGGCCCTGGTTCTGCAGAGTGGCACCGGCCGAATGGGTGTGCCCATAGGCTATCCATATCTAGGAGAGAAGTGCTTTCACTTCCTCTTTTTCTCAACAGAAAGCACTTAACTTCTTTTTTTGCAGTGAGGACCTGTCAATCATAGCTCGATATTTATAAATATTGTGGTTAGTTGCAAAGCAGGGTACTTTATATGCAATCAATCGTGATGGGAAATGAAAATAAACAATCCAGACAACTGGCTGTATGGAAGCTTTTACCCTGTCAATTACAGCCTATTAAAAGCTGTTTCTCTTTGAAGTGAATTGAAGCCTCCCAAGGTGTAAAGCCTTGTGATGTGTTTTGGCTTTCTATGAAGTAACAGCTGTGGCTTTCAATACATCTGTCTGAGGAAGCAGGTGCAAGGGGCTAGTAAGTGAAAAAGCAGTGATTATTTACTGTTTCTGCCTGGACTGATCCTTAGCTTCCAGGCAAGTCTGACTAATGGGTGGGTCGCTGATATGCAGGTCACTGATATGGGCATCATTGGTATGGGGGATCTCTGATATAGGAGTGGGTCTCTGCTACGGGAGGGGGGACTCTGGTATACGAGGGGGTCTCTGGTATGGGGGTTCCTAAGATGAGGGTGAACTCTAATATTGCAGGTCCCTAATGTGGCAGGCCTTAAAGATGAGGTCTCTAAGGTGAGAGGGGTCTCTGATAAAGGGTCTCTGATAGGGGATGAGGTCACCCTCATGCATGCATGCTGTGGGGTGGGGGGAAGAGGATGGCCTACTTGGGGGGGGAGGGGGGGCAGTATTTGCATTGGGGGGGAGGGCGCCCAGACGCTGGACCTCGTTAACGGGCTGCCCTCTCTAAATAGCGGCTTGATGGCGAGATTCCTAATAAAATCCCGTGAGCTCCCCGCCATGCAACAATCTGCATGGGAAGGGAGAGCAGATCGCTCCTGGGTGCCGCTCCTAGCGCCAGCGCAGTCCAGGAATGATTCTACTCTGGCAGGAGAATCCTGCTGATGCTGTCAGGAGCCACATTCACAAATGTTTAAGCTTGCCAACTTAAATAGTATAATGCTACTAAGGTGATTCGGATAGAATCATAACATTTACAGTGGTGAAGGAGGCCATTCGGCCCATCGAGTCTGCACCGGCCCTTGGAAAGAGCACCCGACCCAAGCCCACACCTCCACCCTATCCCCGTAACCCCGTAACCCCACTTAACCTTTTTGGACACTAAGGGCAATTTAGCCGGGCCAATCCACCTAACCTGCAGATCTTTGGACTGTGGGAGGAAACCAGCATGGGACCCTGGAGCTGTGAAGTAACTGTGCTAATCACTGTGCTACTATGCCGCATAGATCTCTAGATAAAGGAATTGTTTGTGTTTTTGAAAAATATGTGATGGGACACTTTTACCAGTTGTAAAACATGATGATATGGATTGATATAAAGGATAAAGTGAGATTAGTCACATTATTGGGGATACAGTACAGATTGTCAAATGGTGGAAAGGAAATGGAGGGACAAATATGTAGGCAGATATACAAAATAAGTGAAAAATACACAGAATCATAATCATGAGGGATATTAAATGCCCTGAAATAAGAGGAAACAGTGAGAGTGAAGGGCCCAAATTCCACCCCCCCCCCCCCCCCCACTCCGGCCCCCCAAACCCCAAAAGACTCCTTTCTTTTCCAATACATAAAAAGTCCAATGTTAGAGGAGGAACTGCCAGACCTAATATTTGGAAATGAGCTGGAACGCATTAGAGAAGTACGCATGGGAGAACATCTAGGGCACAGTGATCACAGTATAATAAGGTTTAAAGTAATCATGGAGCAGCACGGTAGCATTGTGGGTAGCACAATTGCTTCACAGCTCCAGGGTCCCAGGTTTGATTCCGGCTTGGGTCACTATCTGTGCGGAGTCTGTACATCCTCCCCGTGTGTGCCTGGGTTTCCTCCCACAGTCCAAAGATGTGCAGGTTAGGTGGATTGGCCATGATAAATTGCCCTTAGTGTTGGGTGGAGTTACTGGGTTATGGGGATAGGGTGTGGAGGTGTTGACCTTGGGTAGGGTGCTCTTTCCAAGAGCCGGTGCAGACTCGATGGGCCAAATGGCCTCCTTCTGCACTGTAAATTCTATGATAATCTATGATAGCTGGGTATAGATGGTAAAAGGAGCATAGTAATACACTGAGAAAAAAAGCCAACAGTGAAGCAAAGAGGATGGAGCTAAAGGAGGCAAATGGGAGAAAAAGTGGGAGAACAACAGTGGGCAATATTTAAAAGCAAATTACTGCGGATGCTGGAATCTGAAACCAAAAAGAAAATGCCACTTTCCAAAATGGTGCTTCGAAAATGTGTTCCTTCTTCCTCAACTGTGATTTCCCACCTACAGTTGTTCCAGGGCCCTCAACAGTGTGCGGTCCGTCTCCCGCGCCACTACCCTCGTGCCCTCCCAGAACAAGGATAGAGTCTCCCTCGTTCTCACATTTCATCCCACCAGCCTCCGTATGCAAAGCATAATCCTCCGCCATTTTCGCCAACTCCAGCATGATGCCACCACCAAATACACCTTCCCTTCACTCCCTCTGACAGCATTCCACAGAGACTGTTCCCTCTGAGATAATCTAGTCCACTCCTCCACCATACCCAGTACCTCTCCCATCACCCATGGCACCTTCCCATGCAATTGCAGGTGTAACACCTGCCCCTTTACCTCTTCCATGCTTAACATCCCAGGCCCAAAACACTCATTCCAGGTTAAGCAGCATTTCACTTGCATCTTTTCCAATTTGGTCTATTGTATTTACTGCTCCCAATGTGGTCTCCTCTATATCGGAGAGACCAAACGCAGACTGGGTGATCACTTTGTTGAGCACCACCGGTCTGTGCGCATTCAGGACCCGGACCTTCCCGTTGCTTGCCATTTAAACAAAAGACCCTACTCCCATGCCCACATGCCTGTCCTTGGCCTGCTGCAATGTTCCAATGAAGCTCAACACAAACTGGAGGAACAACATCTCATCTTCCGGTTAGGCACGCTACAGCCTTCCGGTTTCAACATCGAATTCAACACCTTCAGAAGATTAGCTCTATGCCACATCAACCCCTTTGTTTTCATCACATATCATTTTAACTGTCTTTTACCATTTCTTCCTTGCTTGTCTTTCTTAATATATATTAACTCCCCCACCACCGCCATTTTATCCTCCTTTCCTTACCCTTTCTCCACTTTGCTTCCCCCTTCCCCTCCCCCCACATCTACATCTGTCAGAGTTAACCCTCGGATGTTAGTTTCTCATCTGTTTGGCCTTTCACATCTTTTGTTCTCTCTGGGAACTGCCACTCGCACTCTTTCCCCTTGGTTTCTGTGGCCATTAGCACCCGGTTTCCCTGGGTTTCTGTGGCTATCACTCATCTTGCATTCTCACTCCACAGTATAAATATTTCCCACTTTCTCTGTCTTTTAGCTTTGACAAAGGGTCATCCAGACTCGAAACGTCAGCTCTTTTCTCTCCCTACAGATGTTGCCAGACCTGCTGAGATTTTCAAGCATTTTCTTTTTGGTGGGCAATATTTAAAAGTGAGATTGATAGAGTGTAGGAGAAGTATATTCCAGTGAAAAATGAGAAAACTATCCAAGAATCAGAGGGATAAAATTGCATCTGCAGAAAAAGGCAAGCTAGACTACATAAATAATAAAACAGGTGGGGAGAATGACCAAAGGGGAGTACATTGAGCTTAGGAAAATTTTAGGGCCCTTTGTTTTGATTTCCCTTTGTTCCCATTTCTTTGTTTTTATTTTATTGTTTTTCTCCGTGCACTGATAATCGGAATGTGCCTTTAAGCAGTGGACTTAAACTGAGGCAGCCTGCTAGTCAGGACAGTGTGTTCCAGGATTTGTTTCTTGGAGAGGGGAAAACAGACCCACCAGCTCCAAGGGAATTTTAAGAACCAGCTTTGGAGCAAGTCAGGTAAATTGGCTGGCTGGCAACCTGTGGGTTGGCCAGGTACAGTGTTCTGGCTGACAACAGTCAGTGATTGGTTCCTGCAGGATGCTTCTGAGAGAACTGGTCAGAAGTGATTAGACCTTGAATGAAGAAGGAACTCTCTCTCTCTGCTGAGGACTGCTTTATTGTTCTAAAACCAGTGAGTGCTTGGCACATTTGTACACTATAGCTGAAATGATCTTGAATCTATAAAGAAAATAGACAGCCTTGCCAGAGAAAACCCTTTCAAGATTGGAAGGAAGAGGCATCGAAGTGAAAACTTGAACTTCTGAAAGACTTTAACTGAAAATCATCATTGCGCATAGACGATCCCTTTCATTTTATCATAATTTTTCTTCCCTCTCCATCACCCTTTCCTACTATGTTGGCTGTGTGTGTGTGTCTGTATGTGTGTGCAGATTGGGGAAATTTGAAAGGGGGGCTTAAGTAAGGGGTATTAGACAGTTATATTTTTGTCAGCTTAATTATATTACTGATAAATAATAAAAGGTTATTTGTGACTGTAGTTTATTGGGCTCAGCCGAAATCCTCAGGTATTTTAAAATAACATATATTTTCACTCGTGTTACGACTCTGGGTCAAATGGGGCTGAGATTGACCGCTCACTAGCCCAGGGGGTCGTGACAAAAGAGGCAGCTAGGAAGATGAAGAAATATGAACCAAAGATGTCAAAGAATGTAAAATAAAAAGATATTTTAAGTTACAAAAGAAGAACTAAGAAAGAATGGGGGTTTGGGATTCTCTAATCCCGTGGCAGAATGTCCACGCCGTCGTAAACGCCATCACATTTTACGACGGCGTGAACGGGCCGACCCGAAGACTAAGCGCGGCACTGGAGCGGTGCACGTCACTCCAGCTGCAGATCCCGGCGTGAACTGAGCACCGCGGGATCCGCGCATGCACAGTGGCACCGGCGCCAACGCGCGCATGCGCAGTAGCTTCCTTCAATGCGCCGGCCCCAACGCAACATGGCGCAGGACTACAGGGGCCGGCACGGAAGAAACAAGGCCCCCAGCCAGAGAGGCCGGCCTGCCAATCGGTGGGCCCCGGCCGCGGGCCAGGCCACATCGGAGACCACCCCCGGGGTCGGACCCCCCTCCCCCCCCACACAGGCCGTCCCCCGACCCTTCCACGCCGAGGTCCCGCCGGCTGAGAGCAGGTTTAGACAGCGCCGGTGGGACCCGGGTTCTTTACGACGGCTGCTCGGCCCTTCCCGGGCTGAGAATCGGCGGGCCGGGCACGTAGAGCGGCCCCCGACCGGCGCTGCGCGAACCACGCTGGTGCCAATGGCACCGATTCTCTGCTCTGGGGAGAATCGCGTGCCGGCACGGGGCGGCGGGGCGCGATTCGCGCCAGTCGCGGGGATTCTCCTGCCCGGCCCCGGGCTGAAAGAATCTCGCCCAGGGTATTAAGGGATGAAGAAGATAAACTTACAGGAGTTCATACTAAAACGACAAGGGACACGGAAAAAATATCTTACTGAAGAGATAAACAATGAGGAAATAGCAGTAATAGAAATCAAGAGGAATATTATAATTAAGAAAGAAAGTAGGAAATATTGGAGACACTAGCCAAAGTGAATTGGATAAATACTTGAAGTCAAAGTATTTGCAGCGCTATTGCTATAAAAAAGAAGGAGCAGGAATGTAATTGACAAATTAAAACCAATGTAGATAAGTGTGAGGAGGTGTTTTTCAGTAATAAGACTAAGGATGCCAGTACTCCTTGGAAAATAAAGAACTAAATGCAAGGTACAGATGCAAATATCACTAAATATGTTGATGCAGGGTAATAAGTCCATAAAGACGACAAAAAAAACCCTACCGGAGTTTTCTGACAGATAGAATGGAAAAGCAGGGGTATTAGTGTTGGGTGGGGTTACTGGGTTCTGGGGATAGGATGGAGGTGTAGACCTTTGGTAGGGTGCTCTTTCCAAGAGCCGGTGCAGACTCGATGGGCCGAATGGCCTCCTTCTGCACTGTAAATTCTATGATGATGATGATCAAAGAACAAAGAACAGTACAGCACAGGAACAGGTCCTTCGCTCCTCTTAGCCTGTGCCGATCACATGTCCTACCTAGAGCAACCGCCTATATCCTTCTATACCCCGTCCATTCATGTGTCTATCCAGATAAGTCTGAAAGGTCGCTAACGTAGCTGCCTCAACCTCCTCACTTGGCAGTGCATTCCAGGCCATCACCACCCTCTGTGTAAAAAACGTCCCCTGCACATCTCCACTGAACCTTTACCCCCTCACCTTGAACTTGTGCTCCCTTGTGATTTTATGTTATGTGTCATGTTAAACCTGTCTTGGTTAGGCCGCACTCTGGTTACTGCGCACTGTTCTGGCCTCTGTATTATAAAAAGGATACACTGGAAAAAAATATAAAAATACTTACAAGAATGATCCCTGAACTGAGAAGCATTGAAGATGGTACAAATAAAGAATTTGACAAACATCATGCATGTCAAGTTACATTTAAATCATTGAATTATTATAAGCAGGAAGCTCTGCCTCTCTGGAGGGGATTAAGCACACGCATCAAAATAATTCGGAGTTAAACCTGGAAGTCGGCTTGTTGGGGTCAGCTTCCAGACACCGAAAGTTTCGCCAATCTAACAACCCTCCGGAACCAAAATCAAATGTTAAAATTCCAAAAGGAAGTTATGTTGGACTCTTGAAAAGTTAACTTTCAGTTTCTCTCTCCACAGATGCTGCCAAACCTGCTGAGTTTATCTAGCATTTTATTTCAGATCTCCAGCTTCGGCAGTATTTTGCTTTTATCTTGAAACTGCCCCTTTATTTCTGAAGAAAGAGAAATTGCACAGAAAACACAGTGAGAACCTGTAGTTGGTATGGCTAGAGTTAATTCTGACAATACTACATTTAGTAATTCTTTGATACGTAATATTTCTGACTGTGTTAAATTTCATTTGCAGCCAGATAGAAATTTAGATTCAATATTAAATTTTGAAGATAATAATCCTGCTTTCGACAAAAATCAATGAAGAAGCCAACCCTCCCATCTGTGAGAAACAAGTTCATAGTGAGTCAAATGAATGTCAAAATAATTTCTGGAACTTTCATCGTTGTCTTATGGTGTATTTCTAATACGAAGAAGCGTTTCATTTTGTGTATTGCTACCTGGAGTCTCCTGAGAAACTACTAGGCTTCAAAGACCTATTAACAGTCACACAATATGATTTTTTAAAAAGTGATCTGTCCTTGGTGCATTACATGGCCTTTGAGTTCGTGCCCATCTCAACATGTTACCTGGCAGGCAGATGTCTACCTGAGAAAACGGTGTCACTTCACAGGGTAGCCCTGTGGTTCGTGAAAGAACTGAACAGCTGCTGTTATCAAGTCTTCTGAATTTCCACAGTGAAAGAAGATATTTTGCACAACATAGTTTTATGGTGCCTAAGGTTTTTCCTTGAGAGCTTATTAAATCTAGAAAAGGTTTTGAAGGTGACATGAATTGGTGGTGATCTCTGCCTTTGTGCAGATGTGCAGTGATTTTCCACCATCATGGGGCAACCTGTTTGAAACTATCACCTCAGCATCCCCCTGACTAGACATTGCAGCTCTTTGAAAGTTGCTGCCTTGTTTGAATTTCCAATCCCTTGGTAAGTTCTTGAGGATACGGTCTGCTGAATCCACAGAAGGCAGAACGCATAGACGGAAGTAGAAATTACAGAATTTATTTTGATACCATTACAATACTTCTCCACTCCATGAAGGGACCTGCAGCTAGGCCCCCGACCTGCAGCTAGGCCGGGGGTTTTATACAACTGGTGATCTTCTTGTAAAGGGGAAATGCCGCCCCCTTTAAAGGGGAAGGCCTGCCTGCCTGCCTTAAAAGGGGCGCTCATATTCCAGGGAGCACATGGGAAATCATATAGTGCTGATCCAGAGACCTGGTCGTTAGAGGCTGTTTAGTACAGGGCTAAATCGCTGGCTTTGAAAGTAGACCAAGACAGGCCAGCAGCACGGTTCAATTCCCGTAACAGCCTCCCCGAACAGGCGCCGGAATGTGGCAACTAGGGGCTTTTCACAGTAACTTCATTTGAAGCCTACTTGTGACAATAAGCGATTTTCATTTTTTTAATTTCATTTCATTTTTCATTTTCATTTCATTTCCATTGAGGCTATAACACTGTCCTAGACCCAAACATCTTAAGCTGCTTCATCAATGACTTTTCCTCTATCATTTTTATTTTTATTTTTAATAAATTTAGAGTACCCAATTATATATATTTTTTCCAATTACGGGCAATTTAGCATAGCCAACCCACCTAACCTGCACATCTTTGGGTTGTGGGGGTGAAATCCACACAGACATGGGGAGAATATGCAAACTCCACACGGACAGTGACCCAGGGCCGGAATTCGAACCCGGGTCCTCAGCGCCGCAGTCCCAGTGCTATCCACTGCACCACATGCTGCCCACTTTTCCTCTATCATAGATGTTACGATCCCCTCAGGGGCCAAGCATTGCATCCGAAACCCCTCCTGCACCTTGGAATATGAACTCCCCAGGTAATTGAGGGGATGGAGCCTCCCCGACTGGGAGGAGCTTCACAGTATATAAACCCCAGCCTGGGGGCAGGTCGGAGAGGGTGTCCCTTTGGGGTGAGAAGTTGACGTACTGGTGGTTATTGTGCATAGTAAATAAACCTTGTTCTTATCCAGCCTACCGTGCGTTCCATGAAGTCTCTTCCTCCGGCTACATCAATAGGGTCAGAAGTGGGGATACTCACTGATGATCATGAAATGTTCAGCACCAATTTGTGACTCTTCAGATGCTGAAGCAATAGGTGTTCATATGCAGCAAGGTCTGGTCAACATCCAGGCTTGGGCCTGATAAGTGGCAAGTAACATTCATGCTACACAAGTGCCAGGCAATGACCATCTCCAACAAGAGAAGTCATAACCATTTGACATGGACATTTAACTGCATTACCATTACACAATCCCCCAGAACAACATCCTGAGGATTACTATTGAAAATAAACTGAACTGGACCAGCCATATAAATACAGTGGCTACAAGAACAGTTCAGGGGCAAGGAATTCTGCAGTAAGTAACACAGCTCCTGACTCAAAGATTGCCCACAATCTAAAAGGCCTAAGTCAGGAGTATGATGAATTATTCTGGATGAGTGCAACTTCAATAAGACTCAGGAAGCTCGACATCATCCAAAGCAAAACAGTCCACTGCATCGGCATCCCAACAACAATCTAAGGCATTCACTCCCGCCATACTGGCACACAGTGGCTGCAGTATGTACCATCTATAACATTCACTGAAGCAACTTGCCATACTACGCTGAGGGTGGGCTAAATTGGCTCATAGTGAGACTTCCGCCCCTCACTGGGGAGGAGGCCTGAGCTCAGGAGCGGTCGGCCAATCCAGTTAACCAGTAGTTCCAGTAGTTCCGGCACTACCAAAAAGGCAGTGGCAGGAATGCAACCAATCACAAGAAGGCAAGTCTGGGATAATGGGCAGGGAGGGTTTGGACAGCTTTGCGAGGAGCAAGAGTGGATTTTGGGGAGTAGGCAAATAGGAATAAAGGGGGAGTTTCTATCTTAGGACAAGCTCCCCCCAATGTGCAAAGCCGGTGGGTGAGAAGTTGGTGGGTTGCCCTATTTTACATGCTCCCCTCCCCCACCCCCACCCCCATCTAAAACACACCTGGTGGGGACACATAAAACCCAGACCCATATCATTGCAACTTCACTGTTGCTGGGTCAAAATCCTGGATCTTCCTCCCCAACTGCACTATAGATGTACCTACACCACATGCAGCATTTCAGAATAATGGCTCAACAACGTCTTTTAAAGTGCACTTAGTGATGGACAACAAATGCTGACCTTGCCAGTGATGCTCTAGTTCCATGAAAGAATAAAAGAGAAATCTGATACCCACTAGTAGCTTCGTCAAAGTAGAAGGAAATTTTAAATATAAATTTTCATGAGGATAAAAACACAAGCAAACTTCTGAAAAGATTAGCTCTGCCCAATTCATCAACCTGCACATAAATGCTGCCAGATTACAGAATACCTCTTGAGTGCAGCTACCTCTGCCAAATTCCAGTCATAAACCCCGTGATAACTGCCCTTACCCTTGCCACCCCAAGTGCTTTTATACTTCAGTTCTCTGTCAATTGCAGCCAGATCACACATCTTTATTCATGCTAAACTGTTTCTGCAAGGACCCAGTCCCCTAATCTCCCTCACTGCTGAAAGGCCCGGGCTGCCCCTGATAAGACTATTCTCAGGGCACAGACCCACTTCCCTACTTGCTGCCAGGGTCGAGACTGGATTCCTTTGAGTGCTCCAGGTGTCAAATCCGTACTCCCAAACTCTAGTCTAAGTTGCAAGTTGCCCATTCCTGCTCCGGCCCCTGTAAACTTTCTGCATGGTAAAGCCCAGTGCCAACTTCAAACTGCTTTACAATCTGAGCCTACTGCCACAAGGCCCACATTTACCAAGCTCCAGCCAAACTCTGAACCAGTATTCACTCCAGTATATGCTCTGATTTACATATTACCACCATAGAAATAGTAGTGCTGAGGAGAAGCTGGCATACAAGTAGCAAATCATTTATCACCTCCCGATGCTAATGAGCTGACAGCCAGCCTTAAAATAGGCCCCCGGGTTTTTCTTCATTTGGTTTTAATCCTTTGCTAATATTACATGATTTATTATTTCTATGTCACCCCTTCCTTCCACCACTAAAAATAAATGTTCTTTAAGATATTTTATTTCTCTGTACCATTGACCTAATTGGACAACCTGCAAAGTGTTGTCAATTAGAAGGCTACCGTCGCTAGGTAATGGGTTCCAGAGTTCCCACAGCACCATCTGATGGTGGGTCAGCATAACACAAATGGCACTTTAAGATAAAACAAGGACCAATTTTCAAGCACGTACAAGTTAAATCAGTGTTGCACCATTACTTTTGGCAGGAAACATGTGGCATAGAGCCCAGGAAAGTATTTTATTAGTTCAGAAAAATTACATTAGCCCTCTTTTAGAACTCTGGTACTATCCCTGAAATTTATCTTTCATTGGAAATGTATCAGAATCTAATGTTTTATGAATGTTTGTTTCTGTTGTTATTTATTGTTGACCATTATTTCCTTCATAAATTCAGTTCCACATCATGTTACTTTAATTGTTTCCGGAGAAAGTCAATCACTATTCTCTAGAGCAGAAACTCCCTGAAAACCATCCTCCTGTGGATTACTTTGTGGAAACAAACTGGTTAGCAAACCATTTCTTGGTCAGGAGATGTGTATTATGTTATCTTCATCAGTGTGATCTAACTTGGCAGCTAGATAAGTCCAGCAAGTTTGTTAACATTATAAATACTTTGTGAAGACAGTGCTCCTTTTAAAGGAGGACCAAAGCTGGAACACTGCATACCGTTCCGGTCAGTGCATTATGAGAAGGATGCGATTGCACTAGAGAGTACGCAGAGGAGATTTATAAAGATAGTGCCAGGACTGGAACATGTTAGCTGCAAAGAAAGATTGGGTTCGATATTTTCCCTACAACAGAGGAGGCTGAGGTGAGATTCAACTGAGGCAAATAAAATGCTGAGGGGCCACAATAGAGCAGATGAAGGAAAGGCTTATTTTCCTTAGCAGATAGCTCAATACCCAAGGAGCACAGCCAACACCCTACACCATCCAAGCCTCAGTGGCACAGAAACTGTGGAATATTCAGTGGAATACTTCAATCTGTAGTCATCTAGAAAAATCATTGATTCAACTCTCAACAATATATTTATTGGCCTAATTTTTGACAGAGGATATTAATAATCTGTTCCAGAAATTCATTGAGTTACTTTCAGTGGGATTCTAATTACAGTTTACACTGCAACCAATAAGGTCTTCTCTTAGAAATAATCTAATTCACAAACAGTCTCATAAGCTCAAGATGGTATCAAAGTTGTTGTATAATATATTTGCATATACTGCACCAACAGTAACTAACTTTCAAGGAATTGGCTATTTGTGAAGCCCTTCGAGATATTTCAATGCGATAAGATGCAAATTTATTATTAGCTACTAACTTAATATTCTTCTATAATAATGTCACTCCCAAATGTAATATAAAACAGTACCAACTTCTTTGCATGCAGTACTCATTGAAAATGGGAACATTAATAGTAAATTGGTGATTCGCTTTTAATAGTAAGAAGTCTTACTAACACCAGGTTAAAGTCCAACAGGTTTGTTTCGAATCACTAGCTTTCGGAGCACAGCTCCTTTGAAGGAGCAGTGATTTGAAACAAACCTGTTGGACTTTAACCTGGTGTTGTAAGACTTCTTACTGTGTCCACCCCAGTCCAACGCCGGCATTTTCACATCATCGCTTTTAATAGTAAAATATCTGATTTAGCATAGCTAACTTTAAGGAAAAAGAGGTTAATTAAGAATACATGCTTTAATATAAATAGCGAAGCTGTTTTTTTAATATTTAAGAACATTTTAGATCTCTCCAAAGCAGGTGGAGTTAAGTAACATAGCCCTCCTCCAGTGGATATCCTGTTACAGCTATAACATTGAAAACCTATAAAAGAAAATATCAAGTCTACACAGAAGGGTTCAAAAAGCAAAGCGGGAAAAATTCACAGCCCCACCCCAATCCACGGCCTGTGATTGAAGAGCACATTCATTCAAGGCATTGCTACATTTATGGTCTTGTACAATAAGCTGTTCTTAATTTTAAAAAAATTGTTTATGGGATGCAGGCACAGCATTAGGCCAGCATTTATTGCCCATCCCTAGTTGCCCTTCAGAAGATGGTGGTGAGTTGCCTTCTTGAATCGCTGCAGTCCTTGAGGTGTAGGTACACCCACTGTGCTGTTATGGAGGGAGTTCCAGGATGTTGCCCCAGCGACAGTGAAGGAATGGCGATATATTTCCAAGTAAGGGTGGTGAGTGACTTGGAGGGGTGGGGTTCCCAGGTATCTGCTGCTCTTTTCCTTCTAGATGGTAGTGGTTGTGGGTTTGGAAGGTGCTGTCTAAGGAACCTTGGTGAGTTACTGCAGTGCATCTTGTAGATGGTACACACGGCTGTCACTGTTCATTGGTGGTGGAAGGTTTGAATGTTTGTGGAAGGGGGAGAAATCAAGTGGGCTGCTTTGTCCTGGATGGTGTCGAACTTCTTGAGTGTTGTTGGAGCTACACTCATCCAGGCAAGTGGAGAGCATTCCTGACTTGTGCCTTGTAGATGATGGACAGGCTTTTTGGGGGGGGGGGGGGGGGGGGGGGGTGGTCAGGAGGTGAGTCACTTGCCATATGATTCCTAGCCTTTGACTTGCCCTGGTAGCCATAGTATTAATATGGCTAGTCCAGTTCAGTTTCTGATCAATGGTAACCTCCAGGATATTAATTGTGGGGGATTCAGCGATGGTAATGCCATTGAATGTCAAGGAGCAGAGATTATATCCTCTCTTGTAGGAGATGGTCATTGCCTGCCACTTGTGTGGCACAAATGTAACTTGCCACTTGTCAGCCCAAGCCAGGATATTGGCCAGGTCTTGCTGCTTTTGGACATGGACGGCTTCATTATCTGAGGAGTCGTGAACATGGTGCAGTCATCCGCAAACATCCCCATTTCTGACCTTATGATGGAAGGGAGGTCATTGATGAAGCAGCTGAAGATGGTTGGGCCTAGGACACTAACCTGAGGAACTCCTGCAGTGATATCCTGGATCTGAGATGATTGACCTCCAACTACCACAACCACCTTCCTTTGTGCCAGGTATGACTCCAGCCAATGGAGAGTTTTCTCCCTGATTCCCATTGACTGTTTCTTGTGTACCGGAAACACCTGGGCAATTTTACACATTGCCGGGTAGATGCCAGTGTTGTCGCTGTACTGGAACAGCTTGGCTAGGGGTGTGGCCAGTTCTGGAGCACAAGTCTTCAGTACTATTGCCGGAATATTTTCAGGGCCTTTGCAGTATGCAGTGCCTTCAGCCATTTCTTGCTATCATATGGAGTGAATTGTATTGGCTGAAGACTGACATCTGTGATGCTGGGGACCTCCGGAGGAGATCAAGATGGATCAACCACTCGGCACATCTGGCTGAAGATTGTTGTGAATGTCTCAGCCTTGTCTTTTGCACATATGTGCCGGGCCCCTCCATCATTGAGGATGGGGATATTTTGAGGAGCCATATCGAGATGAGACTCCGGTGCTTGATCCAGGGCTTCATTTGTCCGTGGCAGCATCTGATTTGTTGGTTCCTAGTTTACAATTCACAGGTGCCCTGAAATTCGAGCACAGACATTAGGAATCACAGGGTACATTCCCTGTCGGGCAAGTGTCTCTGTGCACTCCACCCCCAGTGTAATCCCCAGCCCCAGCTTCACTTTGCCTCACAACTGAGTCCGCTGCCCCGATGCCCAAATTTACCGAACTCCAGACAAACTCAGTATTCACTCCAGCACTGGACTGCCAATATGCTGCATAACCTCAGCTTCAACCGAAGTATGATAGAAGTTTGAAATGATCAGTATTGCAACGTGTGTAATAACTGCAGAGATATTCTGAGTTATACAGAAAAGAGACAAAGGGAAGAGGGATTTGCAGACTGTGAGCCTCAGGCATCATTATAATGGATCCAACATGGTAGCTTAAATCTATCAACAAAGAACAGTACAAGACAGTCTGCTGCTAGTATTGCAGCACTGCTCAGGTAACTGGCTCGGAGAATCTCGGCAATATAAAGGGCTACAAAGCAAAGCCGAGTAGAATCTCTGGCAGCAGCGCACCCCTCCCCAATGAACTCAATCCATTCTATACTTGTTTCGAGCAGGAAACCAACAAACCATTGTCAACTGCCTCAGCAGTCTCAGACATACCCATAACCACCGACACAGCCTCCGAAGTCAGATCCTCCTTCTTAAATTATAAAATAATAATAATAATCGCTTATTGTCACAAATAGGCTTCAATGAAGTTACTGTGAAAAGCCCCTAGTCACCACAATCCAGCGTCTGTTCAAGGAGGCTGGTACGGGAATTGAACCCGCGCTGCTGGCCTTGTTCTGCATTACAAGCCAGCTGTTTAGCCCACTGTGCTAAACCAGCCCCTTGAAAGTGAACCCTCGGAAAGCAACAGGTCCTGAATGAGTCCCTGGTCATGCACTCAGATCCTGCGCGGACCAGCTGGTCGGTGTGTTCGCAGACATCTTTAACCTTTTCCTACTCCTTTCCGAGGTTCCCACCTGCTTCAAGAAGACCACCATCCTACCGGTGCCAAAGAAGAACCAGGCAACATGCCTCAATGACTACCACCCGGTGGCCTTGACATCTATCATTATGAAGTACTTCACGAGATTAGTCATGAGACACATCAACTTGAGGGCAGCATGGTGGCGCAGTGGTTAACATTACTGCCTCACTGCACCGAGGTCCCAGGTTCAAATCCCGTCTCTGGATCACTGTCTGTGTCGAGTTTGCACATTCACCCGTGTTTGCGTGGTTTCGCCCCCACAACCCAAAAGATGTGCAGGCTAGGTGGATTGACTAAACTAAATTGCCCCTTAATTGGAAAAGGTGAATTGGGTACTTTAAATTTATATTTAAAAAAAGAAAACATAAATTTTTTTTAAACTCTATACTCCAAGAATGCCTTGATCCACTGCAATTCGGATATTACCACAACCGGTCCACAGTAGATGCTATGTCCCTGGCTCTACACCCATCTCTGGAGCATCTCGACAACAAGGACTCCTACGTCAGACTCATATTCATTGAATACAGCTCCGTCTTCAACACCATAACCCCAGCCAAGCTCATATCAAAACTCCAAAACCTAGGACTTGGCACCTCGCTCTGCAACTGGATCTTCAACTTCTTGACCAATAGACCACAATCAGTAAGGATAAACAACACCTTCTCCACAATAGTCTTCAATACCGAGGCCCCCCCTAGGCTGCATACATAGCACCCTACTAAACTCCCGATACACAAACACGACTGTGTGGCAAAATTCAGCTCCAGCTTCATCCACAAGTTTGCTGATGACACGACTATAGTGGGTTGGATCTCAAACAACGATGAGTCAGAGTACAGGAGGGAGATAGAGAACCTAGTGGAGTGGTGCAACAACAACAATCTATCCCTCAATGCCAGCAAAACTAAAGAGCTGGTGATTGACTTCAGGAATCAAAGTGTCATACACACCCCTGTCTGCATCAATGGTGCCAAGGTGGAGATGGTTGACAGCTTCAAATTCCTAGGTGTATACATCACCAATCTGTCCTGGTCCATGTCAACGCTACGACCAAGAAAGCACAACAGCACCTATACTTCCTCAGGAAACTAAGGAAATTCAGCTGTCCACATTGACTCTTACCAATTTTTACAGATGCACCATAGAAAGCATCCTATTGGGCTGCATCACAGCCTGGTATGGCAACTGCTCGCCCCAAGACTGTAACAAACTACAGAGAGTCGTGAACACAGCCCAGTCCAGCACGCAAAACCACCTCCCACCATTGACTCTGTCTACACCTCCCGCTATTTGGGAAAGAGGGTAGCATAATCAAAGACCCCTCCCACTCGGGTTAGTCTCTCTTACAACCTCTTCCATCGGGCAGAAGATACAAAAGTCTGAGAATATGCACTAACAGATTCAAAAACAGCTTCTTCCCCGCTGTTACCAGACTCCTGAATAACCTTCTCATGGACTGAACTGATCTCTCTACGCATCCTCTGTCCTGTGTTTGCACAGGGCTAAATCGCTGGCTTTGAAAACAGACCAAGGCAGGCAGCAGCACGGTTCAATTCCCGTACCAGCCTCCCCGAACAGGCGCCGGAATGTGGCGACTAGGGGCTTTTCACAGTAACTTCATTTGAAGCCTACTTGTGACAATAAGTGATTTTCACTTCATTTCATTTTCAGTACTCCACTCTGTATGCTTCACCAGTGCATATGTCTATGTATTTACATTGTGCACTTATCACGGTAGCACAGTGGTTAACACTGTTGCTTCACAGCGTCAGGGTCCCATGTTCAATTCCCGGCTTGGCTCACTGTCTGTGCGGAGCGGTCTGCACATTCTTCCCGTGTCTGCCTGGGTTTCCTCCAGGTGTTCCGGTTTCCTCCCACAAGTCCCGAAAGACATGCTTGTTTGGTGAATTGGACATTCTGAATTCAGTGGCGTGACCATGGGCTGCCGGGCTGGACAGTGGCTGGACTGGATGGGGGGAGGAGGGGTCGAGGCGACCCCTCACAGGACTGGGGCGGTATCCAGGCACGGACCGCCATTGCTGCGTAACCCAGTGACCACCCAACTTGGCCTTGGTTCTGCAGGCCGTCACCGACCGTATGGGTGCCACCACTTCACCACCCCCACATCCCACCCTTCGCCATTGCAGCAGCCAAGGGCAACGCCCTCAGTAGCCACTACAGGTGGGTGCCAGACAGGGGCTGCGGAGCATACCGCTGGCATG
The DNA here is from genome assembly GCF_047496885.1 of Scyliorhinus torazame. Lineage (NCBI taxonomy): Eukaryota > Metazoa > Chordata > Chondrichthyes > Carcharhiniformes > Scyliorhinidae > Scyliorhinus > Scyliorhinus torazame. The sequence goes on from NC_092712.1 coordinate 91,641,271, forward strand.
GGCGGCACCAGCCGACGGTACCCCTGGCAGCAGGGATGGGTGCCAGGTCCAGCGGCCCGCATGGTGCCAGGCACCGACAGGACCAAGAATGCAGGGGCAGAGTCCACAGTGCCAAATGGGGCCACTGTTTAGCCCGGTGGACCTGGTTGGGCACGGAGTATGCACCATGCTAACATGTCTGCCTTTCTCTCCCTTCAGACAATGGATATTGGAATTCAACCAGCAACGGTGGCCTTCCTCCTAATCGCCGCAGCCCTGGGGGATGCACTGAGGCTGTACGAGCTGATACTGGTCGAGGAGGAGAAAACTGTAGCAGTGCGGCCTGCCCGAGAGGACCAGGAGGCAGCCGTTGATGATGGAGAGCCGGCCGCCTAACAGGCCGAGGAGGAGGAGGAGGAGGTGCAAAGGAGACACGCAAGAGGCCTTGTGGTACCAGCAGCGCCACTCTACACAAACTGAAAGGGGTAGCAATGATTGAACGTGCAGTTGGTGTGTGACCATCAGGGGTTATCCGCTGCAGTTGTGGCCCATTCGAGGACCTGACGAACCGAGCATGCACTCAAAGTCTCCAGTTGAGCAGGGGGACAGTGCGACATATCTGCCAGATGATGGCTCATCTGGCACATTGAAGGAATAGGGGAGGACACACGCTCTCGGTTGCTCTCAAGGTTTACGCCACGGGGGTTCTTCCAGGGGCGATACGGACCAATCCGGGATCTCACAGAGATCGGTGCACAGGTGCATCCACATTGTCACTGGGGCCCTATATGCCCAGTCGGCACAGTACATCCATTGCAATGTGGACCGAGCCCACCAGGATGCCCGGGCAGCAGGGTTCGCCAACATCGCCGAGATGCCCCAGGCCCAAGGGGTGATTGACGGGCCCAGGGGGTGATACGGGTACTTGCAGATGAGAGGCCACTCTACACACACTGAAAGGGGTACCAAGAATGAACGTGCAGCTGGTGTGTGACCATCAGGGGTTATCCGCTGCGGTTGTGGCCTATCCGGAGTCCACAGACCCATGCAGAGAGCCAGTACAATGTCGCCCACACGCCCACGCCAGAAGGTGCTACGGCATCCTAAAGATGTGGTTCAGGTGCCTGGACTGCTCTGGAGGGGCACCCCAGAAGGGCCTGCCCCATTACCAGCAGGTCCTGCAAGACATGACTCATGATTAGATCTTGGGCCTGGGGGGAGGGGGGAATAGGGGTGGTGGTGTTGGTGGAGCGAGGGTGGTGTGGGTGCAGTGGTGATGTGAGGGTGGTGTGGAGGTGGTTGATGTGTTAGGCAGGTAGGTTCGATGTGGACTGCACTCGATGCAGGGAAACTAGAAACAGACGTCTAACACTGGAGAAGATCCAACACTGTTTTATTCAACGATAGAACTGATATACATATTCAGCTGTGGGTCGCCACTATGCTGAACTGACTGGAGACCTTTTAGTAGCCTGACCAGACTTACTAACTACCGCATGGTGTTTGCACTTGCTAGCTCGTGGACTCTGACTGTCTCAGTGGCTGGGTCCAGAGAGAGCGGGAAACCTAGTGCCCTCTGGCTTTAGCGTGGTAGTGTCCTGTCTGGTGATTGGCTGCACTGTGCTGTGTGCTTACTGGTCATCCTGTGTGTCAATCACTGCCTGTCTGCATCTCATTATATACATGAGTGGATATTAAGACAGTGGTATTGGGCGGTTTGATGCACGTGTCATGCGGAACTGCAATTCAGCGGGGTCTCACTTCCTCGCCCGACTCTGACCTCCACCCAGGCGACTGCTCTTTCCTCAGGCCCGTCCAGGGCCCGCTGTTCTGCCGAGGTGAGGGACCACAGGTCCGATGGCCCTCCAGTCTTTTCCCGCTCCCGGCGGTTATGGGCAGCCTTCTCCTGGGAGGGCGGGGAAACAGAAAACGCACAGTATTAGACTGCCCAATGCATGCAGCCCAGGATGCGAGTAGCTGGTGGCTTCAGTGGCCAGGGCACCCAGCCATTGCAGACGCTATGGGTACCAGCATGTGGTGCGCGGTGGGGGTTCAGGCGCCATCCAGGTGGGTGGGGTGCGGTTACAGTTGTGTGGGTTGGGGATTGCTGCCAGGGGCACAGCGCTGCTTACTCACCCTGGCCATCCTGAAGAGGTTGTGCAGCTTCTTATGGCATTGCTGGCCGGTCCGGACGGTGTTGCTCATCGCGGTTACAGCCTCTGCCACCTGCGCCCAGGCACGGCGAACAGCAGCAGCTGGCAGCCTCCTTTCCGAGCTGGGGTACAGGGTCGCCTGCCTCTCCTCCACGACATCGAGCAGGGTCTCAAGCTTGGTGTCCATAAAATGGGGTGCCGCTCTCCTCACTGCCTGGGGTTATGTGTGTGGGGAGTGAAGTATGTGTATGCGGCTGCAGCTTGTTGACCTCCTGAGTGTCAATTGCGAATCTGGCACCTTTTCACAGTGAAATCAATTGTGTTCCACGTGGAGCCGGTGCTAGCCCCTTAATGATCGCTGAATTGGTCCAGAGGCGGCACCAGTTTTGCTGTCGTAGAACTTCGCGAATCCTGCCCTGGCGTCAACACTTAGTCTCAGGAGCGGAGAATTCTGCCGCTGAGGTTAGTGTCAAATTGTGCAGGTGCCTGGGAGGGGTGAATTTTAAAAAAATTATTTCATGGGATGTGAGCGTTGCTGGAAAAGTCAGCATTTATTCCCCATCTCTAATCACCATTGAGAATGAGATGGTGAGTCACTTTCCTGAAATGCTGCAGTTCCTCTGGTACAGGTACGCCTACAGTGCGGTCTCAGTTATTGATCCGGCGACAGTGAAGAAATGATAATATAATTCCAAGTCAAAATTGTGTACGTCTTTGAGGGGAACTTTTAGGTGGTGGTGTTCCCACGTGGCATCCTTGTCCTTCTAGGTGGTAAATGTTGTGGGCTTGGAAGCTGCTATCACAGGAGTCTTGGAGAGTTGTGCAGTGCATCTTGTAGATAATACACACTGCTGCTGCCGTGCATCAGTGGCGGAGGGAGTGAATGTTTAAGGCAGTGGATGGAGTGCCAATTAAGCAAGCTACTTTATCCTGGATGGTGTCAAGTTCATGAGTGTGGTTAGCACTGCATTTATCTAGGCAAGTGGAGAGTATTCCATTACACTCCTAACTTGTGCTTGTAGATGATGGATATGATTGGAGGAGTCGAAAGGTTAGTTACTCATTGTCGAATTCCCAGTCTCTGATCTGCTCTTGTAACCACAATGTTTATCTAGCTGGTACAGTTCAGTTTCTAGTCAACAGTGACTACGCCATCAGCCCGAGTCAGAATGTTGTCCAGGCCTTGCTGCATATGGACCAGATTGCTTCATTGAATCTTGAATTGCTACAGTGCAGAAGGAGGCCATTCAGCCCATTGAGTCTGCACTGACCCCCTGATAGAGTACCCGACCTAGGCCCACTCCCCACCCTATCCCTATAATCCCACCTAACATGCACATCTTTTGGATACTAAGGGGCAATTTAGCATGGCCAATCCACCCAACCTGCACATCTTTGGACTGTGGGAGAAAACCAGAGCACCCGGAGGAAACCCAGTCAAATAAGGTGAGAAAGTGCAAACTTCACACAGTCAGCCAAGACCGGAATTGAACCCGGGTCCTTGTGCTGTGAGGCAGCAGTGTTAAATACTGTGCCGCCATGATCAGTATCTCAGGAGTCAAGAATGCTACTGAACACTGTGATTATCCACAAACATTCCGACTTCTACGGCGGAATCGGGAAACGCAATTAGGCGGAGAATCGATTTTGACGTCAAAATCATGGCGGGCGCCAGTTTCACACCAAATAGCAATTCTCCCGTGCCTCAACAGCAGTGTTAATGCACTCCAGAACGTACGTACAGTAAACACCGTTGGTATAGTGGGCCTGACCAGCTATTCTCCAGGTATTCTCCGCGATGCTCCGTTTCTACTGGGGTGAATTCCCGATTGCGAGGTTCACTTGTGCTTTTAAAAATCACGAAAAGGCGCCGTGGCTGCTGAGGGAGAGAGAGATGGCACGGAAAGTGTCCAACATCGCCATAGTTTGCTGACAGTCCTGCCTCTTGCCAGGTCCAGGGGGAGTAGCGGGTGTGGTCAGGAGATGGGCTGTGGGGTCAGGGTGCACGGATATTGAGCACCATTGCCGCGGCCTGCAAGGCAGCCATGCAGCTGTGCATGCCTCTGACTGCCCACAGTGAAACTAGCACCACTGGTCATATGAGTGTCCCCCAGGACACCCCCCCATTATGTACCTTCTGACCTCAGCCGACCCATCAACGGGATGGACGCATTACAGTGCGACCACTGCCATCTTGTTGGCTGGGATGAGTGTGTCTGGAGAGTGTAATGTGTATATGCGGCTGCAGCTCATCAGCAACCATAGTGTCAACCACGGACTCAGCGAATCCTGCACCGTTTTTCAATGGAATCGATCGTGTTCCACGTGGCACCGATGCTAGTCCCTTCACGATCACTGAGTCGGTCCAGGTGCGGCGCCAGTTTTGCTGTCGTGGAAGTCCACGAATCCTGCGCCGGTGTCAACACTTCGTCTCAGGAATGGAGAGTCCCACTGCAGATCATATGACAGAGGGAAGGTCATTGATAAAGCAGCTGAAGATGATTGGGCTGAGGACACTACCCTGAGGAACTCCTGCAGTGATGTCCTGGGACTGAGATGATTGACATCCAACAACCACAATCATTTCCCTTGAACTTGGTATGACTCCAATCAGTCGAGAATTTCTCCCCCAATTCCCACCGTCTCCAGTTTTGCTAGAGATCCTTGATGCCACACTTGGCCTCTTCCTGAAGCCCCCATCATCACAGATGCCAGTCCTCAGCCAATTCAATTCACCCCACGAGATAACAAGAAATGGCTAAAGGCGTTGGATACAGAAAAGATTATGGGCACTGTCAAAAGTTCAGCAATAATGCTTGAAGACTTGTAGTCCAGACCTAGCCATATCCCTACTGTTATGATCCCAGTTGATGATGCTACTGGACAAGCCAGATCCCAGTGTGGACCCAGGCTCGATAGATCCTACCTTTTATTTTCTTGCTTAGATACGTGGCTGAACAGAGTCGCAAGACTGCTGATGAACTTTTCACAAAAGAATAAAACATCAATCAAACAAGTGAATATGAATATTACACTCCTTCATCCCAACTATACCGTGACAGATTTTCAAGGTAACACATGTTCAAAAATCGATCTTATACTATAATGTTCTCAGAAAGTGCACAGTCCATGTAAACCAATTGGTGAAATGTGGTCAGATACATCACACTCAAAACCAAGGGACAAATGCCACCCAAGACGACTGCTGCAGATTTTTTATCAATTCCCCCCAGATGCTTGTCACACTGTGAACCAATGGGTCTAACCGGAACTCTGACTATGGCACGAGTGTTCCAAATTTCACCCACGAAGAACACACCTTGGAACCTTCTCCCACACAACACATTTTCTCACATGCTTTCACCACGGATCTGTCTTCAGGATTTTCAACCTCTCCTTTTGGTATTCCTCCACCCTGGATAGCCACGTATTCAAGCTTCCCCTTCCACAGGCTTTCTGGTACCCAACCATGCCAAGAGAACACCATTGCTCCACAGATCCACAATAAGGAGTCATTAACCTTCTGGTTAGCTCAGAGGTCTGGCTTCTCGCTATCTAACATTAAAATCAATTTAGTGCGCCTATTTCTTTAAGTCAGAGCCCTTTCTCTGCTCTTTACTTTAATTTCGCTGAACAGGACTTTGTTGAAATTCCTGCTCTTTGTTCCTTTGACTTAACAGTCTTTCTAGACATTATTTTGTCTCCACTCACTGGTTTATGAGGCTTTTTTTTTCTTTTGAAAAATCTGCTCACTGCAGTTTCCTGTTCTGTGGCTAGCTTATAACTAACTGAAAAGCTCTTGCTGCCTCGCTGCTGCCCCTTGTTGCTATGCAACAGCCTAGTTTTTCTTTAAACCCGATTTGTTTTAACGTCACAAAGCCCTCTCTACAAGGCAGGTTTTAAAGCGATTATACTAAATTTCTTAACCCTTTCAAATGCAGAAACACAAAATTAGCTTACTTAAAGGCGGTCCTGGGGGTGCCAGAGGCGCCGTCGTTCTGACCAAAACTGGGACCAGCCCAGGGGCCGTACCTACCATGTGGATGAACCTGCAGAGACTACTCCTGAGGACGTGGAGACGGAGGACGACTGCCTGCAGCTGCATTGTGTGGCAGCTCCCCGTGTGGCCCCCATTAAGGTGACAATATGGGTCAATGGTCACCAGCTCGGGATGGAGTTGGACACTGGCGCAGCGGTCTCCGTGATCGCCCAGAGGACATTCGACTGCCCGCATCAAGCAGGGTATACAGACGCTTACATTAACTGACACACAGGCCAGATTGGCCACCTACACGGGGGAACCATTGGACATCGCAGGAACTACGATGACCCCTGTTGTTTATGGGCGCCAGGAGGGGCGTTTCCCACTTATCGTCGTGCACGGCCATGGGCCCAGCCTGTTGGGTCGGGACTGGTTGCGCCATTTGCGCTTGCAGTGGCAGCACATCCTCCAAACAGTTTCTGGAGAGTTGACTGAGGTGCTAGGACGATACCCAGATGTATTTCAGCCCGATTTGGGGAAAATAAAAGGGGCCGTAGCCCATATCCAAATCGAACCAGGAACCACGCCGCGCTATTTCCGGGCGCGCCCGGTGCCTTACGCCTTGCTCGAGAAGGTGGAAGGGGAGCTCACTCGTTTGGAAACTTTGGGTATTATCAGGCCCGTCCGTTTCGCTGCCTGGGCAGCACCAATTGTACCTGTAATGAAGCCAGATGCCACAGTTCGCTTGTGCGGTGACTATAAACTTACAGTGAATACGGCTTCCCGACTCGACCGATATCCAATGCCTCGCATAGAGGGTCTCTACGCAAAGCTTGCAGGTGGACTGTCATTCACAAAATTAGATATGTGTCACGCCTACCTACAGTTGGAGCTGGACCCTGCCTCCCGACGATATGTAACGATTAATACACACCGGGGCCTGTATGAATATACACGTTTGCCCTTTGGAGTATCCTCTGCCTGCGCTATTTTTCAACGCATTATGGAGGACATTTTGAGAGGTTTACCACGTGTCGCTGTCTACTTAGATGACGTTTTGATCACAGGGACGTCGGAGCAGGAACATTTGGAAGATCTGGAGGCTGTCCTTAGACGCTTTTCGGAGGCTGGGGTCAGTTTACGTCACACAAAGTGCGTCTTTCAGGTGAAGGAAGTAGTCTACCTGGGTTATCGGGTGAACCGCGAAGGTTTTCACCCCGTCGCAGAGAAGGTGCGCACGATTCAACAGGCCCCCGCACCGACTGACACTTCGCATCTTCGTTCTTTTCTTGGCCTCGTAAACTATTACGGAAGATTCTCCCCAATCGGGCAACTACGCTGGCCCCATTGCATCTTCTGCTCAAGAAAAATCACACCTGGGTTTGGGGTCAGCCGCAAGAAAACACTTTCCGGTGGGTAAAACAACAATTGTCGTCGTCTGGGTTACTAACTGTGGTAGTATGTATTGGGGGTCATGTGGGACTGGAAGCCCTAATGTCATTGGCTGACAGATCCCGGGTCCTGGTTGGCCGTTGACCTCTAGCTCCGCCCTGAAGGCGGAGTATAAGAAGCCGGAGTCTTCCCCCGCAGGCCAGTTTACTATCGAGCTGCGGGGGAACAGACACGCTTAATAAAGCCTCATCGACTTCACTCTATTCGTCTCACGGAGTCTTTGTGCGCTACAATTTATTAAGCGTGCCTAAAAAGGACTATGGAGCTCAGGATCATTCCGGAATGCCTGAGGATCAGCCCCCACGCAGTGAACGCGGCAGCAGCCTTCAAGCACTGGCAGACTTGCTTCGAGGCCTACCTCAGAACGACCACCGGCCGGGTCTCAGAAGACCAAAAACTGCAGGTCCTGCACTCGAGGGTGAGCACGGAGATTTTCTCCCTCATCGAAGACTCGGAGGATTTCCAGACAGCGTTCGTAGCACTGAAAAGTCTCTATGTCCGCCCAGTTAACCAAATCTACGCTCGCTACCAGCTCGCGACGAGACGGCAAGCTCCCGGAGAATCGATGGACGAATTCTACGCCGCGCTGCTGATTTTGGGACGAGCCTGCAGCTGCCCGTCGGTGAACGCAAACGAATACACGGACATGTTAATGCGCGATGCTTTTGTGGCAGGTATGCAATCCTCCCAAATCCGCCAAAGACTTCTAGAAAAAGAGTCGCTAGGACTCTCAGAGGCACGGGCCCTAGCAGCCTCCCTAGACGTGGCCGCGCGTAATACCCGCGCCTACGGCCCCGACCGCGCGGCAACCCTTTGGGCCCCGTACGTACCCGTCGCGGCAAACCCCCTACCCCCCGGACACCCCACAGGCTTGCGCGGTCCAAACGCCGAGTCGCACCGGGGGCGCCCGCTGTTATTTCTGCGGCCAGGCGAAACACCCCCGACAGCGCTGCCCGGCCCGCGCAGCTATCTGCAAAAGCTGCGGGAAAAAGGGCCATTATGCGGTTGTGTGCCGGTCCCGCGAGGTCGCCGCTGTCCCGGGAGCACAGGGAGCCCTGCAAGCAGTTTACGCGCCCCAACCCCCCAAGCACGCCATGTACGACCCGCAGGCGCAGCAGCTCTGGGTCCCGACCACCGCGGTCCCGGGAGAACTGGGAGCTCTGCACGCCGCTTACGCTCCCCAACTCCCCTCCCCGCAGCCCATGTATGACCCGCCGCCGGCGCTACCGCTTTGGGTCCCAGCCAACACTCTCCACGGAGAGGAGGGAGTTTTGCGCGTCCCTAACGCCACCCTAACCCCCACCCCGCACCCCACGCCTGACCCGCCGGCGCCACCTACTTGGGCCCCGACCACCGCTGTCCCCGGTGAGGGAGCCCGCGCGGTCCTAGCGATCGCGGTCCTAGCGCTCCCCAGCCCCCCCAGCACACCATGTGCGACCCGCAGACGCCGCCATTTTGGGTCCCGGCCACCACGAGGGGAGGAGGGGCGCCGCCATCTTGGACCGCCCCAGACCTGTATGACGCATGGGGGCGGCCATTCTGTCCACCCCCGCCACCATCTTGTGACCCCCCAGCCACGTGCGATGTATGGGGGTGGCCATTTTGTTCATCCCCGACGCCATCTTGGACGGCAACAACGGACCCCACTCCACTACTACAACCACGGCTCGCTTCAATTACGCTCGATCAAGCTCGGCCCCGGACACTCCAGACGACGACGACAACGGTGCTAATAAACGGCCACGAGATGCCATGCCTAGTCGACTCCGGGAGCACGGAGAGCTTTATACACCCCGACACGGTAAGACGCTGTTCCTTGACCACCTATCCCAGCGCACAAAAGATTTCCCTAGCTGCAGGATCCCACTCCGTACGGATCCAGGGATTCTGCATAGTTACCCTAACGGTGCAGGGGAGGGAGTTCAAAAACTACAAACTAAACGTCCTTCTCGAACTCTGTGCCCCCACCTTGCTGGGATTAGATTTCCAATGCAATCTACAGAGCCTTACGTTCAAATTCGGCGGCCCCATACCCCTACTCACTATCTGCGGCCTCGCAACCCTCAAGGTGCAACCCCCGTCCTTGTTTGCGAACCTCACCCCGGATTGCAAACCCGTCGCCACTAGGAGCAGACGGTACAGCGCCCAGGACCGGACCTTCATTCGGTCCGAAGTCCAGCGGCTACTAAAGGAGGGCATAATCCAGGCCAGCAATAGCCCCTGGAGAGCGCAGGTGGTAGTAGTGAAGACAGGGGAGAAACAAAGGATGGTCATTGACTATAGCCAGACCATCAACAGGTACACACAACTAGACACGTACCCTCTCCCCCGCATATCCGACATGGTCAACCGGATTGCCCAATATAAAGTCTTCTCCACCGTGGACCTCAAGTCCGCCTACCATCAGCTCCCCATCCGCCCAAGTGACCACAAGTACACAGCCTGCGAGGCAGACGGGCGATTATACCATTTCCTACGGGTCCCTTTTGGCGTCACAAACGGGGTCTCGGTCTTCCAACGGGAGATGGACCGAATGGTTGATCAACATGGGTTGCGGGCCACGTTCCCGTATCTCGACAATGTAACCATCTGCAGCCACGATCAGCAGGACCACGACGCCAACCTCCAAAAATTCCTCCAGACCGCCAAAGCCTTGAACCTCACGTACAACGAGGACAAGTGCGTTTTTAGCACCAATCGGCTAGCCATTCTGGGCTACGTAGTGCGCAATGGGATAATAGGCCCCGACCCCGAACGTATGCGCGCACTCATGGAATTCCCCCTCCCGCACTGCCCAAAAGCCCTGAAACGCTGCTTGGGGTTCTTTTCATACTACGCCCAGTGGGTCCCCCAGTACGCAGACAAGGCCCGCCCCCTAATACAGACCACGACCTTCCCTCTGTCGACAGAGGCTTGCCAGGCCTTCAGCCGCATCAAAGCGGATATCGCAAAGGCCACGATGCGCGCCATCGACGAGTCCCTCCCCTTCCAGGTCGAGAGCGACGCCTCCGACGTAGCTCTAGCGGCCACCCTTAACCAAGCGGGAAGACCCGTGGCCTTTTTCTCCCGGACCCTCCACGCCTCAGAAATCCGCCACTCTTCAGTAGAAAAGGAATCCCAAGCCATAGTGGAAGCTGTGCGACATTGGAGGCATTACCTGGCCGGCAGGAGATTCACTCTCCTCACGGACCAATGGTCGGTAGCCTTCATGTTCGATAATGCACAGTGGGGCAAAATCAAAAACGACAAGATCTTAAGGTGGAGGATCGAGCTCTCCACCTTCAACTATGAGATTTTGTATCGTCCCGGAAAGCTGAACGAGCCGTCCGATGCCCTATCCCGCGGCACATGAGCCAACGCACAAATTAACCGCCTCCAAACCCTCCACGAGGACCTCTGCCACCCGGGGGTCACTCGGTTTTACCACTTCATCAAGTCCCGCAATCTCCCATTCTCTTTAGATGAGGTCCGTACAGTCACAAGGGACTGCCACATCTGCGCAGAATGCAAGCCGCATTTTTTCAGGCCAGATGGAGCGCACCTGATTAAGGCTTCCCGCCCCTTTGAACGCCTCAGTCTCGATTTCAAAGGGCCCCTCCCCTCCACCGACCGCAACGCATATTTTCTTAATATGGTGGACGAATACTCCCGCTTCCCTTTTGCCATTCCCTGTTCTGACATGACCGCGGCCACAGTCATTAAAGCCCTGAACAGCATCTTCACACTGTTCGGTTACCCCGCTTACGTCCACAGCGACAGGGGGTCCTCTTTCATGAGTGACGAGCTGCGCCAGTTCCTGCTCAGCAAGGGCATAGCCTCAAGCAGGACGACCAGCTACAACCCCCGGGGGAACGGGCAAGTAGAGAGGTAGAACGGCACGGTCTGGAAGGCCGTCCTACTGGCCCTACGGTCCAGGGACCTCCCAGTTTCACGGTGGCAGGAGGTCCTCCCGGACGCTCTCCACTCCATCCGGTCGTTATTATGTACGAGCACTAATCAAACGCCTCATGAGCGTCTCCTTGTTTTCCCTAGGAGGTCCTCCTCTGGAACGTCGCTGCCGACCTGGCTGGCGGCCCCAGGACCCATCCTGCTCCGAAAGCATGTGCAGGCACATAAGGCGGACCCGTTGGTCGAAAGGGTTCACCTCCTCCACGCGAACCCCCAGTACGCCTACGTGGAGTACCCCGACGGCTGACAGGACACGGTCTCCCTGCGGGATCTGGCGCCCGCCGGCAACACGCACACCCCCCCGACACCATCAACCCAACCGCCCCCCTTCCTGCCAGCACCGCACCCCGCGACCGCCCCCTTCCCAGGAGGATCGGTTCCCCTCCCCTCAGCACCGACCAAGAATAAAGCCCAAGCTGAAACCATAAGGCTCCTGGAGGCGACAACACCGGTACAAGCACCACCACCACCGGGGCCGAGGCGATCGACACGGACGACCAGACCACCCGACCGACTCGTGGCGTCGATCTAAAACTAAATATGGACTTTTCACAAGAACATTTTGCTTTTCTTCCCATACCCTCTGTAAATAGTTGCAACAGGACAAAATTGTACAATACTGTATTGCCTTGTGAATGTTTTTTTTCCTCCCAGGACCAGCCCTGTAAACCCTTACCACCATACGAAGCATCACCCGCCAGGTTCATTTTTGACAAGGGGTGAATGTGGTAGTATGTATTGGGGGTCATGTGGGACTGGAAGCCCTAATGTCATTGGCTGACAGATCCCGGGTCCTGGTTGGCCGTTGACCTCTAGCTCCGCCCTGAAGGCGGAGTATAAGAAGCCGGAGTCTTCCCCCGCAGGCCAGTTTACTATCGAGCTGCGGGGGAACAGACACGCTTAATAAAGCCTCATCGACTTCACTCTATTCGTCTCACGGAGTCTTTGTGCGCTACACTAACCCACTATGATCCTGGAAAGCCTTTGCTTGTCACATGTGATGCATCCTCGTATGGTATTGGGGCCGTCCTGCCCCACAAGATGGAGAACGGGGCCGAGCGACCGATAGCTTTCGCCTCCCGCACATTGACTGCAGCGGAAAAAAAGTACGCGCAGATCGAGAAGGAGGGCCTGGCAGTGGTCTTTGCGATGAAACGCTTCCACCAGTACGTGTATGGCCGCCACTTCACTATCGTGACTGATCACAAGCCTCTGCTGGGACTTTTCAGAGAGGAGAAGCCAATACCGCCCATTGCTTCCGCACGGATCCAGCGCTGGGCTTTGTTACTCGCTGCATACGAGTATTCTCTGGAGCGCAAACCAGGAACACAGATAGCGAATGCCGATGCACTGAGCCGATTGCCTTTATCGACCGGCCCCATGTCGACCCCCACGACCGGTGAGGTGGTTGCAACCCTAAATTTTATGGACAACTTGCCTGTCACGGCATCACAGAACCGTGAGTGGACCCAGACTGAGCCAGTCCTGTCAAAGATTCGACACATAGTCCTGTATGGTGGGCAGCATAGACAGCTCCCAGGTGAGTTGCAGGCATTTTCCTCCAAGCTGTCAGAATTCAGCGTGGAAGACGGCATCCTCTTGTGGGGGACGCGTGTGACTGTCCCGGAAAAAGGCCAGGAGCTGATACTAAGCGACTTGCACAATGGGCATCCCGGTGTGACCAAAATGAAAATGTTGGCCTGGAGTTATGTTTGGTGGCCAGGCCTCGACGCCGACATTGAGACGGTGGCCAGAAGCTGCTCCATTTGTCAGGAGCATCAGAAGCTTCCGCCAGCCACGCCCCTACATCACTGGGAATGGCCAGGGTGGCCTTGGGCGCGCTTGCATGCGGATTTCACCGGCCCTTTTCAAGGATCCATGTTCCTTTTATTAATCGACGCCCAGTTTAAATGGCTAGAGGTGCATAAGATGCTAGGCACAACGTCCTGTGCAACAATTGAGAAGATGCGTTTGGCTTTTAGTACGCATGGCCTCCCCGAGGTGCTGGTCACGGATAACGGCGCTCCATTCACAAGTGAGGAGTTTGCGAGGTTCATGAAGATGAACGGCATAGACTTCCGGTTGCGGCTATGCCGAGGTAGGTCGCATGTTCAGAAGCTCCCGCCAGGAACGGACTTTTGAGCTCTCTAGAGGGGCCCCAATGGAAATTGTTCGACGGCTTCCAGTGTGGGAAGGTGACAGCAAGGTCCCCCCGACATTATATGGATTGGACCAGGAGTGGAGTGGTGAAAATCGTGATCTTGGAGCAGCAAAAAGTGAGAGGGAGAAGAAACAAGATGGCGGTGGGTGGAGACCACGCAGCATGGTCTCAGGAAGTGGTCGCAGGAGCAGGGGTTTCTTAGATGCTGCTTTGAGGAGCTGAAAACAGAAATGCTGGCGCCAATGAAGGCGGCGATTGAGAAGCTAGTGGAGACCCAGAAGGCCCAAGGGGCGGCGATCCGGGAGGTACGGCAAAAAGCCTCGGAGAACGAGGACGAGATCTTGGGCCTGGCGGTGAAGGTGGAGGCGCACGAGGCGCTGCACAAGAGGTGGGCGGAAAGATTTGAGGACCTGGAGAATAGGTCGAGGAGGAAGAATCTTCGGATTCTGGGTCTCCCCGAAGGAGTGGAGGAGCCCAATGCTGGGGCATATGTGAGCACGATGCTCAATTCGCTGATGGGCGCGGGAGCCTTCCCGGGGCCTCTGGAGCTAGATGGGGCTCACCGGGTCCTAGCAAGGAGACCCAAGGCCAATGAGCCACCAAGGGCTGTAGTGGTGAGGTTTCACCGCTTTATGGACAGAGAGTGTGTCCTGAGATGGGCCAAGAAAGAACGGAGCAGCAGGTGGGAGAACACGGAGATCCAAATCTACCAGGACTGGAGTGCAGAGATGGCTAAGAAGAGAGCTGGTTTTAATTGAGCTAAGGCGGTGCTCCATCGAAAGGGGGTGAAGTTCGGGATCCTGCAGCCAGCGCGACTGTGGGTCACGTTCCAGGATCGGCACCACTATTTCGAAACGCCTGATGAGGCTTGGAGCTTTATACGGACTGAAAAGTTGGACTCAAATTGAGGGTTTGTTGTGGGGGGATGTTTCCTGTGTAGAGGGTGTTTATTACGTTTCGGGAATGTTCCTCTGGTTTGGGTGCTGGATTGGATGGGTGAAGGGATTTGATGGGGAGACTGTGGGAGAGTATGGGCGTCGGTGTTGGAGGGGCAGACCCCCACGAAGGAAGAGGGCGAGTGGAGGCCTGGGGATGGGGAATTGGGGTAAGGCCGCAAAAGGAGCTGCGCCAGAGGGGGCAGGGCCGGCTCAAGAAAGCGCGGGCTTTTTCCCGCGCTAGAGAAGGACGGGGGTGGGGGCCGGGGGGGGATGGGTGGTGCTGGAGAGGAGCGCACACTGACTGCCAGGGATGGGGAGGGGGGATTCTCACACTGGAGGGGGTCGATGGAATGGCGGGAGAGGCCGGGGTCAGCAGGAGTCAGCTGACTTACGGGAGTGTTATGGGGGGAGCAAAAGGGCTAGATGTGGATCTAGCAGGGGGGGGGGGGGGGTAGAGGGGGGGATAGGGTTGCTGCTGCATTGACCAAAGGGGAGCTGGAAGTAGGAGAGGTGGTCGGGGCGGGGGTCCGCCGTCTGGGGGACTGGAGGGTGCGGGGAGGCGCGGGCACGTGGCTGGCCTAGAAAAAGAGATGGCTAGTCGGCAGGCGCGGGGAGGGGTGGGGGGTTGGGGGGGGGGGGGGGGTGGTAAGCTTCCAATCCGGCTGGTAACTTGGAATGTGAGGGGCCTGAACGGGCCGGTCAAGAGGGCCCGGGTGTTCGTGCACTTAAAGGGACTGAAGGCAGACGTGGTTATGCTCCAGGAGACACATCTGAAGGTGGCAGATCAGGTTAGGCTGAGAAAGGGATGGGTAGGACAGGTGTTCCATTCAGGGCTGGATGCGAAGAACAGAGTGGTTGCAATACTGGTGGGGAAGCGGGTGTCGTTTGAGGCAATGAATATTGTAGTGGATAATGGAGGTCGATACGTGATGGCGAGCGGTAGGTTGCAGGGGGTGCGGGTGGTACTGGTAAATGTATATGCCCCGAACTGGGATGATGCCGGATTTATGAAGCGCATGCTGGGTTGGATTCCGGACCTGGTGGTAGGAAGCTTGATAATGGGGGGGGGGGGGGGGGGGGGGGGGGCTTCAACATGGTGCTGGACCCAGCACTGGACCGCTCTAGGTCCAGGACGGGTAAGAGGCCAGCTGCAGCCAAGGTGCTTAGGGGGTTTATGGACCAGATGGGTGGAGTGGATCCATGGAGGTTTGTCAGGCCCCAGTACAGGGAATTTTCATTCTTTTCCCACGTCCATAGAGCCTACTCCCGGATAGTTTTTTTTATTTTGAGTAGGGCGCTAATCCCGAAAGTGGAAGGAACGGAGTATTCGGCCATAGCCATCTCAGACCACGCCCCGCACTGGGTGGAGCTGGAGTTGGGGGAGGAGAGGGACCAGCGCCCGCTGTGGCGCCTTGATGTGGGATTATTGGCGGATGAGGAGGTGTGCGGGCGGGTGCAGGGTGCATTGAAAGATATTTGGAGGCCAATGACAACGGGGAGGTGCAGGTGGGGGTATTCTGGGAGGCTTCTGAAGGCGGTGGTCAGGGAGAGTTAATCTCCATTAGGGCCCACAGGGAGAAGAGAGAGAGCAGGGAGAGGGAGAGGTTGGTGGGGGAGATCTTAAGGGTGGACAGGAGATATGAAGTGGCCCCCGAGGAGGGACTACTCAGGGAGCGGCGGAACCTCCAGACGGAGTTCGACCTGTTGACCACAGGGAAAGCAGAGGCACAGTGGAGGAAAGCGCAGGGGGCGACGTATGAGTATGGGGAGAAGGCGAGTCAATGCTGGCACACCAGCTTCGGAAGAGGGAGGCAGCGAGGGAGATAGGTGGAGTTAAGGATAGCGGGGGGAATACAGTGCGGAGTGCAGTGAGAATAAACAAGGTATTTAGGAACTTCTATGGGGATCTGTACAGATCTGAGCCCCCAGCGGGGGAAGAGGGGATGCGATGATTTTTGGATCAGCTGAGGTTCCCGAGGGTGGAGGAGGAGGAGCTGGCTGGTTTCGGGGCGCCAATTGGTCTGGAGGAGCTGGTTAAAGGATTGGGGAGCATGCAGGCGGGGAAGGCCCCGGGGCCAGATGGGTTCCCGGTCAAGTTTTACAGGAAATACGCGGACTTGCTAGGCCCATTGCTAGTGAGGACTTTCAATAAGGCAAGGGAGGGGGGGACCTTGCCCCCGACAATGTCCGGGGCGCTGATCTCTCTGATCCTGAAGCGGGACAAGGAGCCACTGCAGTGTGGGTCGTATAGACCGATCTCACTCCTCAATGTGGATGCTAAGTTGCTGGCAAAAGTGCTGGCTATGAGAATTGAGGACTGTGTCCCGGGGGTGATTCATGAGGACCAGACAGGATTTGTAAAGGGCAGGCAGCTAAACACGAATGTGCGGAGGCTCCTCAATGTGATTATGATGCCCTCGGTGGAGGGAGAAGCGGAGGTAGTGGCAGCTATGGACGCGGAGAAGGCCTTCGACCGGGTGAAGTGGGAGTATCTTTGGGAAGTGTTGCGGAGGTTGGGTTCGGGGAGGGTCAGATTGCTATATAGAGCACCGGGTGGCGAGTGTGGCTACGAATCGGCGGAGGTCGGAGTACTTCCTGCTGTAATGAGGGCCCCCTGTCCCCCTTGCTGTTTGCATTGGCAGTTGAGCCTCTGGCCATGGCTCTAAAGGAGTCCAGGAAATGGAAGGGACTGGTCCGAGGGGGAGAGGAACATCGGGTATCGCTGTATGCGGACGACCTGTTGCTGTATGTGGCAGATCCAGTGGAGGGGATGGCGGAGGTCATGCGGATCCTAAGGGAGTTTGGGGACTTCTCGGGGTATAAGCTTAATGTAGGGAAAAGTGAGCTCTTTGTGGTGCATCCAGGGGACCAGGGAAGGGGGATAGACAACCTACTGTTGAAGAGGGCGGAAAGGAGCTTTCGGTACTTAGGGATCCAGGTGGCTGGGAGTTGGGGGGCCCTGCACAAACTCAATTTGACGCGGTTGGTGGAGCAGATGGAGGAGGATTTCAAAAGATGGGATGTGCTGCCACTCTCGCTAGCGGGCAGGGTGCAGTCGGTTAAAATGATGGTCATCCCAAGGTTTCCCTTTGTGTTCCAGTGCCTTCCCATTATGATTCCCAAGGCCTTTTTCAAATGGGTAGATAGGAGTATCATGGGTTTCCTGTGGGCAAATAAGACCCCGAGAGTAAAGAGGGCGTTTCTGGAGCGCAGTAGGGACAGGGGAGAGCTGGTTCTGCCGAATTTGTGCGGCTATTATTGGGCAGCCAATGTGGCGATGATCTGTAAGTGGGTAATGGAGGGAGAGGGGGTGGCGTGGAAGAGGTTGGAGATGGCGTCCTGTGTGGGCACGAGCCTGAGGGCGCTGGCGACGGCACCGCTGCCACTCTCGCCGACAAGGTACGCCATGAGTCCGGTGGTGGCAGCGACGTTGACGATCTGGGGGCAGTGGAGACGACACAGGGGCGAGGTGGGAGCCTCGGTTTTGTCCCCCGATTCGGGAGAACCATCGGTTCGTCCCGGGAAGGATGGATGGGGGATTTCGGAGCTGGCATCGGGCAGGGATTAGAAGAATGGGGGACCTGTTTATAGATGGGACATTTGCGAGCCCGGGGGCGCTGGAGGAGACGTTTGGGCTACCCCCGGGAAATGCTTTGAGGTATATGCAAGTGAGGGCGTTTGTGAGGCGGCAGGTGAGGGAATTCCCGCTGCTTCTGGCACAGGGTACTCAGGACAAGGTGATTTTGGGTGTATGGGTTGGAGAAGTCAGGGTTTCGGCGATCTACCAGGAGCTGAAAGAAGAGGAGGAGGCCTCGGTAGAGGAGTTAAAGGGCAAGTGGGAGGAGGAGCTTGGGGAGGAGATAGATGAGGGTCTGTGGGCTGATGCCCTAAGTAGGATCAATTCTTCCTCCTCTTGAGTCAGGCTCAGCCTAATACAATTCAAGGTTATTCACAGAGCGCATATGACAGGGGCGAGGTTGAGTAGGTTCTTTGGGGTGGAGGATAGATGTGGGAGGTACTCGGGAAGCCCGGCGAATCACGTCCACATGTTCTGGTCGTGCCCGGCACTAGATGGGTTCTGAGGGGTTTCGCGAGGACTATCTCCAATGTGGTGAAAGTCCAGGTCAAGCCGAGTTGGGGGTTGGCACTATTTGGAGTAACGGACGAGCCGGGAGTGCAGGAGACGAAAGAGGCCGGTATCCTGGCATTTGCATCCCTGGTAGCCCGGCGGAGGATCTTGCTATTATGGAAGGACGCGAACCCCCCCAGTGTGGAAGCCTGGATAAATGACATGGCTGGGTTCACTAAGCTGGAGAGGATAAAGTTTGCCTTACGAGGGTCTGTGCAGGGGTTCTTCAGGCGGTGGCAACCGCTCCTAGACTATCTCGCGGAGCGTTAGGAGGAGGTCAACAGCAGCAGCAACCCAAGGGTGGGGGGGGAATTTGGGTGGGTGGGGGGAGCTTCCCTACGAGTACCTTTGAATGTCATATGGGGGGGCTACTGTATATGGGGAAACCCAATGTAAAAGTTTTGTATTATTTTTGGCTGTTGTGTTTGCGTTTCTTTCTTTTTGTTATGGGGGGGGGGTTTGTTAAAAATTTTGTTGGAAAATTTGAATAAACACATTTTTTTTTAAAAAGGAAGATGAACGGCATATGCCATATCCGCACTGCCCCTTACCACCCGGCTTCAAATGGGTTGGCGGAAGTGCAGACATTCAAACGAGGCCTAAAAAAGCAGTCTTCCGGGTCAATGGACACGAGACTGGCTCGCTTTTTGTTTTCGTATAGAACCACCCCCCCATGCGGTGACTGGGGTAGCTCCCGCAGAACTCCTAATGGGCCGGAGACTTCGCACCTGCCTTAGTGTGGTTTTCCCTGACATTGGTGCAAAAGTACGCTGCACAGAAGAACGGCAGGGACAGGGTTTTTCTCAGCATCGGCCAATTCGGCAGTTTGCACCCGGTGACCCAGTGTTCGTTTGAAATTTTGCTGGGGGTGCCCAGTGGGTCCCTGGCGTGAATCTTTCGCCAAACGAGCCCTATATCTTACCAGGTGCAAGCCCAGGGTCGTCTCCAGCGCAAACATGTCGACCACGTTCGATCCAGAAGGCCATCCCTTCCAAAGATTCCCCGCCCCCGGAGCTCATTTCTACAGCCGCAGAGACCAGAGACAATGGAAAGTAGTCCTCACAATCTTCCTCTGGTGCCTCACTCAAAGCCTGCGCAGGTCGTTACAGAACTGCGCGGAGATAGAGACGCCGAGATGACAGAGGCAGTAGACTCTGACTCCGAGATGGAGACACAGGACGCATCAGAGGGGTAATCCTTGGGCCCACGGGCCGTGGATGTACAACCGTTATGCCGGTCATCACGGAAGCGCCGGTCTCATCTCGTTACACGCCGCGCGATCCAGCGCCTTGTGCAAATGCTGTCCGGCCTGTGGCAAAACGAGTCTGACGCCCCCCTTCGCCAGGGTCTTCGGTGGATTACTTGGACTTTGGGGGGGGGGGAATGTTATAACCTGCCTGCTTAACAATGGCTGGGGACTAATGACAATCCCACAATCCTGTGGGAGTATGAGCTTCCCCAATGAGGGGGACGGAGAAATCATTAGCAGTCTCCCTGTATAAATAAAGTTGGCCAGTTTGGAACTAGCAGGAAGGAATAAGCAGCAAGTGAGGTTGCTGCTGTTATGTATAATATGTTATTGCAAATAAATGTTATTTCTTGTATCCTTGAAACTCGTGCTGGATTCTTCGTGGCCCTCACAAAAGTTGGGGTTGTTGGAGGTCAATTTGGAGGTTCTGTCCTGGGACATCATTGCAGGAGTTCCCCAGAGTAGTGTCCTAAACCTAACCATAAGAACATAAGAACTAGGAGCAGGAGTAGGCCATCTGACCCCTCGAGCCTGCTCCGCCATTCAATAAGATCACGGCTGATCTTTTTGTGGACTCAGCTCCACCTACCTGCCCACTCACCATAACCTTTAATTCCTTTACTGTTCAAAAATCTATCTATGTTTGCCTTAAAAACAATCAACTAGGTAGCCTCAACTGCTTCACTGGGCAGGGAATTCCACAGATTCCCAACACTTTTGGAGAACTTTGGCACATTGCACTCAGTCCCCCAACTCCAAATCATCTATATAAATTGTAAACAATTGGGGCCCCCAACACTGATCCCTGAGGCACACCACTAGCCACTGATCGCCAACCAGAAAAACACCCATTTATCCCCACTCTGCTTTCTGTTCGTTAACCAATCCTCTATCCATGCTAATGCATTACCCGTGACATCGTGCACCTTTATCTTATACAGCAGCCTTTTGTGCGACACCTTGTTGAATGCCTACTGGAAATCCAGATAAACCACATCCACCAGTTCCCCGTTGTCCACCGCACTCATAATGTCCTCAAAGAATTCCAGAAAAATAGTTAAACATGTCCTGCCTTTAATGAACTCATGCTGCATTTGGCCAATGGGATAATTTCTCTCCAGATGTGTCGCTATTTCTTTCTCAATGATAGAGTCTATAGCTACCCGCCTTTTGTCTACCTCCTTTTTTAAACAGTGGCACCACATTTGCCGTTTTTCAATCTGCCAGAACTATCCAGAATCCAGAGAATTTCGGTAAATCATCACAAGCTATTTCTTCCGCCATTTTGTTTAGTACCCTGGGATGCATTCTATCAGGGCCAGGAGACTTGTTTACCTTTAACCCCATTAGCTTGCCCAACACTACCTCCATAATGATAATGATAATTTTTAGGTCCTCATATGTCATTGTCTCCTTGCCATCAATTATTGGCATGTTATTTCTGTCTTCCACTGTGAAGACTGACACAAAATACCTGTTCAATACCTCGACCATTTCCTCATTTCCCATTATTAAATCCCCCTTCTCATCCTCCAAAGGACTAACATTTACCTTAGCCACTCTTTTTCATATTATATATTTGTAGAAACATTTGCTATCTGTTTCTATATTCTGAACTAATTTAGTCTCAGAATCTATCTTACTTTTCTTCACAGCTTTCCGTTGACCTTTAAAGATTTCCCAATCCTATAGTTTCCCACTAATCTTTGCCACTTTGTATGCATTTTCTTTCAATTTGGTACCCTCCTTTATTTCCTCAGATATCCATGGCTGATTATCACTTTTCCTACCGTCCATCCTTTTCACTGGTATATATTGTGAAAAATCACATTGAAAGTTCTCCACTGTTCCTCAATTGTCCCACCATGTCTTTGTTCCCAGTCTACCTTATCCAACTCCTCCCTCATTCCATTGTAGCTTCCTTTGTTTAAGCACAAGACACTGGTATTGGATTTTACCTTCTCACCCTCCATTGTATTTTAAATTCAATCAGGCTTTTCCCTGGGGTAGAGGGGTCAATTACTAGGGGGCATAGGTTTAAGGTGAGAGGGGCAAGGTTTAGAGTAGATGTACGAGGCAAGTATTTTACGCAGAGGATAGTGGGTGCCTGGAACTCGCTACCGGAGGAGGTGGTGGAAGCAGGGCCGATAGTGACATTTAAGGGGCATCTTGACAAATACATGAATAGGATGGGAATAGAGGGATACGGACCCAGGAAGTGTAGAAGACTGTAGTTTAGTCGGGCAGCATGGTCGGCACGGGCTTGGAGGGTCGAAGGGCCTGTTCCTGTGCTGTACATTTCTTTGTTCTTTGTTCTTTGTTCATACTGCGATCGCTCCTTCCGAGAGGATCCCTTACTATGAGATCATTTAGTATCACTGTCTCATTACACAGGACCAGATCTAGGCTAGCTTGCTCTCTTGTAGGTTCCATTACACACTGTTCTAGGAAACTATCACAGATACATTCTATGAACTCCTCCTCAAGGTTGCCTTGACCGATCTGCTTTGACCAATCGACATGTAGATTAAAATCCCCCATGATAATTGCCACCATTTTTACATGCATCAGTTATTTCTTTGTTTATTGCTGCCCCACCGTGATGTTATTATTTGGTGGCCTATCAGTAACCTTTTCTCCTTACTATTTCTAATTTCCATCCAAATGGATTCAACTTTTTTCTCCATTGAACCTAGATCATCTCTCACTACTGCCCTGATGACATCCTTAAATATCAGAGCTACACCACCTCCCTTATCTTCCTGTCTATCCTTCCGAATAGTCTGATACCCCTGGATATTTAACACCCAGTCATGACCACCCTGCAACCATGTCTCTGTCATGGCCACTAAATCATACTAATTTGCGATGATTTGTGTCGTCAACTCATTTACCTTGTTTCAAATGCTACAGGCATTCATGTAAAGTGCCCTTCTGCTAGTTTTAATACCTTGGGCGTCATTCTCCGACCCCCCGCCGGGTCGGAGAATGGCCGTTGGCCGCCGTGAATCCAGCCCCCGCCGAAGTCTCCGCTCCCGGAGATTGGGCGGGGGGCGGGAATCCGGCCGCGCCGGTTGGCGGGACCCCCCGCTGGATTCTCCGGCCCGAATGGGCCGAAGTCCCGCCCAGGAATTGCCTGTCCCGCCGGCGTAAATCAAACCTGGTATTTACCGGCGGGACCAGGCGGCGTGGGCGGGCTCCGGGGTCCTGGGGGGGGGCGCGGGGCGATCTGACCCCGGGGGGTGCCCCCACGGTGGCCTGGCCCGCGATCGGGGCCAACCGATCTGCGGGCGGGCCTGTGCCGTGGGGGCACTCTTTCCCTTCCGCCTCCGCCACGGCCTCCACCATGGCGGAGGCGGAAGAGACTCTCCCCACTGCGCATGCGCGGGAAACTGACAGCGGCCGCTGACGCTCCCGCGCATGCGCTGGGAAACTGACAGCGGCCGCTGACGCTCCCGCGCATGCGCCGCATTTCCGCGCCAGCTGGCGGGGCTACAAACGCCATTTCCGCCAGCTGGCGGGGCGGAAATCCCTCCGGCGTCGGCCTAGCCCCTCAATGTTGGGGCTAGGCCGCCAAAGATGCGGAGACTTCCGCACCTTTGGGCCGGCGCGATGCCCGTCTGATTGGCGCCGGCTTTGGCGCCAGTCGGCGGGCATCCCGCCGTTGGGGGAGAATTTCGCCCCTTATTTCTGAATCCTAACACCTCTATTAGTAAGATCTCCTGAGTTCTTCTTCCCTTTAATTTTTTTCATAACTTTCAAAGTAGTTGAATCCACCACCCCATGTGCTAACCTGCTGCTTTGCTTCCCATTCATCATTATTTTTTCCATAGTGTTACACTTCCCTTCCCCCCCCCCCCCTTTATTTATCCCTTCCGCTGGAACACTGGTCCCAGATCGTTTCAGGTGAAGACCGTCCCAACGGTACAGATCCCTCCTGTTCCAATGCTGATGCCAATGCCCCACACAATGGAACCCCTGTTTCCCACACCATTCCTTTAGCCACTTTAGCCATTCCTAATCCTGAGATTATAACCCTTGAGGACCTGTTCTTTAATTGTTCCTAGTGCCTGATAATCTCCCAAGAGGTCCCCTTTTCTAGTCTTGCCTATGTTGCTTGTCCCAAAATGGACCACAACAACTGAATCCTCTCTCTTCCATTCCATACCTGTTGGACAAGGTCAAGTGCTAAGATTCCTCCGTTCCTGAATTCAGGATCTCTCTGCCTACTTAATTTGCAATGACACCCTGCTATCCTTGACCACTGGCTGAATTTGAGGTACTTAATCTACAGGGTGTGACCACTTCCTGAAACAAAGCGTCCAGGTAACTCTTCCTCTCCCGGAAGATCAGACTCCAGCTTGTCAACTCTGAGCTGAAGTTTCTCAAGCAATCAACATTTGCTTCAAATGTGGCCACTGCAGCTCGCAATGGGGTCTTCCAGCTCCCACATCATACAGCTATAGCACATCACTTGCCCAGCCATCTCTACTTAGTTCATTAATGTATTAATTTGTTTTGCAGTGTTCTCCTTCAAATCTAGTGCAGACTTCCCACCTGCCAACCAGGCCATAGCCCCCCTGTGATGCCACCCCTCCCCCCACCCCTGAGGCCTCTTCTTAGCTACAATGTACACTGTGCTGCTGCTTCATCTTCCGACTGCTCCCTGCAGGCTAATCTCCACCCCCTGATCCAGACCATGTGTTCTCCAGGGAGAGGTGAAAAACCAGAGTTAAAAACCCAGGGCCAATATGGGAAAAAATCCTGGGAAATCCCTCTCTGACCACTTGTGGTGATCAAAACGAGTCCAGGAGATCACTGTGGCCGGGATGAGTTAATGCTTCCCAAAACCTTTCCACTTATTTTTCTAACACATCTAAATGCACTGCGTTCTTTTAAACTCCTGGCTCCTCTCGCGCTCTTTTAGATTCCCGGCTCCTCTCGCGCTCATTTAGACTCCTGGCTCCTCTTGCTCTTTTAAACTACTGCCTCTACTCACTCTTTTAGACTTCTGGCTCCTCTAGCGCTCTCCATCAATGACCTTCCCTCCATCATAAGGTCAGAAGTGGGGATATCTGCACAATGTTCAACATCATTTGTATTCATCAGATACTGAAACAGTCCATAGCCATCAGGATTAAGACCTGGACAACATCTGGCTTGGGCTGATAAGTGTCAAGTAACATTCGTAACAAGTACCAAGCAATGACCATCTCCAACAAGAGAGAATCTGTCCATCTTCCCTTGACATTCAATGGCATTACCACCGCTGAAGCCCCCACTATCAACATCCTGGAGATTACCATTGACCAGAAACTGAACTTAACCAGCCATATAAATACTGTGGCTACAAGAGTGGGTCACAGGGTATGAACCTTGCAGTGAGTAACTCACCGCCTGACACACCAAAACCTGTCCACCACCTACAAGGCACAAGTCAGGAGTGTGATGGAATAGTCTGTACCTGCCTGGAAGAGTGAAGTTGCTTGTCAAATTTGAGGGCAAAGCGTTTCGCTTAATCAATTGGCACCCCACCCACCACCTTAAATATTCACTTTCTCTACCAATAGCATAAGGTAGCAGCACTGTGCACCATCTACAGGATGCATTGCAGCAACTCACCAAGGCTCCTTTGAAATCACCTTCCAAACCTATGACCTCTACCATCCAGAAGGAACAAGGGAAGCAAACACATGGGAACACCATCACCTCCCAGGTCCCCTCCAAGCCACTCATCATCCTGACTTTGAAATATATCGCCATTCCTTCACTGTCGCTGGGTCAAAAGCCTGGAACTCTATCCCTAACAGCACTGTGGGTGGACCTACACCACATGGACTGTAGCAGTTCAAGGCAGCAACTTGCCACCACTTCTTCAAGGGCAATTAGGAATGGGCAATAAACTATAGCCTAGCCAGCAACGTCGCCTCCCAGAAATAAATTAGAGAACAAACTGGCCCTGGAAAGCTAATTTTATGCTCGTGGAGTGTGACATTTCCCCACTATGATAAAACAAATCCAAAGACTTTGAAAAAAAAAAGGTTTTTTATCCCTGATTTAGCTTCCATCACAGGTCATTTATTTTGCAACCTGAAATTTCATATTAAAAGTAGATATTCAATGCTTTTAGTTCCCTGGTTTGTTCCCTCGGAATACTTCATTGTTATTGGCTGCCTGTTTGCTGACACCTGGAGATATCCTGGACTTGACATCAGATTTAAACTGCCCGTCGACGTAAGACCATGTCGCAGAGATTCTTTGTGGGGTCAGCAGTGACTGCCATTGCTTCATTACTGACTGAAAAATAAATTCCATAGAAT
Source organism: Scyliorhinus torazame (assembly GCF_047496885.1). NCBI lineage: Eukaryota > Metazoa > Chordata > Chondrichthyes > Carcharhiniformes > Scyliorhinidae > Scyliorhinus > Scyliorhinus torazame. The sequence continues at coordinate 91,667,582 of NC_092712.1, forward strand.
CCCTACAGTGCAGAAGGAGGCCACCCAGCCCATTGCGTCTTGAAGGACCCTCTGAAAGAACACCCTACTTGGGCCCACTCCCCCATCCTATCCTTGTAACCCCAACTAACCTACACATCTTTGAACAGTAAGGGGCAATTTAGCATGGCCAATCCACCAAACCTACACACCTTTGGACTGTGGGAGGAAACCGGAGCACCCAGAGGAAACCTACACAGACACGGGGAGAATGTACAAAATCCACAAAGACGGTCACCCAAGGCTGAAATCGAAGCAGGGTCCCTGGGACTGTAAAGGAGCAGTGCTAACCACTGTGCCACCACGCCGTGCAGATTTGACGGAGAGAGTGTCGAACGCAAAACTTGGAAAAGCCTCCGAGGGATATCAGTGCTCAGAAGGGCTCAGAAGAGGCGACTGGATCTGCAACATCCATCAGCCCTGGCGCTGCCATCGTACACCCGACCTTTGATATGCTCAGGCTCATCAAAACCTGACAGTTCAGAGCTTTTGCTCATACTTGACAGCTTTTTGCTGCTTACACGGGTTTGATTAAAAAGGGCTGAAAACTCCCCCCAGACTGTTCTTTTGACACTTGAAATATGATCTAGTAAAAAGTAATTTTTCCAGCACTGTACATGACAGTTTTTCAATCAGTACAAATCAAAATCAACCGAACAAATAATTAGAAAGCCAATCAAAGTTACAGTCTAGGACGCAACATCTGCTCAACAAATCAGCATTTATTTTTCTCACAGCCAAATTGATTTGCTCAATACATGGCAGGACCTACTTTAGCAAAAATGCTTACAAGACTATTAACAATCTCAGCAAGAAATAAAATAAAACATTAAAAATTGCAACTACTTTACACTCCAGGAGCTGGTGGATTGGGTGTGTGCTTCGTTCTAATCAAACTCAGCCCATGATCCAGTACTCCAGCAGGGAGCAGTGTTAGGAACACTAACAGGAAAGGTTTTATTAAACAATCCATTTATCATCAGAGCTCCATTTTGTAGTTAAAAGGCAGGTTTGTAGAATCTGTTGTAACAGGTTAAATCTGCAGAACGTCAAAAAAATCAGCTCAGATCTCTGAGACTATACTGATTGTCAAAGATTGTCTCGTCTTCTAATAAATTGGCATAATTTTGGTAACAATATCTTTTCCTTTCCTGCACTTTTTAAAGACAGCTAAGACTCTAAAATGGTGAGCTGATGTTCGTTCACTGTAAAACCAAGAATGGAGGTCATGGAGAGCCTGATAGCTGACCTTACAAGGAAGTTGGGAAGATCCAGGGGCAAATCACCCCATGATGGAGCTCAACAACTGCACTGTGAATAAAAACTAAATACTGTTGATGCCGGAATCTGAAACAAAAACAGAACTGCATTGTGAATTCTCCTACGGATTACACCTCATTGTGTGTGTGCTGTCTGGGTATATAATTTCCTTATAGTAAATTCTATAAACAAAGACTCAGCCTCTCAAACCTTAATTCCTGTCACAGAGCAACATCTCAAAGCTGGTTTCTTTACCGATTAATCTACAAACAACATTCACAGACAATGCAGCTTGGAAGGCTGCAGGTGCACATGCTGTGATTTTGTAGCCATTAAAATTAATTACTGAGCTGCTTGTTAGGGATAGATGGTGTTTATTCCAGAGTGACAAAGGAAACGATTAAAGAGTTTTATGCGGCATTAAGAATCATTGTGAAGAAGTCACTGGACGCTGGGAAGATACCAATTGACTGCAAATGCACTTAAAGCGGCCATATTCAAAACTTTCAGCAAATCAGACACAGGCAACTAAAGATATATTAGTCCAATTTCCATATTGTGTAAAATAATGGAACTGATGATCAAGGAGCAAACTAGAGAATTATCTTCTGTGCAGCAATAATGCATTTGCAGTCTATTGGTATCTTCCCAGCTATTTTTATTCTTTCTTGGGATGGGAATGCAGCTCGCTAGGTACACGCCTTCAGAGACCAGTTGTGCTCCATGCCCTTCTGACAACACATATTTGAATGTGGGGCGATGATTCCAGCATATGGACCTGGTAATGATATGTTAATTTATTGAACGTTGGGAAATGCGGCCAGTCATTGACGGGTTGTTAGGGTTAGGATTAGAATGTGCTGTTCTGAGACGCTATCCCAAAAACATTCTATGACCTCCTCATTTACACTCCTTTTACCCATCTTGATTTTTCCAGTCTATGTGTACACTAAAATCCCCCATGATTATCACTGTACCTTTCTGTCAAACGCACATTATCTCTTTATTTATAATCTGCCCAATGATGTAGTTACAATTAAGTGGTCTGTACACAACCCCCACAAGTGACGTCTTGCCTTTATCATTTCTCAGCTCAACCCAAAATGCTTCTATATCCTGGGACATAATTCAACAGGACAAAAACAGAGTCCTGTTTCGGGCGGGTGGAGCAGGGTGCTTCTCGGCACCTGTAGCGCTGATAAAGCCCCGCTAAGCAACAGCACTTTGCCGTTTTATTTGGCTTCCCTGCCAAGGCCGCACTGACATCAGTTCCAGGCCTCCATGTCTTTCCAGGAAGAGTTCTTGCGGATCGGGGCGCCATTTTTAAAGGCCACCCCGATTTTTCGGCCCCCTCATATAATAACCCTAACCTACCCAATCTCTCCTTGTTATTGGCAAGGCACCCTAGGCCTGAGCAATAGCATCTAGTCTTATCTGCTGCTTTATTCGTAGATTTGTACACCCTGTCCCTTTCTGTCACCATCTGTTTATAATTTCCCAGACTAGTACCTTTCTCTCACCTTGGGCGAAATTCTCCGTTATCGGCGGAAAGTCCGCCGATCGGCGCAAAAACGGCGCAAATCCGACTTGCGTCACGTCGGAAAAATGGGTCGATAGTCTCCGGCCTGAAATGGGCTAGCAGCGACGTAACGGGATCCGCGCTTGCGCAGTGGTTCACGCCGTGCAGCGTCATACGCGCTGCACGGCGTGACGGCTCATAAGGCCGCGCTGCTCCCCCCCCACCCGACCGCAACACCCGACCGCAACACCCGACTGGATGGCTGGCCATCGCTCAGCCCCGAGGTTCGAGTCACGCGATGTGGAGGCGCTCCTGGACGCGGTGGAGCAGAGGAGGGACGCCCTGTATCCCGGGCACGGCCGCAGAGTTGCCCCACGCCACAGCCGGCGTCTGTGGAGGGAAGTGGCAGAGGCCGTCACCGCTGTGGCCCTGACACCACGGACAGGCACCCAGTGCCACAAGAAGGTGAACGACCTCGTCAGAGCAGGCAGGGTGAGCCTCCCCCATATCCCCCCCTCCCCATACCCCCCTCCCCCATATCCCCCCTCCCCCATATCCCCCCTCCCCCATATCCCCTCCTCCACCCAGCGACGAGGGGGGCAGCCACAGGCCCCCGTCACATCCGAGCCAGGACACCACTACCCAGGACACCACTACCCAGGACACCACTACCCAGGACACCACTACCCAGGACACCACTACCCGTAACAGCACTACCCAGGAAGACGAAATACCGGACAGTGACTCAGAGTGGATGGGTGGAGACGAACCCCCACCCCAAAGTGCCATGGACTCAGAGTGGGACGAAGAGCACGACACAACGCCACTGCTGTCACCAACACCCTCCACCATCGCAGAAACACTCACCACGGTTGGGCACTTTAGTGATGAGGCGTCTGGTACACTCACTGGTGCGCACAACACAGCCGTCCCGGTACAGCAGGTGGAGGTAGGAGCAGCAGAGGGACCGGGCGGTCGGAGGGCAGCCCAGCCCAAGCGAACATCTGCCGCACAGATGGATCCCGGGTTCCTGCAGTTACCACACCCACACATCGATCCGATGCAACCACCAACCCGGAGATGAGCGAAGAGGGTGACGGGCGGCTTGCGGCGGCTGCGGTCGCAGGTGGAGGAGTCCACCCGCGTCCAGGAGCTGGGAGTGGTGCCGGTCATGCGTGCCACCCAGGCCGACGCCGCATGGGTGGCGTCCGCGGTGGAGGCAATGGGTGCGACGGTGTCAGACATGGGGAACGGTTTGCGAGGCCTGGGGCCTTCCGTGTAGGCGGCGTCTGTGGCCCAGGAAATGGCTGCCCACTCACAGGAGGCCATGAGCCAGTGCCAGCGCCAGATGGCAGAGGCGCTCAACGCCATAGCCCAGTCTCAGCAGGCCATGGCCCAGTCTCTGCAGGCCATGGCCCAGTCTCAGCAGGCCATGGCCCAGTCTCTGCAGGCCATCGCTGAGGGCATCGGCGCCAGAGGCCATGTGCGAGCCGGCGTCGCACTGTCATAGACAGGGTTTGCCAACCCCCTGGGCTCCATGGCTGCAAACCTGCAGACCCCTGTCGATACCAGCACGGGCCTCCAGGACTGGCAGCGCTAGATGTCGGGGGGGCGTCGGGTGGCCAGTCCGTTTGCATCCCCCACCCATGTAGAGGCCTGGGGGCCATCGGGCACCCCGAGGGAGGAGGAGGTGGTGTGGTCCGTCCCGGCTCCCTCTGTAGGGGAGGTCCCGGTACACCGCGACGCCTCGTACTCCCCCCCTTCCGTCCCAGGTGCATCGGGTGGGCAACGGGCAGGACAGGCTGGCAGCTCGCCATCCCAGTTGCCCAGGCCGCAGCCTGGCCCATCTAGGCCAGGATGCCCCAGGAAACGGCCGCCAAAGGGATCCAGTGTCAGAGGGCAGGAATCACAGGAGTCCACCTCCAGTTCTGCTGTACCATCTGGGGAACCACGTAGACGTAGTCAAAGGGCCCGTAAGGCCAAACAATTAGACACTGAGTAAGTTGGCACGGGTGCAGGGCACAGATGAGTTTTAGGGGCTAGGGCACGTGCATGAACTCCTTTGGTTATTAAAGTCAATGTTACATCTACCGAAGCTGCCTTTGTGCTCTGTCCAAAGTGTGCGGGGGTGTCATGTACGTTGAGCGCAAGTGTGTGTGTGAGGGGTGGTCTTACCTCAGCCCCAGGTGAGTCTGCCCCCTTCCCCCTGGGCCGCCATCAACATCCCCCGGGCAGAGGACGGGACCGTGCGCTGCAGTGTCACAGCCGCATGCAGGGATGGTCCGGGTGGATGGTGGTACTGTGGCCATGGGTCAGACATAGTCCAACGATGTAGAGCCAGGAGCTCATCGCAGGGCGGGTTGTCATCATCCTCCATGGCCTGCAATAGACACGCGTCCACCCGCAACTGTGTGAGCCCGGCCCGTTGTGCCGCAGGTGGATCGGCAATGGGGGGGGGGTGGTGTGCATGCGGGTGGGGTGGGTGGGGTTGGGGAGGGGGGTGAGGGTGCTGGGTGGGTGGATGGGTGGGGGGTGTGGGTGGTCGGCTGTTGCCATGGTGTGCGGTCTGTGGCCATACTACCCGATTCCCACGCCCATCTAGTCAGTGAAGCGGGCGTCTATCAGTCTGTCCCGTGCCCGCTGGGCCAGCCGGTAACGGTGGACAGCCACCCGCCTGTGTCTACCCCGTCTGCCCTGACCATTGCCCCCATCCCCCTCATCTGGGGAGGACTGGGCCTCTTCCTGCTGCTCCTCCACTCCGCCCTCCTCTGCCTGCGGCACATCGCCCCTCTGCTGGGCTATGTTATGCAGGACGCAGCACACCACAATGATGCGGCCGACCCTATCTGACCGATACTGGAGGGCGCCCCCAGAGAGGTCCAGGCACCTGAAACGCATCTTCAGCACTCCAAAGCACCTCTCGATCACTCCCCTTGTCGCTACATGGGCATCATTGTAGCGGTTCTCCGCCTCATTGCGTGGCCTCCGTATAGGCGTCATCAGCCACGATCGCAATGGGTAGCCCCTGTCGCCCAGCAACCAGCCCCTCAGCCGGGGATGGCGTCCCTCGTACATGCCGGGGATGGATGACCGCGACAACACGAATGAGTCGTGTACACTGCCTGGGTGACGGGCGCAGACGTGCAGGATCATCATGCGGTGGTCGCAGACCACCTGTACGTTCATCGAATAGGTCCCCTTCCTATTAGTGAACACGGCCCTGTTATCTGCAGGTGGCCGCACGGCGACGTGCATCCCATCAATCGCGCCCTGGACCATGGGGAACCCGGCCACGGCAGAGAAGCCCACGGCCCGGGCATCTTGGCTGGCCCGGTCCACGGGGAAGCGGATGTAGCGGTGCGCCATGGCATATAGGGCATCTGTCACTGCCCGGATGCACCGGTGCACCGATGTCTGCGATATGCCGGACAGGTCCCCACTCGGTGCCTGGAATGACCCCGTTGCATAAAAGTTCAGGGCCACCGTAACCTTGACGGACACGGGGAGAGGGTGTCCCCCGCCAGTGCCACGCGGTGACAGGTGTGCCAGCAGGTGGCAGATGTGTGCCACGGTTTCCCGGCTCATCCGGAGTCTCCTCCTGCATTCCCGGTCCGTGAGGTCCTGGTATGACTGCCGGGACCGGTACACACGGGACGCCCTCGGGTGCCTCCGTTGCCGTGGGGCCGCGACGTCCTCCTCCCCCTCCTCGTCCTGTCGGTCAGGTGTCCCTCCAGCCTGGGCGGCTGCCGCCTGCCCCTCTGCGGCAGCCTGCGCCGCCTCTCTGGCACGCTCCTCCTCCTCCTCCTCATCCAGGGCAACATAGACATGAGCGGCTGCCACCACGGCGGCCAACATCGCTGGATGATCTGAAAACATGACGGCCTGGTGGGGGGGAGGGGAACGACGACATGTCATCATTGCCCATATCCCCTCCTCCCCCCAGCCAGGTGGCATGGACCGCATGGGTCCAACTGTTGGAGGCTGGCACCTGGCCAGGTGGACCAACTCACTTGCCCTCCCATCCCCCTCCTCGGCACGGACCCCCCCAACCTCCACCCCAGCACGGACCCCCCCCCCCAACCTCCACCCCGGCACGGACCCCCCCCCCAACCTCCACCCCAGCACGGACCCCCCCCCAACCTCCACCCCGGCACGGACCCCCCCCCAACCTCCACCCCGGCACGGCACGGACCCCCCCCAACCTCCACCCCGGCACGGCACGGACCCCCCCCGGCACGGACCCCCCCCCAACCTCCACCCCAGCACGGACCCCCCCCCAACCTCCACCCCGGCACGGACCCCCCCCCAACCTCCACCGCAGCACGGACCCCCCCCCCAACCTCCACCCCGGCACGGACCCCTCCCCAACCTCCACCCTGGCATGGCACGGACCCCCCCCCAACCTCCACCCCGGCACGGCACGGACCCCCCCCAACCTCCACCCCGGCACGGACCCCCCCCCAACCTCCACCCCGGCACGGACCCCCCCAACCTCCACCCCAGCATGGACCCCCCCCAACCTCCACCCCGGCACGGACCCCCCCCCAACCTCCACCCCAGCACGGACCCCCCCCCAACCTCCACCCCAGCACAGACCCCCCCCCAACCCCCAACCTCCACCCCGGCACGGCACGGACCCCCCCCCCAACCTCCACCCCGGCACGGCACGGACCCCCCCCCAACCTCCACCCCGGCACGGACCCCCCCCCCAACCTCCGCCCCGGCACGGACCCCCCCCAACCTCCACCCCAGCACGGAACCTCCCAACCTCCACCCCGGCACGGACCCCCCCCCAACCTCCACCCCAGCACGGACCCCACCCAACCTCCACCCCGGCACGGACCCCCCCCCAACCTCCACCCCGGCACGGCACGGACCCCCCCCCCACCTCCACCCCGGCACGGAACCCCCCCCCAACCTCCACCCCGGCACGGCACGGACCCCCCCCAACCTCCACCCCAGCACGGACCCCCCCCCAACCTCCACCCCGGCACGGCACGGACCCCCCCCCCCAACCTCCACCCCGGCACGGACCCCCCATCCACCTCCCCGGCACGGACCCCCTCCCGGCACTCCCCCGGAGCCCAGCCTACTCTAACCACCCCCCACCCCCCCCCCCCCCCCCCCCCCCCCCCGCCGCACACACACACACACAACCCGAGACACACTTCTCCTCACGCATTCAGACTGCGGCCACGCCATCGCCTGCCCAGAGCCAACCCCCCAGGCCGTCACTCACCTCCACACTGGTCGGCGTGAGCCTGGAGCACCGGGTCACGCCGATGAAAAGGAGGTTTAATTTACGTCGACGTGAACGGTCATCACGTCGACGGGACTTCGGCCCATCCGGAAGGGAGAATATCGGCAGGCCGAAAATCGGCTGCCTTGCGCAGACCCGTGACATTCTCCGCGGCAGCGGCGACATTAACGCCCCGCCGACTTTTCTCCCTTCGGAGACTTCGGCAACCAGCGGGGGCGGGATTCACGGCAGCCAACGGCCATTCTCCGACCCTCTGGGGGGTCGGAGAATGACGCCCCTTGTTTCTTATATTTGCTTTACCACATCATCTGAAATTTGATCCCTTGCCCCCAGTATTCAGTTTAAAACTCTCTCTGCTTCTCTGGTTATGCGGCTCGCTAGAACAACAACACCATCACGGTTCAGATCTAGACTGCCCCAACGGTACAGGTCCCACTTATCCCAATACTGGTGCCAGTGTTCCATGAACCGGAAGCTCCTTCTCCCCCACCAGTCTCTGAACTGTGCATTAATTTAGCTAATCTTATTTGTCCTCTGCCAATTTTTATGCAGCTGGGCTAATAGTCCAGGGATTATAACCTTTGAGGTTCTGCTTTTTAATTGCAGCCTGAGACTGGATGACTGCAGCCAGGAATCTTGACTGCTATTCTATTGGAAGTGTTTCTTCCTCGGAGCACTCTTTCCTGTCTTTCCCTTCTCAAAGGCCGCAGGAGCCGAATGACCAACAGTTCTTGACTTTCTAAAAGCGCAAATGCACAATGAGAGGGTAGGAGTGAGGGAAGTGGAAGTTGGAGGAAAACAGATGATCCTCAGTAATTCTACAGTTTCCATTTCATGGCACTGGTCAGGATGTGTGAGGAGTGAATGAAGAGACAGAATTATCAGGATTGAATTGGCAATACTGTGTGCCATGGACTCTGTGGCACTGACTCCATGACACTCACTCAGTGACACTGGTGCCCATGATCCTGTGGACCAAGTGCTCGAGTGGTCATCCTCTGCTGGTCATCTGCCTCTCCCTCCTGTTCATAGAATCATAGAATTTACAGTGCAGAATGAGGCCATTCAGTCCATCAAGTCTACACCGGCCCCTGAAAGAACACCCTACATAAACCCACACCTTCACCCTATTCCGGTAACCCAGAAACCCCACCTAACGTTTGGACACTCCGGTGCAATTTAGCATGACCAATCCACTGAACCTGCACATCTTGGACTGTGGGTGTAAATCTACACAGACACAGGGAGACCATGCAGACTCCGCACAGACAGTGACCCAAACTGGGAATCGATCCCGGAACCCTGGTGCTGTGAAGCAACAGTGCTAACCACTGTGCTACCATGCCGTTGTGGGCAATAGTCTCCTTCAAGAAAGGGTGGAATGTCAGTGACTTTGGGAGGCATTTACTGGAGATGACAAGGGTCTCACCTGCCAGCTTGAGAGCTGGCGAGAACGCTTGTGAACACTTTCAAGAAAGCCTGCTCAGGTGCAATGCCCCCCCCGCCACCCCCGCCCCCTGCACTGCCCAGAAGCACACAAGCAACCCCAAAGAGATTTATATTTTGGGCTTACTGCATTGGGGTTTCCTACCCGCAACAGCATAATACTGGCCTCAACTGACCTTGTATGGCCTTCCCACCCTTGACTTAATTGGTACAGTAATGTCACCACCCAATAAAATATATTCAACCCTAACTCACCATACTGGGTGAACTCTAATGGCCTCCTCCACGTCATTGTGTTTAGGTGAAGGGCACACCATAGCGAAACAGTTGGAAGCATGTGGAGATATTTCTGAGGCTGACAGCATTGGTAGATAAGTGTGTGTGGGGGGGTGGGGGGGGGTGGGGGGGGGGGGGGGTGGGGGGTGGGGGGGTGCGGGGGGGGGGGGGGGCTGGCGTAGAGGAATGTTATTCAAACTTTTTTTCCCCAAATCCATTTTTACCACCTGGCCGACCTTCGCAACCCACCATTATTTCTTATCTATAACGCGACAGGTGAGCCTGCTTGGTCTTCATGATCTTGTTTGCTTTGTCATTCAATGTTACATTTCCGCTAAGGACTTCAACTGATGATTTATGTTTGCAAGAAATCAAGAGATCTGTCCTTGATCTCACCATACTTAGTTTTCAAATACCTTTGAAGTTTTGAGGGTTTTAAACTTTTGTTTACCACTACTTCCTAGACACCTAGACACCCCCGGTGTTCAAGTGAAGGCAAGCATCCAGCAGAGGGCAGTAGAGCAGCGCTGCTGATTGGCTGTTGTGGGGAAAATTTGCATCAGTGCATTGCTGTCACTGCATCCAGAAAGTGTACCTGAGCAAGATACCCAAGGTGTTCAAGTGAAGGAAAGCATCCAGCAGAGGGCAGTAGAGCGGCGCTGCTGATTGGCTGTTGTGGGGAAAATTTGCATCAGTGCATTGCTGTCACTGCATCCAGAAAGTGTACCTGAGCAAGACACCCGAGGTGTTCAAGTGAAGGCAATCATCCAGCAGAGGGCAGTAGAGTGGTGCTGCTGATTGGCTGTTGTGACAGTTAAACCCCAAACATTTCTTCAGTGTTTCCCTCCCTACCTCCTCCTCGAACCAAAAAAAAAGACAATCACTGTAAAGATCCCAGCCGAGTAAAGATCAAGAGGGAGACTCGAGGGCAGGTAGAAGTAGAAAGAAGTTGAACCGTGATGTCACAGCCTGCAGGTAAGTGATTGGCTAGTGTCTGGTAAGTAGTTTCTCTTTTCCCTGAGGTGTTATCGTGCAGGGTGCAGTGGTTGCTGAGTGAGTGCTTGCTGAGAAGGGGAGTAAATTTTTTTTAAACTTACTGTTGGGAGTTTCCAGCTGAATCCGGTCAGAGTGAGGACAGAGTGACTGCTGGGTAAGTACTAAAGATTTCAATTGTTTGCGCAGGCCCATAATAGCTGATTGCTGTTCTCATGTGGGGCGCAGTGGTTGCTGTTTAAGCGTTTTATTTTTACCTGTATTGAAGTTGGGCAGTTTCTAAACCCTAGACACTACGCTTGTAGTGTACCCCACCCTTCCACCTCCTTTAACCTAAGGGGTAGAGTGAATAACAGGTACGCTCTTTCTTTCTTTTTTTATCTAGAGGGGATGGCAGGGAAGGCAGTGCAATGTTCCTCCTGAAGAATGTTTGAGGTGAGGGCGCCATCAGTGTCCCTGCTGATTTCACCTGTGGGAAGTGCACCCATCTCCAGCTCCTCAGAAACCACGTTAGGGAACTGGAGCTGGAGCTGGATGAACTTCGGATCATTCGGGAGGCAGAGATGGTCATAGATAGTAGCTTCAGGGATGTAGTTACTCTGAAGAATCAAGATGGATGGGTGACGGTGAGAGGGGCTGGGAGGAAGCAGTCAGTGCAGGGATCCTCTGTGGTCATTCCCCTCAGTAACAAGTATACGTTTTGGATACTGTTGAGGGGGACGACCTACCAGGGCTAAGCCACGGTGAACAGATCTCCAGCACTGAGTCCGTCCCTGTGGCTCAGAAGGGAAGGAGGGAGAGCAGGAGAGCAATAGTTATTGGGGACCCGATAGTTAGAGGGGCAGATAGGCGATTCTGTGGCAGCGAAAGAGACTCACGGATGGTATGTTGCCTCCCGGGTGCTAGGGTCCTGACGTCTTGGACTGTGTTTTCAGAATGCTTAAAGGGGAGGGGGAGCAGTCACAAGTCGTGGTACACATCGGCACCAACGACATAGGTAAGAGAAGGGACGAGGATTTAAAACAGGAATTTAGGGAGCTAGGGTGGAAGCTGAGAGCCAGGACAAACCATGTTGTCATCTCTGGTTTGTTGCCGGTGTCATGTGCTAGTGAGGTGAGGAACAGGGAGAGAGTGCAGATAAACACATGGCTGCAGGGATGGTGTAGGAGGGAGGGTTTCAGGTACGTGGATAATTGGAGCACATTCTGGGGAAGGTGGGACCTGTACAGACAGGACGGTTTGCACCTGAACCAGAGGGGCACCAATATCAAGGGAGGGAAATTTGCTATGGCTCTTCGGGGGGGTTTAAACTAATTTGTCAGGGGGCTGGGAAAATGAGCTGTAGTCCAAAAGCCTGTGTTGAGAGTAGTGAGGTACTGAGGAGGGTATCGGCAGACAGAAAGGTGGGTTGAAGTGTGTCTACTTCAATGCAAGGAGCATCCGGAATAAGGTAAGTGAACTTGGAGCGTGGATTGGTACTTGGGACTACGATGTTGTGTCCATTACGGAGACATGGGTAGAACAGGGACAGGAATGGTTGTTGGAAGTTCCGGGGTATAGATGTTTCAGTAAGAGTAGGGAAGGTGGTAAAAGAGGTGGAGGAGTAGCATTGTTAATCAAGGATAGTTTAATGGCTGCAGAAAAGCAGTTTGAAGGGGATCTGCCTACTGAGGTAATATGGACCGAAGTTAGAAATAGGAAAGGAGCGGTCACATTGTTAGGAGTTTTCTATAGGCTCCCAAATAGTAATAGAGATGTGGAGGAAGAAATTGAAAAACAGATTATGGATAGGTGTGTGGAGGAAGAAATTGAAAAACAGATTATGGATAGGTGTGGAGGTCTCAGGGTAGATGTCATGGGTGACTTTAACTTTCCAAATATTGATTGGAACCTCTATAGGTCGAACAGTTCGGATGCGGCAGTTTTTGTACAGAGTGTGCAGGAGGGTTTCCTGACACAATATGTGGATAGGCCGACAGGAGGGGGGGGCCACATTGGATTTGGTACTGGGTAATGAACTGGGCCAAGTGTTAGATTTGTTTGTGGGAGAGCACTTTGGAGATAGTGACAACAATTTGGTGTCTTTCACTATTGCAATGGCGAGGGATAGGGCCATACGGCAGGCCAAGGTTTATAATTGGGGGAGGGGTAAATTATGATGCGATTAGGCAAGAATTAGGGAGCATAAGATGGGAACAGAAACTGTCAGGGAAAGGCACAAATGAAAAGTGGAGTTTGTTCAAGGAACAAATACTGCGTGTCCTTGATAGGCATGTCTCTGTCAGGCAGGGAGGAAGTGGCCGTGTGAGGGAACCATGGTTCACAAAAGAGGTTGCATGTCTTGTCAAGAGGAAAAAGGAAGCGTTTGTAAGGATGAGAAAACAAGGTTCAGTAGGGTCGCTTGAGGGTTACAAGGTAGCAAGGAATGAGCTGAAAAAAGGGCTTAGGAGAGCTAGGAGGGGGCATGAGAAGTCCTTGGCGGGTCGGATCAAGGAAAACCCCAAGGCTTTTTACTCTTAAGTGTGAAATAAAAGAATGACCAGGGTGAGGGTAGGGCCGGTCAAGGACAGTAGTGGGAACTTGTGCATGGAGTCAGAAGAAATAGGTGAGGCGTTGAATGAATACTTTTCTTCAGTGTTCACAAAGGAGGGGCCATGTTTTTGAGGATGAGAGTGTGATTCAGGCGGGTAGGCTGGAGGAGGTAGATGTTCTGAGGAAGGATGTATTAGCAATTTTGAAAAACCTGAGGGTCGACAAGTCCCCTGGGCCAGATGGGATATATCCAAGGATTCTTTAGGAGGCAAGGGATGAGATTGCAGAGCCTTTGGCTTTGATCTTTGGGTCCTCGCTGTCCACCGGGATAGTGCCAGAGGACTGGAGAGTGGCGAATGTTGTTCCTCTGTTCAAGAAAGGGAATAGGAATGACCCTGGTAATTATAGACCAGTTAGTCTTACTTCGGTGGTCGGTAAGATAATGGAAAATGTCCTGAAGGATAGGATTTATGACCATTTGGAAAGATGCAGCTTAATCCAGGATAGTCAACACGGATTTGTAAAGGGTAGGTCTTGCCTCACAAAATTGATTGAATTCTTTGAGGAGGTAACTAAGTGTGTAGATGAAGGTAGAGCAGTTGATGTCGTATACATGGATTTAAGAAAGGCGTTTGATAAGGTTCCCCATGGTCGGCTCATGAAGAAATTAAGGAGGTGTGGGATAGAGTGAAATTTGGCCAATTGGATAAGTAACTGGCTATCACATGGAAGACAGAGAGTGGTGGTGGATGGAAAATTTTCAGACTGGAGACCAGTTACCAGCGGTGTACCACAGGGATCAGTGCTGGGTCCTCTGCTATTTGTGAATTTTATCAATGACTTGGAGGAAGGGGCTGAAGGATGAGTCAGTAAATTTGCTGGTGACACCAAGATTGGTGGAGTAGTGGATGAGTGGAGGGCTGTTGTAGGCTGCAAAGAGACACTGATAGGATGCAGAGCTGGGCCGAAAAATGGCAGATGGAGTTTAACCCTGATAAGTGCGAGGTGATTCATTTTGGTAGAAAAAATTTGAATGCGGATTACAGGGTCTATGGCAGGGTTCTGAGGAATGTGGAGGAACAGAGCGATCTTGGGGTTCATGTCCACAGATCTCTGAAGGTTGCCACTCAAGTGGATAGAGCCATGAAGAAGGCTTATAGTGTGTTAGCGTATATTAACAGGGGGCTTGAGTTTAAGAGCCGCGGGGTTATGCTGCAACTATACATGACCCTGGTGAGACCATATTTGGAGTATTGTGTGCAGTTCTGGTCACCTCATTATAGGAAGGATGTGGAAGCATTGGAAAGGGTGCAAAGGAGATTTACCAGGATGCTGCCTGGTTTGCAGGATAGTTCTTATGAGGAAAGGTTGAGGGAGCGAGGGCATTTCTCTTTGGAGCGGAGGAGGATGAGAGGCGACTTAATAGAGGTTTATAAGATAATGAGAGGGATAGATAGAGTGGACGTTTAGAGACTATTTCCTCGGGTGGATGGAGCTATTACAATGGGGCATAACTATAAGATTCAGGGTGGGAGAATAGGAGGAATGTCCGAGGTAGGTTCTTTACTCAGAGAGTGGTTAGGGTATGGAATGGACTGTCTGTTGTGATAGTGGAATCAGACACTTTAGGAACTTTCAAGCGGTTACTGGATAGGCACATGGAGCACACCAGAATGACAGGGAGTGGGATAGCTTGATCTTGGTTTCGGACAGTGCTCGGCACAACATCGAGGGCCGAAGGGCCTGTTTTGTACTGTACTGTTCTATATTCTATGTACTTCCCTGCACATAACACACATGGACTTCGCAACCTGATTTGCATTGGCAAAATTAACAAAGCCACACCTCAAGAAATCATTTTCATACTGCTCAACTGAAAAGCTGGTCGCGGCCATTAAGCGCTTCTCCACAATCCTTACACCCACCCGCAAACCACCCGCGGCTCACGACCCCGAGTTTGAAAAACCCTGACGTAGAGGAAGAATGTTAGGGATTATTCCTGAGTGTCACAGTATGCTGCAGGCTCAATAATGAAGATGTGGTGAATGGAGCAGTGTGAGAGATGAGTAGTACGGTGAGTGAGAAATGTGATGCATAAATGTATCCATTCACATTGATCACCTAGGAAAAATCATTAAACTTTTCCCAAGACGGCTGCCAGTGTTGTGGAGTCAAGCTGTATGCATTGACCACCATTCCGCCTGCCCTCATGCATGCAGAGGGTTAGTCTTGAGGGCTTTCTGCACCCACTCCCAGCTGGATATATAGCCTCCTTCCTGGTCTTATTCTCTCAACAAAGTGACACAAAAGCTTGGTGAGGAATCATAGAATCCCTACAGTGCAGAAGGAGGCCATTTGGCCCATCGGGTTGGCACCAACTCACTGAACGAGTGCATTACCTAGGCCCACATCTCCGCCCTATCCCTGTAACCCTACCTAACCGTTGTACACTAAGGGGCAATTTAGCATGGCCAATCCACCTAAACTGCACATCTTTGGATAATGGGAGGAAATTGGAGCACGCAGAGGAAACCCACGCAGACAGGGGAGAACATACAAGCTCCACACAGACAGTCACCTAAGGTCAGATCGATCCCGGGTCCCCGATGCTGTGAGGTAGCAGTGCTAACTACTATGCCTCGGGCACACTAAGGTGCAGAGCTTGTCCTTCTCCTCGTGTGCCATAGCTTCTACCTCTAACATGTTTTGGGCCTGTCCGAAGCTGGAGGGATTCTAGCAGGGGTTTGTTGATGCTATGTTTTCAGTGTTGAGGGTGAAAGTGGTCCCGAGTCCAGAAGTGGCAAGACCCCAGAGTCCAGGGTCGAGAGAGGTGGATGTGCCTTGCCTCTCTGATAACTCGGAGACGGACCTTGCTGGAATGGAGGGACTCGGGGCCACCAAAACCGGGGGGTTGGGTGAGCGACCTGATGGAATTCCTCAGGGTGGAAAAGATCAAGTTCGCCTTGAGGGGGACTGTGGAGGGGTTTGCCCGCAGATGGAAACCGTTCATCGACTACTTTAAGAATAGTTAAGGAGTCAGCAGTGGGTGGGGGGGAGGGGGGGGGGGGGGGGATTTGTGTTGAAAAACGAGGTAGGGGAGTTGGAGGGTAGTGCAGGGAAGGTGCACGGTGAAGTGTTAGATATTGATTTGCTATGTGAATTCCTGTTTGCTCTCTTCTTGGTCGTGTCCTTGATAAGTATGTACCTGTCAGGCAGGGAGGAAGTGGTCGAGCGAGGGAACCGTGGTTTACTAAAGTAGTTGAATCACTTGTCAAGAAGAGGAAGGAGGCTTATGTAAAGATGAGATGTGAAGGTTCAGTTAGGGCGCTTGAGAGTTACAAGTTAGCCAGGAAGGACCGAAAGAGAGAGCTAAGAAGAGCCAGGAGGGGACATGAGAAGTCCTTGTCATGTAGGATCAAGGAAAACCCGAAAGCTTTCTATAAGTATGCCAGGAATAAAAGAATGACTAGGGTAAGAGTAGGGCCAGTCAAGGACAGTAGTGGGAAGTTGTGCTTGGAGTCCGAGGAGACAGGAGAGACGTTAAATGAATATTTTTTGTCAGTATTCACACAGGAAAAAGACAATGTTGTCAAGGAGAACACTGAAATACAGGCTACTAGACTAGAAAGGCTTGAGGTTCATAAGGAGGAGCTGTTTGCAATTCTGGAAAGTGTGAAAATAGATAAGTCCCCTGGGCCGGATGGGATTTATCCTAGAATTCTCTGGGAAGCTAGGGAGGAGATTGCTGAGCCTTTGGCTTTGATCTTTATGTCGTCATTGTCTACAGGAATAGTGCCAGAAGACTGGAGGATAGCAAATGGTGTCCCCTTGTTCAAGAAGGGGAGTAGAGACAACCCCGGTAACTATAGACCAGTGAGCCTTACTTCTGTTGTGGGCAAAGTCTTGGAAAGGATTATAAGACATAGGGTTTATAATCATCTAGAAAGGAATAATTTGATTAGGGATAGTCAACACTGTTTTGTGAAGGGTAGGTCGTGCCTCACAAACCTTATTGAGTTCTTTGAGAAGGTGACCAAACAGGTGGACGAGGGTAAAGCAGTTGATGTGGTATATATGGATTTCAGTAAAGCGTTTGATAAGGTTCCCCACAGTAGGCTATTGCAGAAAATACGGAGGCATGGGATTGAGGGTGATTTGGCGGTTTGGATCAGAAATTGGCTAGCTGTAAGAAGACAGTGGTGGTTGATGGGAAATGTTCAGCCTGGAGTTCTGTTACTAGTGGTGTACCACAAGGATCTGTTTTGGGGCCACTGCTGATTGTTATTTTTATAAATGACCTGGAGGAGGGCGGAGAAGGATGGGTGAGTAAATCTGCGGATGACACTAAAGTCGGTGGAGTTGTGGACAGTGCAGAAGGTGCTGCAGGTTACAGAGGGACATAGATAAGCTGCAGAGCTGGGCTGAGAAGTGGCAAATGGAGTTTAATGCAGAAAAGCATGAGGTGATTCATTTTGTAAGGAGTAACAGGAATACAGAGTACTGGGCTAATGGTAAGATTCTTGGTAGTGTGGCTGAGCAGAGAGATCTCAGTGTTCATGTACATAAATCCCTGAAAGTTGCCACCCAAGTTAATAGGGTTGTTTAGAAGGCGTACGATGTGTTAGCTTTTATTGGTATAGGGATTTAGTTTTGGAGCCATGAGGTCATGTTGCAGCTGTACAAAACTCTGGTGCGGCCGCATTTGGAGTATTGCGTGCAGTTCTGGTCGCCGCAGTATAGGAAGGATGTGGAAGCATTGGAAAGGGTGCAGAGGAGATTTACCAGGATGTTGCCTGGTATGGAGGAAAGATCTTATGAGGAAAGGCTGAGGGACTTGAGGCTGTTTTCATGAGAGAGAAGAAGGTTAAGAGGTGACTTAATAGAGGCATACAAGATGATCAGAGGATAGATTGGGTGTACAGTGAGAGCCTTTTTCCTTGGATGGTAATGGCTAGCACAAGGGGACATAACTTTAAATTGAGGGGAGAGAGATATAGGACAGATGTCAGAGGTAGGTTCTTTACTCAGAGAGTAGTAAGGGCATGGAATGCCCTGCCTGCAACAGTAGTAGACTTGCCAACATTCAGGGCATTTAAATGGTCATTGGATAAACATATGGATGATAATGGAACAGTGTAGATGGACTTTAGATTGGTTTCACAGGTCGGCGCAACATCGAGGACCGAAGGGCCTGTACTGCGCTGTACTGTTCTATTGTTCTACTGTGGTTGTGTTTGATGTATACAAACAAATGCCTGAATAAAAACATCTTTTAAAAAATTATGTCCTATGTTTTTTCAAGTATGTAACGATCTGTCTGGAGTGTACGCAGAACAATACTTTTCACTTCACGTTGGTACACATGACAATAAATCAAATCAAATCAAATGATATGCGACCAGCTTTTTATATTAGTCTTCCCAAAGGGCATCTCTTTATATTTCTCTTCTGAAGAATGTAAGAAATTATTACGTATTATATTTTATATTTAATTCAGTAATGTCATTAAAAAACCTGGTTTCAGATACATACAGGCAGTACGTCTGCTAAAGCTGTGATTAAAGTGTCGTAAAAGTGAGGTCATCATTTATTTTAACCATTTACTTGTCCACAGATAGATGGCTAATGGAATATTGTTTTGGTTTTGGAGGATCCCTACAGGATGGTACTTCGTCCTGGATAAACAGGTCTTGAGACATCTTAATGGGAGGATACCGAAAAATGCCTTGTGAGGTAATTAAGGGGTGGAGCCAGGTCTGTCTGCGTCTTGCAGTTTGCCATCCAATTGTAGTCTGACAAGACAGGTCTTACGCTGGCTAATGAAAGATTCTCTCCAAGGTCTTTAAACAGAGAAAAACAAGTTTTCCCACATCTCGGTTTTATTAGTTCGTTTTATTTATACATTTTGAACTCTATTGTTTTGCTTAAATTGAACATATTAATTTGCAGGTGTGGGGAGTAAGTTAAAGTGTTCCTTATTACTTGAGAGGTATTTGAACTTAACTGTGTAGCTGTTAATTTGTTGCTAATATGATTGATTCTGTGTTTAAATTTAAGTTTGTTTTAATATAAAAGATACCTATTGGTCAGTGTTATCACTCCTGTGACAAAGTATCCTTTCCTCACAATTTTACAAATTGCAAATTATTGGATTCTCATCCACTCTCTGCTGCTCCATTCACTCTCTGCTGCTCCATATGCTCTCTGCTGCTCCATTCACTCTCTGATGCTCCATACGCTCTCTGTTGCTCCATATACTCTCTGTTGCTCCATACGCTCTCTGCTGCTCCATACGCTCTATGCTGCTCCATACACTCTCTGATGCTCAATACACTCTCTGCTGCTCCATTCCCTCTCTGCTGATCCATACACTCTCTGCTGATCCATACGCTCTCTGCTGTTCCATTTGCTTTCTGATGCTCCATACGCTCTCTGCTACTCCATACACTCCCTGCTGCTCCATACACTCTCTGCTGCTCCATACACTCTCTGATGCTCTATACACTCTCTGCTGCTCCATTCACTCTCTGCTGCTCCATACACTCTTTGATGCTCCATGCACTTTCTGCTGCTCCTTACGCTCTCTGCTGCTCCATACACTCTCTGGTGCTCCATACACTCTCTGCTGCTCCATACACTCTCTGATGGTCCATGTGCTCTCTGCTGCTCCATACACTGTCTGCTGCTCCATACACTCTCTGATGCTCTATACACTCTCTGGTGCTCCATTCCCTCTCTGCTGCTCCATACACTCACTGATGCTCTATGAACTCTCTGCTGCTCCATACACTCTCTGATGCTCTATACACTCTCTGCTGCTCCATTCACTCTCTGCTGCTCAATACACTCTTTGATGCTCCATACACTTTCTGCTGCTCCTTACGCTCTCTGCTGCTGCAGACACTCTCTGATGCTCCATACGCTCTCTGCTGCTCCATACACTCTCTGATGGTCCATGTGCTCTCTGCTGCTCCATACACTCTCTGCTGCTCCATAAACTCTCTGATGCTCTATACACTCTCTGGTGCTCCATACACTCTCTGCTGCTCCATACACTCTCTGATGCTCTACACACTCTCTGCTGCTCCATACGCTCTCTGCTGCTGCAGAAACTCTCTGATGCTCCTTACGCTCTCTGCTGCTGCAGACACTCTCTGATGCTCCATATGCTCTCTGCTGCTCCATACATTCTCTGCTGCTCCATATATTCTCTGATGCTCTATACACTCTCTGGTGCTCCATACACTCGCTGCTGCTCCGTACACTCACTGCTGCTCTATACACCCTCTGATGCTCGATACACTCTCTGGTGCTCCATACACTCTCTGCTGCTCCATACGCTCTCTGCTGCTCCATACACTCTCTGCTGCTCCATATGCTCTCAGCTGCTCCATACACTCTCTGTTGCTCCATACGCTCTCTGCTGCTCCATACACTCTCTGCTGCTCCATACACTCTCTGATGCTCGAAACACTCTCTGCTGCTCGATTCCCTCTCTGCTGCTCCATACGCTCTCTGTTGCTCTATATACTCTCTGATGCTCTATGCACTCTCTGCTGCTACAATCACTCTCTGGTGCTCCATACACTCTTTGAAGCTCCATACGCTCCCTGCTGCTCCATACACTCTCTGCTGCTCCATACACTCTCTGATGCTCCATACGCTCTCTGCTGCTCCATAAACTCTCTGCTGCTCCATACGCTCTCTACTGCTCTATACACTCTCTGCTGCTCCATACACTCTCTGATGCTCTAAACACTCTCTGCTGCTCCAATCCCTCTCTGCTGCAGTATACACTCTCTGATGCTCCATACACTCTCTGCTGCTCCGTATACTCTCTGCTGCTCCATACACTCTCTGATGCTCTATACACTCTCTGCTGCTCAATTCACTCTCTGATGCTCCACACATTCTCTGCTGCTCCATACACTCTCTGCTGCTCCATACGCTCTCTACTGCTCCATACACTCTCTGATGCTCCATACATTCTCTGTTGCTCCATACACGCTCTGCTGCTCCATTCCCTCTCTGCTGCAGTATACACTCTCTGATGCTCCATACACTCTCTGCTGCTCCGTACACTCTCTGCTGCTCCATACACTCTCTGATGCTCTATACACTTTCTGCTGCTCCATTCCATCTCTGCTGCTCCACACGCTCTCTGCTGTTCCATACACTCTCTGATGCTCGAAACACTCTCTGCTGCTCCAATCACTCTCTGCTGCTCCATACACTCTTTGATGCTCCATACACTCTCTGCTTCTCCATACGCTCACTGCTGCTCCATACACTCTCTGATGCTCCATATTTGCGCTGCTGCTCCATTCACACACTGCTACTCCATACACTCTCTGCTGCTCTATACACTCTCTGCTGCTCCATACACTCTCTGCGGTTCCATACACTCTCTGATGCTCGAAACACTCTCTGCTGCTCCAATCACTCTCTGCTGCTCCATACACTCTTTGATGCTCCATTCACTCTCTGCTGCACCATATGCTCTCTGCTGCTCTACACACTCTCTGATGCTCCATACACTCTCTGATGCTCTAAACACTCTGCTGCTCTATTCCCTCTCTGCTGCTCCATACACTCTCTGCTGCTCTATACACTGTCGGATGCACCATACGCTCTCTGCTGCTCTGTACACTCTCTGATGCTCCTTACGCTCTCTGCTGCTCTGTACAATCTCTGCTGGTCCATACACTCTCTGATGCTCTAAACACTCACTGCTGCTCCATTCCCTCTCTGCTGCTCTATACGCTCTCTGCTGCTCCATACACTCTCTGCAGCTTCATACGCTCTCTGCTGCTCCGTACACTCTCTGCTGCTCCATACACTCTCTGATGCTCTAAACACTCCCTGCTGCTCCATTCCCTCTCTGCTGCTCCATACGCTCTTGCTGCTCCATACGCTCTCTGCTGTTCCTTATGCTCTCTGCTGCTGCATACACTCTCTGCTGCTCCATACACTCTCTGATGCTCTAAACACTGTCTCCTGCTCCATTCACTCGCTGCTGCTCCAGACGCTCTCTGCTGCTCCATACACTCTCTGATGCTCTATTCAATCTCTGCTGCTCCATACACTCCCTGCTGCCCCATACGCTCTCTGCTGCTCCATAAACTCTCTGCTGCTCCATACACTCTCTGCTGCTCCAATCACTCTCTGCTGTTCCATTCCCTCTCTGCTGCTCCAGGCGCTCTCTGCTGCTCTATACACACTCTGATGCTCTATACACTCTCTGCTGCTCCATCCACTCTCTGATGCACCATACGCTCTCTGCTGCTCCATACACTCTCTGCTGCCCCAGACACTCTCTGATAGCCTAAACACCCTCTGCTGCTCCATTCCCTCTCTGCTGCTCCATACGCTTTCTGCTGCGGTATACACTCTCTGATGCTCCATACACTCTCTGCTGCTCCATACACTCTCGGATGCTCTACACACTTTCTGATGCTCCATTCCGTCTCTGCTGTTCCACACGCTCTCTGCTGTTCCATACACACTCTGATGCTCCATACACTCTCTGATGCTCTAAACACTCTCTGCTGCTCCATTCCCTCGCTGCTGCTCCAGACGCTCTCTGCTGCTCCATACACTCTCTGATGCTCGATACAATCTCTGCTGCTCCATATACTCTCTGCTGCTCCATACGCTCTCTGCTGCTCCATTCACTCTCTGCTGCTCCATACACTCTCTGCTGCTCCAATAACACTCTGCTGCTCCATTCCCTCTCTGCTGCTCCAGACGCTCTCTGCTGCTCTACACACTCTCTGATGCTCTATACACTCTCTGCTGCTCCACACACTCTCTGCTGCTCCACACACTCTCTGCTGCCCCAGACACTCTCTGATACCCTAAACACTCTCTGCTGCTCCATTCCCTCTCTGCTGCTCCATACGCTTTCTGCTGCTGTATACACTCTCTGATGCTCTATACACTCTCTGCTGCTCCATACACTCTCGGATGCTCCATACGCTGTCTGCTGCTCCAAACACTCTTTGATGCTAGATACACTCTCTGCTGCTCCATACGCTCTCTGCTGCTCCATACACTCTCTGCTGCTCAATACACTCTCTGCTGCTCCATACGCTCTCTGCCGTTCCATACACTCTCTGCTGCAGCATACACTCTCTGATACCCTAAACACTCTCTGTTGCTCCATACACTCTCTGCTGCTCCATACACTCTCTGCTGCTCCAATCACTCTCTGCTGCTCCATTCCCTCTCTGCTGCTCCAGACGCTCTCTGCTGCTCTGTACACTCTCTGATGCTCTATACACTCTCTGCTGCTCCAGACACTCACTGCTGCTCCATACACTCTATGCTGCCCCAGACAATCTCTGATACCCTAAACAAGCTCTGCTGCTCCATTCCCTCTCTGCTGCTCCATACGCTTTCTGCTGCTGTATACACTCTCTGATGCTCCATACACTCTCTGCTGCTCCATACGCTCTTGCTGCTCCATACGCTCTCTGCTGTTCCTTATGCTCTCTGCTGCTCCATACACTCTCTGCTGCTCCATACACTCTCTGATGCTCTAAACACTCTCTGCTGCTCCATTCCCTCGCTGCTGCTCCAGACGCTCTCTGCTGCTCCATACACTCTCTGATGCTCGATACAATCTCTGCTGCTCCATACACTCTCTGCTGCTCCATACGCTCTCTGCTGCTCCATACACTCTCTGCTGCTCCATACACTCTCTGCTGCTCCAGACGCTCTCTGCCGCTCTACACACTCTCTGATGCTCTATACACTCTCTGCTGCTCCATACACTCTCTGCTGCTCCATACACTCTCTGCTGCCCCAGACACTCTCTGATACCCTAAACACTCTCTGCTGCTCCATTCCCTCTCTGCTGCTCCATACGCTTTCTGCTGCTGTATACACTCTCCGATGCTCCATACACTCTCTGCTGCTCCATACACTCTCGGATGCTCTACACACTATCTGATGCTCCATTCCGTCTCTGCTGCTCCACACGCTCTCTGCTGTTCCATACACACTCTGATGCTCTATACACTCTCTGCTGCTCCATACGCTCTCTGCTGCTCCAAACACTCTTTGATGCTCCATACACTCTCTGCTGCTCCATACAATCTCTGCAGCTCCGTACACTCTCTGCTGCTCCATACACTCTCTGCTGCTCCGTACACTCTCTGCTGCTCCATACACTCTCTGCTGCTCCAATCACTCTCTGCTGCTCCATTCCCTCTCTGCTGCTCCAGACGCTCGCTGCTGCTCTATATACTCTCTGATGCTCTATACACTCTCTGCTGCTCCAGACACTCTCTGCTGCTCCATACACTCTCTGCTGCCCCAGACAATCTCTGATACCCTAAACACTCTCTGCTGCTCCATTCCCTCTCTGCTGCTCCATACGCTTTCTGCTGCTGTATACACTCTCTGATGCTCCATACACTCTCTGCTGCTCCGTACACTCTCTGCTGCTCCATACACTCTCGGATGCTCCATATGCTCTCTGCTGCTCCATACGCTCTCTGGTGTTCCATATGCTCACTGCTGCTCCATACACTCTAAGCTGCTCCATACGCTCTCTGCTGCTCCAAACACTCTCTGATGCTCCATATGCTCTCTGCTGCTCCATACATTCTCTGCTGCTCCATATATTCTCTGATGCTCTATACACTCTCTGGTGCTCCATACACTCGCTGCTGCTCCGTACACTCACTGCTGCTCTATACACCCTCTGATGCTCGATACACTCTCTGGTGCTCCATACACTCTCTGCTGCTCCATACGCTCTCTGCTGCTCCATACACTCTCTGCTGCTCCATATGCTCTCTGCTGCTCCATACACTCTCTGTTGCTCCATACGCTCTCTGCTGCTCCATACACTCTCTGCTGCTCCATACACTCTCTGATGCTCGAAACACTCTCTGCTGCTCGATTCCCTCTCTGCTGCTCCATACGCTCTCTGTTGCTCTATATACTCTCTGATGCTCTATACACTCTCTGCTGCTACAATCACTCTCTGGTGCTCCATACACTCTTTGAAGCTCCATACGCTCCCTGCTGCTCCATACACTCTCTGCTGCTCCATACACTCTCTGATGCTCCATACGCTCTCTGCTGCTCCATAAACTCTCTGCTGCTCCATACGCTCTCTACTGCTCTATACACTCTCTGCTGCTCCATACACTCTCTGATGCTCTAAACACTCTCTGCTGCTCCAATCCCTCTCTGCTGCAGTATACACTCTCTGATGCTCCATACACTCTCTGCTGCTCCGTATACTCTCTGCTGCTCCATACACTCTCTGATGCTCTATAAACTCTCTGCTGCTCAATTCACTCTCTGATGCTCCACACATTCTCTGCTGCTCCATACACTCTCTGCTGCTCCATACGCTCTCTACTGCTCCATACACTCTCTGCTGCTCCATCCACTCTCTGATGCACCATACGCTCTCTGCTGCTCCATACACTCTCTGCTGCCCCAGACACTCTCTGATAGCCTAAACACCCTCTGCTGCTCCATTCCCTCTCTGCTGCTCCATACGCTTTCTGCTGCGGTATACACTCTCTGATGCTCCATACACTCTCTGCTGCTCCATACACTCTCGGATGCTCTACACACTTTCTGATGCTCCATTCCGTCTCTGCTGTTCCACACGCTCTCTGCTGTTCCATACACACTCTGATGCTCCATACACTCTCTGATGCTCTAAACACTCTCTGCTGCTCCATTCCCTCGCTGCTGCTCCAGACGCTCTCTGCTGCTCCATACACTCTCTGATGCTCGATACAATCTCTGCTGCTCCATATACTCTCTGCTGCTCCATACGCTCTCTGCTGCTCCATACACTCTCTGCTGCTCCATACACTCTCTGCTGCTCCAATAACACTCTGCTGCTCCATTCCCTCTCTGCTGCTCCAGACGCTCTCTGCTGCTCTACACACTCTCTGATGCTCTATACACTCTCTGCTGCTCCACACACTCTCTGCTGCTCCACACACTCTCTGCTGCCCCAGACACTCTCTGATACCCTAAACACTCTCTGCTGCTCCATTCCCTCTCTGCTGCTCCATACGCTTTCTGCTGCTGTATACACTCTCTGATGCTCTATACACTCTCTGCTGCTCCATACACTCTCGGATGCTCCATACGCTGTCTGCTGCTCCAAACACTCTTTGATGCTAGATACACTCTCTGCTGCTCCATACGCTCTCTGCTGCTCCATACACTCTCTGCTGCTCAATACACTCTCTGCTGCTCCATACGCTCTCTGCCGTTCCATACACTCT
Organism: Scyliorhinus torazame; assembly: GCF_047496885.1. Taxonomy (NCBI): domain Eukaryota; kingdom Metazoa; phylum Chordata; class Chondrichthyes; order Carcharhiniformes; family Scyliorhinidae; genus Scyliorhinus; species Scyliorhinus torazame. The sequence goes on from NC_092712.1 coordinate 91,694,154, forward strand.
CTGCTGCAGCATACACTCTCTGATACCCTAAACACTCTCTGTTGCTCCATACACTCTCTGCTGCTCCATACACTCTCTGCTGCTCCAATCACTCTCTGCTGCTCCATTCCCTCTCTGCTGCTCCAGACGCTCTCTGCTGCTCTGTACACTCTCTGATGCTCTATACACTCTCTGCTGCTCCAGACACTCACTGCTGCTCCATACACTCTATGCTGCCCCAGACAATCTCTGATACCCTAAACAAGCTCTGCTGCTCCATTCCCTCTCTGCTGCTCCATACGCTTTCTGCTGCTGTATACACTCTCTGATGCTCCATACACTCTCTGCTGCTCCATACGCTCTTGCTGCTCCATACGCTCTCTGCTGTTCCTTATGCTCTCTGCTGCTCCATACACTCTCTGCTGCTCCATACACTCTCTGATGCTCTAAACACTCTCTGCTGCTCCATTCCCTCGCTGCTGCTCCAGACGCTCTCTGCTGCTCCATACACTCTCTGATGCTCGATACAATCTCTGCTGCTCCATACACTCTCTGCTGCTCCATACGCTCTCTGCTGCTCCATACACTCTCTGCTGCTCCATACACTCTCTGCTGCTCCAGACGCTCTCTGCCGCTCTACACACTCTCTGATGCTCTATACACTCTCTGCTGCTCCATACACTCTCTGCTGCTCCATACACTCTCTGCTGCCCCAGACACTCTCTGATACCCTAAACACTCTCTGCTGCTCCATTCCCTCTCTGCTGCTCCATACGCTTTCTGCTGCTGTATACACTCTCCGATGCTCCATACACTCTCTGCTGCTCCATACACTCTCGGATGCTCTACACACTATCTGATGCTCCATTCCGTCTCTGCTGCTCCACACGCTCTCTGCTGTTCCATACACACTCTGATGCTCTATACACTCTCTGCTGCTCCATACGCTCTCTGCTGCTCCAAACACTCTTTGATGCTCCATACACTCTCTGCTGCTCCATACGATCTCTGCAGCTCCGTACACTCTCTGCTGCTCCATACACTCTCTGCTGCTCCGTACACTCTCTGCTGCTCCATACACTCTCTGCTGCTCCAATCACTCTCTGCTGCTCCATTCCCTCTCTGCTGCTCCAGACGCTCGCTGCTGCTCTATATACTCTCTGATGCTCTATACACTCTCTGCTGCTCCAGACACTCTCTGCTGCTCCATACACTCTCTGCTGCCCCAGACAATCTCTGATACCCTAAACACTCTCTGCTGCTCCATTCCCTCTCTGCTGCTCCATACGCTTTCTGCTGCTGTATACACTCTCTGATGCTCCATACACTCTCTGCTGCTCCGTACACACTCTGCTGCTCCATACACTCTCGGATGCTCCATATGCTCTCTGCTGCTCCATACGCTCTCTGGTGTTCCATATGCTCACTGCTGCTCCATACACTCTAAGCTGCTCCATACGCTCTCTGCTGCTCCAAACACTCTCTGATGCTCCATATGCTCTCTGCTGCTCCATACATTCTCTGCTGCTCCATATATTCTCTGATGCTCTATACACTCTCTGGTGCTCCATACACTCGCTGCTGCTCCGTACACTCACTGCTGCTCTATACACCCTCTGATGCTCGATACACTCTCTGGTGCTCCATACACTCTCTGCTGCTCCATACGCTCTCTGCTGCTCCATACACTCTCTGCTGCTCCATATGCTCTCTGCTGCTCCATACACTCTCTGTTGCTCCATACGCTCTCTGCTGCTCCATACACTCTCTGCTGCTCCATACACTCTCTGATGCTCTAAACACTCTCTGCTGCTCGATTCCCTCTCTGCTGCTCCATACGCTCTCTGTTGCTCTATATACTCTCTGATGCTCTATACACTCTCTGCTGCTACAATCACTCTCTGGTGCTCCATACACTCTTTGAAGCTCCATACGCTCCCTGCTGCTCCATACACTCTCTGCTGCTCCATACACTCTCTGATGCTCCATACGCTCTCTGCTGCTCCATAAACTCTCTGCTGCTCCATACGCTCTCTACTGCTCTATACACTCTCTGCTGCTCCATACACTCTCTGATGCTCTAAACACTCTCTGCTGCTCCAATCCCTCTCTGCTGCAGTATACACTCTCTGATGCTCCATACACTCTCTGCTGCTCCGTATACTCTCTGCTGCTCCATACACTCTCTGATGCTCTATAAACTCTCTGCTGCTCAATTCACTCTCTGATGCTCCACACATTCTCTGCTGCTCCATACACTCTCTGCTGCTCCATACGCTCTCTACTGCTCCATACACTCTCTGATGCTCCATACATTCTCTGCTGCTCCATACACGCTCTGCTGCTCCATTCCCTCTCTGCTGCAGTATACACTCTCTGATGCTCCATACACTCTCTGCTGCTCCGTACACTCTCTGCTGCTCCATACACTCTCTGATGCTCTATACACTTTCTGCTGCTCCATTCCGTCTCTGCTGCTCCACATGCTCTCTGCTGTTCCATACACTCTCTGATGCTCGAAACACTCTCTGCTGCTCCAATCACTCTCTGCTGCTCCATACACTCTTTGATGCTCCATACACTCTCTGCTTCTCCATACGCTCACTGATACCCTAAACACTCTCTGCTGCTCCATTCCCTCTCTGCTGCTCCATACGCTTTCTGCTGCTGTATACACTCTCCGATGCTCCATACACTCTCTGCTGCTCCATACACTCTCGGATGCTCTACACACTATCTGATGCTCCATTCCGTCTCTGCTGCTCCACACGCTCTCTGCTGTTCCATACACACTCTGATGCTCTATACACTCTCTGCTGCTCCATACGCTCTCTGCTGCTCCAAACACTCTTTGATGCTCCATACACTCTCTGCTGCTCCATACGATCTCTGCAGCTCCGTACACTCTCTGCTGCTCCATACACTCTCTGCTGCTCCGTACACTCTCTGCTGCTCCATACACTCTCTGCTGCTCCAATCACTCTCTGCTGCTCCATTCCCTCTCTGCTGCTCCAGACGCTCGCTGCTGCTCTATATACTCTCTGATGCTCTATACACTCTCTGCTGCTCCAGACACTCTCTGCTGCTCCATACACTCTCTGCTGCCCCAGACAATCTCTGATACCCTAAACACTCTCTGCTGCTCCATTCCCTCTCTGCTGCTCCATACGCTTTCTGCTGCTGTATACACTCTCTGATGCTCCATACACTCTCTGCTGCTCCGTACACTCTCTGCTGCTCCATACACTCTCGGATGCTCCATATGCTCTCTGCTGCTCCATACGCTCTCTGGTGTTCCATATGCTCACTGCTGCTCCATACACTCTAAGCTGCTCAATACGCTCTCTGCTGCTCCAAACACTCTCTGATGCTCCATATGCTCTCTGCTGCTCCATACATTCTCTGCTGCTCCATATATTCTCTGATGCTCTATACACTCTCTGGTGCTCCATACACTCGCTGCTGCTCCGTACACTCACTGCTGCTCTATACACCCTCAGATGCTCGATACACTCTCTGGTGCTCCATACACTCTCTGCTGCTCCATACGCTCTCTGCTGCTCCATACACTCTCTGTTGCTCCATACGCTCTCTGCTGCTCCATACACTCTCTGCTGCTCCATACACTCTCTGATGCTCGAAACACTCTCTGCTGCTCGATTCCCTCTCTGCTGCTCCATACGCTCTCTGTTGCTCTATATACTCTCTGATGCTCTATACACTCTCTGCTGCTACAATCACTCTCTGGTGCTCCATACACTCTTTGAAGCTCCATACGCTCCCTGCTGCTCCATACACTCTCTGCTGCTCCATACACTCTCTGATGCTCCATACGCTCTCTGCTGCTCCATAAACTCTCTGCTGCTCCATACGCTCTCTACTGCTCTATACACTCTCTGCTGCTCCATACACTCTCTGATGCTCTAAACACTCTCTGCTGCTCCAATCCCTCTCTGCTGCAGTATACACTCTCTGATGCTCCATACACTCTCTGCTGCTCCGTATACTCTCTGCTGCTCCATACACTCTCTGATGCTCTATACACTCTCTGCTGCTCAATACACTCTCTGATGCTCCACACATTCTCTGCTGCTCCATACACTCTCTGCTGCTCCATACGCTCTCTACTGCTCCATACACTCTCTGATGCTCCATACATTCTCTGCTGCTCCATACACGCTCTGCTGCTCCATTCCCTCTCTGCTGCAGTATACACTCTCTGATGCTCCATACACTCTCTGCTGCTCCGTACACTCTCTGCTGCTCCATACACTCTCTGATGCTCTATACACTTTCTGCTGCTCCATTCAGTCTCTGCTGCTCCACACGCTCTCTGCTGTTCCATACACTCTCTGATGCTCGAAACACTCTCTGCTGCTCCAATCACTCTCTGCTGCTCCATACACTCTTTGATGCTCCATACACTCTCTGCTTCTCCATACGCTCACTGCTGCTCCATACACTCTCTGATGCTCCATATTTGCGCTGCTGCTCCATTCACACACTGCTACTCCATACGCTCTCTGCTGCTCTATACACTCTCTGCTGCTCCATACACTCTCTGCTGTTCCATACACTCTCTGATGCCCGAAACACTCTCTGCTGCTCCAATCACTATCTGCTGCTCCATACACTCTTTTATGCTCCATTCACTCTCTGCTGCACCATATGCTCTCTGCTGCTCTACACACTCTCTGATGCTCCATACACTCTCTGATGCTCTAAACACTCTGCTGCTCTATTCCCTCTCTGCTGCTCCATACACTCTCTGCTGCTCTATACACTGTCTGATGCACCATACGCTCTCTGCTGCTCTGTACACTCTCTGATGCTCCTTACGCTCTCTGCTGCTCTGTACAATCTCTGCTGGTCCATACACTCTCTGATGCTCTAAACACTCCCTGCTGCTCCATTCCCTCTCTGCTGCTCTATACGCTCTCTGCTGCTCCATACACTCTCTGCAGCTTCATACGCTCTCTGCTGCTCCGTACACTCTCTGCTGCTCCATACACTCTCTGATGCTCTAAACACTCCCTGCTGCTCCATCCCTCTCTGCTGCTCCATACGCTCTTGCTGCTCCATACTCTCTCTGCTGTTCCTTATGCTCTCTGCTGCTGCATACACTCTCTGCTGCTCCATACACTCTCTGATGCTCTAAACACTGTCTGCTGCTCCATTCCCTCTCTGCTGCTCCATACGCTCTTGCTGCTCCATACGCTCTCTGCTGTTCCTTATGCTCTCTGCTGCTGCATACACTCTCTGCTGCTCCATACACTCTCTGATGCTCTAAACACTCTCTGCTGCTCCATTCCCTCGCTGCTGCTCCAGACGCTCTCTGCTGCTCCATACACTCTCTGATGCTCGATACAATCTCTGCTGCTCCATACACTCCCTGCTGCTTCATTCCCTCGCTGCTGCTCCAGACGCTCTCTGCTGCTCCATACACTCTCTGATGCTCTATTCAATCTCTGCTGCTCCATACACACCCTGCTGCTCCATACGCTCTCTGCTGCTCCATAAACTCTCTGCTGCTCCATACACTCTCTGCTGCTCCAATCACTCTCTGCTGCTCCATTCACTCTGTGCTGCTCCAGGCGCTCTCTGCTGCTCTATACACACTCTGATGCTCTATACACTCACTGCTGCTCCATCCACTCTCTGATGCTCCATACGCTCTCGGCTGCTCCATACACTCTCTGCTGCCCCAGACACTCTCTGATACCCTAAACACTCTCTGCTGCTCCATTCCCTCTCTGCTGCTCCATACGCTTTCTGCTGCTGTATACACTCTCTGATGCTCCATACAATCTCTGCTGCTCCATACACTCTCGGATGCTCTACACACTTTCTGATGCTCCATTCCGTCGCTGCTGCTCAATACGCTCTCTGCTGCTCCATACGCTCTCTGCTGCTCCATACACTCTCTGCTGCTCCAATCACTCTCTGCTGCTCCATTACCTCTCTGCTGATCCAGGCGCTCTCTGATGCTCTATACACTCTCTGATGCTCTATACACTCTCTGCTGCCCCAGACACTCTCTGATACCCTAAACACCCTCTGCTGCTCCATTCCCTCTCTGCTGCTCCATACGCTTTCTGCTGCTGTATACACTCTCTGATGCTCCATACACTCTCTGCTGCTCCATACACTCTCGGATGCTCTACACACTTTCTGATGCTCCATTCCGTCCCTGCTGCTCCACACGCTCTCTGCTGTTCCATACACACTCTGATGCTCCATACACTCTCTGATGCTCTAAACACTCTCTGCTGCTCCATTCCCTCGCTGCTGCTCCAGACGCTCTCTGCTGCTCCATACACTCTCTGATGCTCGATACAATCTCTGCTGCTCCATACACTCTCTGCTGTTCCATACGCTCTCTGCTGCTCCATACACTCTCTGCTGCTCCATACACTCTCTGCTGCTACAATAACACTCTGCTGCTCCATTCCCTCTCTGCTGCTCCAGACGCTCTCTGCTGCTCTACACACTCTCTGATGCTCTATACACTCTCTGCTGCTCCATACACTCTCTGCTGCTCCACACACTCTCTGCTGCCCCAGACACTCCCTGATACCCTAAACACTCTCTGCTGCTCCATTCCCTCTCTGCTGCTCCATACGCTTTCTGCTGCTGTATACACTCTGTGATGCTCCATACACTCTCGGATGCTCCATACGCTCTCTGCTGCTCCAAACACTTTTTGATGCGAGATACACTCTCTCCTGCTCCATACGCTCTCTGCTGCTTCATACACTCTCTGCTGCTCCATACACTCTCTGCTGCTCCATACGCTCTCTGCCGTTCCATACACTCTCTGCTGCAGCATACACTCTCTGATACCCTAAACACTCTCTGCTGCTCCATGCACTCTCTGCTGCTCCATACACTCTCTGCTGCTCCAATCACTCTCTGCTGCTCCATTCCCTCTCTGCTGCTCCAGACGCTCTCTGCTGCTCTATACACTCTCTGATGCTCTATACACTCTCTGCTGCTCCAGACACTCACTGCTGCTCCATACACTCTATGCTGCCCCAGACAATCTCTGATACCCTAAACACTCTCTGCTGCTCCATTCCCTCTCTGCTGCTCCATACGCTTTCTGCTGCTGTATACACTCTCTGATGCTCCATACACTCTCTGCTGCTCCATACGCTCTCTGCTGTTCCTTATGCTCTCTGCTGCTCCATACACTCTCTGCTGCTCCATACACTCTCTGATGCTCTAAACACTCTCTGCTGCTCCATTCCCTCGCTGCTGCTCCAGACGCTCTCTGCTGCTCCATACACTCTCTGCTGCTCCATACACTCTCTGCTGCTCCAATAACTCTCTGCTGCTCCATTCCCTCTCTGCTGCTCCAGACGCTCTCTGCCGCTCTACACACTCTCTGATGCTCTATACACTCTCTGCTGCTCCATACACTCTCTGCTGCTCCATACACTCTCTGCTGCCCCAGACACTCTCTGATACCCTAAACACTCTCTGCTGCTCCATTCCCTCTCTGCTGCTCCATACGCTTTCTGCTGCTGTATACACTCTCTGATGCTCCATACACTCTCTGCTGCTCCATACACTCTCGGATGCTCCATACACTCTCTGCTGCTCCATACACTCTCTGCCGTTCCATACACTCTCTGCTGCTCCATACACTCTCTGCTGCTCCGTACACTCTCTGCTGCTCCATACACTCTCGGATGCTCCATATGCTCTCTGCTGTTCCATACACACTCTGATGCTCTATACACTCTCTGCTGCTCCATACGCTCTCTGCTGCTCCAAACACTCTTTGATGCTCCATACACTCTCTGCTGCTCCATACGCTCTCTGCTGCTCCATACACTCTCTGCTGCTCCATACACTCTCTGCTGCTCCATACGCTCTCTGCCGTTCCATACACTCTCTGCTGCCGCATACACTCTCTGATACCCTAAACACTCTCTGCTGCTCCATACACTCTCTGCTGCTCCATACACTCTCTGCTGCTCCAATCACTCTCTGCTGCTCCATTCCCTCTCTGCTGCTCCAGACGCTCGCTGCTGCTCTATATACTCTCTGATGCTCTATACACTCTCTGCTGCTCCAGGCACTCTCTGCTGCTCCATACACTCTCTGCTGCCCCAGACAATCTCTGATACCCTAAACACTCTCTGCTGCTCCATTCCCTCTCTGCTGCTCCATACGCTTTCTGCTGCTGTATACACTCTCTGATGCTCCATACACTCTCTGCTGCTCCGTACACTCTCTGCTGCTCCATACACTCTTGGATGCTCCATATGCTCTCTGCTGCTCCATACGCTCTCTGGTGTTCCATATGCTCACTGCTGCTCCATACACTCTAAGCTGCTCCATACGCTCTCTGCTGCTCCAAACACTCTTTGATGCTCCATACACTCTCTGCTGCTCCATACGCTCTCTGCTGCTCCGTACACTCTCTGCTGTTCCATACACTCTCTGATGCTCTAAATACTCTCTGCTGCTCCATTCCCTCCCTGCTGCTCCATTCACTCTCTGCTGCTCCATACTCTCTCTGCTGCTCTATACACACTCTGATGCTCTAAATACTCTCTGCTGCTCCATTCGTTCTCTGCTGCTCCATACACTCTCTGCTGCTCTAGACACTCTCTGATGCTCCATAGACTCCCTGCTGCTCCATACACTCTCTGCTGCTCCATACGCTCTCTGCTGCTCTATACACTCTCTGATGCTCCATAGACTCCCTGCTGCTCCATACACTCTCTGCTGCTCCATACGCTCTCTGCTGTTCCATACACTCTCTGATGCTCTATACATTCTCTGCTGCTCCATACACTCTTTGATGCTCCATACGCTCTCTGCTGCTCCATACACTCTCTGATGCACCATACGCTCTCTGCTGCTCTGTACACTCTCTGATGCTCCATACGCTCTCTGCTGCTCTGTACACTCTCTGCTGCTCCATACACTCGCTGATGCTCTAAACACTCCCTGCTGCTCCATTCCCTCTCTGCTGCTCTATACGCTCTCTGCTGCTCCATACACTCTCTGCAGCTTCATACGCTCTCTGCTGCTCCGTACACTCTCTGCTGCTCCATACACTCTCTGATGCTCTAAACACTCCCTGCTGCTCCATTCCCTCTCTGCTGCTCCATTCCCTCGCTGCTGCTCCAGACGCTCTCTGCTGCGCCATACACTCTCTGCTGCACCAATCACTCGCTGCTACTCCATTCCCTCTCTGCTGCTCCAGATGCTCTCTGCTGCTCTATACACTCTCTGATGCGCTATACACTCTCTGCTGCTCCATACACTCTCTGCCGTTCCATACACTCTCTGCTGCAGCATACACTCTCTGATACCCTAAACACTCTCTGCTGCTCCATGCACTCTCTGCTGCTCCATACACTCTCTGCTTCTCCATACACTCTCTGCTGCTCCATACACTCTCTGCTGCTCCATACACTCTCTGCTGCTCCATACGCTCTCCGCCGTTCCATCCACTCTCTGCTACCGCATACACTCTCTGATACCCTAAACACTCTCTGCTGCTCCATTCCCTCTCTGCTGCTCCAGACGCTTTCTGCTGCTCTATACACTCTCTGATGCTCTATACGCTTTCTGCTGCTCTATACACTCTCTGCTGCTCCATTCCCTCTCTGCTGCTCCATACGCTTTCTGCTGCTGTATATACTCTCTGATGTTCCATACACTCTCTGCTGCTCCGTACACTCTCTGCTGCTCCATACACTCTCGGATGCTCCACATGCTCTCTGATGCTCTTAACACTCCCTGCTGCTCCCTTCGCTCTCTGCTGCACGATGCACTCTCTGATGCTCCATTCACTCTCTGCTCCTCCGTAAACTCTCTGCCGCTCCATACACTCTCTGATGCTCTATACTCTCTCTGCTGCTCCATACACTCTCTGCTGCTCCATACACTCTCTGCTGCTCCATACACTCTCTGCTGCTCCATACACACTCTGATGCTCTAAACACTCTCTGCTGCTCCATTCGCTCTCTGCTGCTCCATACACTCTCTGCTGCTCTATACGCACTCTGATGCTCTAAACACTCTCTGCTGCTCCATTCGTTCTCTGCTGCTCCATACTCTCTCTGCTGCTCTATACACTCTCTGATGCTCCATAGACTCCCTGCTGCTCCATACACTCTCTGCTGCTCAATACGCTCTCTGCTGTTCCATACACTCTCTGATGCTCTATTCATTCTCTGCTGCTCCATACACTCCTTGATGCTCCATACGCTCGCTGCTGCTCCATACACTCTCTGATGCTCCATACGCTCTCTGCTGCTCCATACGCTCGCTGCTGTTCCATTCACTCTCTGCTGCTCCATACACTCTCTGATGCTCTTAACACTCTCTGCTGCTCCATTCCCTCTCTGCTGCTCCATACGCCCTCTGCTGTTCCATACACTCTCTGCTGCTCCATACACGCTCTGGTGCTCTCAACACTCTCTGCTGCTCCATACACTCTCTGCTTCTCCATTCCCTCTCTAATGCTCCATTCGCTCTCTGCTGCTCTATACATGCTCTGATGCTCCAAACACTCTCTGCTGCTCTGTACACTCTCTGATGCTCTATACACTCTTTGTTGCTCCATTCACTCTCTGATGCTCCATACACTCTCTGCTGCTCCAATCACTCTCTGCTGCTCCATACACTCTCAGCTGCTCCATACACTCTCTGCTGCTCCATACACTCTCTGATGCTCTAAACACTCTCTGCTGCTCCATTCCCTCGCTGCTGCTCCAGACGCTCTCTGCTGCTCCATACACTCTCTGATGCTCGATACAATCTCTGCTGCTCCATACACTCTCTGCTGCTCCATACGCTCTCTGCTGCTCCATACACTCTCTGCTGCTCCAATAACACTCTGCTGCTCCATTCCCTCTCTGCTGCTCCAGACGCTCTCTGCTGCTCTACACACTCTCTGATGCTCTATACACTCTCTGCTGCTCCACACACTCTCTGCTGCTCCACACACTCTCTGATGCCCCAGACACTCTCTGATACCCTAAACACTCTCTGCTGCTCCATTCCCTCTCTGCTGCTCCATGCGCTTTCTGCTGCTGTATACACTCTCTGATGCTCCATACACTCTCTGCTGCTCCATACACTCTCGGATGCTCCATACGCTCTCTGCTGCTCCAAACACTCTTTGATGCTAGATACACTCTCTGCTGTTCCATACACTCTCTGCTGCTCCATACACTCTCTGCTGCAGCATACACTCTCTGATACCCTAAACACTCTCTGCTGCTCCATACACTCTCTGCTGCTCCATACACTCTCTGCTGCTCCAATCACTCTCTGCTGCTCCATTCCCTCTCTGCTGCTCCAGACGATCTCTGCTGCTCTATACACTCTCTGATGCTCTATACACTCTCTGCTGCTCCAGACACTCACTGCTGCTCCATAAACTCTATGCTGCCCCAGACAATCTCTGATACCCTAAACACTCTCTGCTGCTCCATTCCCTCTCTGCTGCTCCATACGCTTTCTGCTGCTGTATACACTCTCTGATGCTCCATACACTCTCTGCTGCTCCATACGCTCTTGCTGCTCCATACGCTCTCTGCTGTTCCTTATGCTCTCTGCTGCTCCATACACTCTCTGCTGCTCCATACACTCTCTGATGCTCTAAACACTCTCTGCTGCTCCATTCCCTCGCTGCTGCTCCAGACGCTCTCTGCTGCTCCATACACTCTCTGATGCTCGATACAATCTCTGCTGCTCCATACACTCTCTGCTGCTCCATACACTCTCTGCTGCCCCAGACACTCTCTGATACCCTAAACACTCTCTGCTGCTCCATTCCCTCTCTGCTGCTCCATACGCTTTCTGCTGCTGTATACACTCTCTGATGCTCCATACACTCTCTGCTGCTCCATACACTCTCGGATGCTCTACACACTTTCTGATGCTCCATTCCGTCTCTGCTGCTCCACACGCTCTCTGCTGTTCCATACACACTCTGATGCTCTATACACTCTCTGCTGCTCCATACGCTCTCTGCTGCTCCAAACACTCTTTGATGCTCCATACACTCTCTGCTGCTCCATACGCTCTCTGCCGTTCCATACACTCTCTGCTGCCGCACACACTCTCTGATACCCTAAACACTCTCTGCTGCTCCATACACTCTCTGCTGCTCCATACACTCTCTGCTGCTCCATACACTCTCTGCTGCTCCATTCCCTCTCTGCTGCTCCAGATGCTCGCTGCTGCTCTATATACTCTCTGATGCTCTATACACTCTCTGCTGCTCCAGACACTCTCTGCTGCTCCATACACTCTCTGCTGCCCCAGACAATCTCTGATACCCTAAACACTCTCTGCTGCTCCATTCCCTCTCTGCTGCTCCATACGCTTTCTGCTGCTGTATACACTCTCTGATGCTCCATACACTCTCTGCTGCTCCGTACACTCTCTGCTGCTCCATACACTCTCGGATGCTCCATATGCTCTCTGTGCTCCATACGCTCTCTGGTGTTCCATATGCTCACTGCTGCTCCATACACTCTAAGCTGCTCCATACGCTCTCTGCTGCTCCAAACACTCTCTGATGCTCCATATGCTCTCTGCAGCTCCATACATTCTCTGCTGCTCCATATATTCTCTGATGCTCTATACATTCTCTGGTGCTCCATACACTCGCTGCTGCTCCGTACACTCACTGCTGCTCTATACACCCTCTGATGCTCGATACGCTCTCTGGTGCTCCATACACTCTCTGCTGCTCCATACGCTCTCTGCTGCTCCATACACTCTCTGCTGCTCCATATGCTCTCTGCTGCTCCATACACTCTCTGTTGCTCCATACGCTCTCTGCTGCTCCATACACTCTCTGCTGCTCCATACACTCTCTGATTCTCGAAATACTCTCTGCTGCTCGATTCCCTCTCTGCTGCTCCACACGCTCTCGGTTGCTCTATATACTCTCTGATGCTCTATACACTCTCTGCTGCTACAATCACTCTCTGGTGCTCCATACACTCTTTGAAGCTCCATACGCTCCCTGCTGCTCCATACACTCTCTGCTGCTCCATACACTCTCTGATGCTCCATACGCTCTCTGCTGCTCCATAAACTCTCTGCTGCTCCATACGCTCTCTACTGCTCTATACACTCTCTGCTGCTCCATACACTCTCTGATGCTCTAAACACTCTCTGCTGCTCCAATCCCTCTCAGCTGCAGAATACACTCTCTGATGCTCCATACACTCTCTGCTGCTCCGTATACTCTCTGCTGCTCCATACACTCTCTGATGCTCTATACACTCTCTGCTGCTCAATTCACTCTCTGATGCTCCACACATTCTCTGCTGCTCCATACACTCTCTGCTGCTCCATACGCTCTCTACTGCTCCATACAATCTCTGATGCTCCATACATTCTCTGCTGCTCCATACACGCTCTGCTGCTCCATTCCCTCTTTGCTGCAGTATACACTCTCTGATGCTCCATACACTCTCTGCTGCTCCGTACACTCTCTGCTGCTCCATACACTCTCTGATGCTCTATACACTTTCTGCTGCTCCATTCCGTCTCTGCTGCTCCACACGCTCTCTGCTGTTCCATACACTCTCTGATGCTCGAAACACTCTCTGCTGCTCCAATCACTCTCTGCTGCTCCATACACTCTTTGATGCTCCATACACTCTCTGCTTCTCCATACGCTCACTGCTGCTCCATACACTCTCTGATGCTCCATATTTGCGCTGCTGCTCCATTCACACACTGCTACTCCATACGCTCTCTGCTGCTCTATACACTCTCTGCTGCTCCATACACTCTCTGCTGTTCCATACACTCTCTGATGCTCGAAACACTCTCTGCTGCTCCAATCACTCTCTGCTGCTCCATACACTCTTTGATGCTCCATTCACTCTCTGCTGCACCATATGCTCTCTGCTGCTCTACACACTCTCTGATGCTCCATACACTCTCTGATGCTCTAAACACTCTGCTGCTCTATTCCCTCTCTGCTGCTCCATACACTCTCTGCTGCTCTATACACTGTCTGATGCACCATACGCTCTCTGCTGCTCTGTACACTCTCTGATGCTCCTTACGCTCTCTGCTGCTCTGTACAATCTCTGCTGGTCCATACACTCTCTGATGCTCTAAACACTCCCTGCTGCTCCATTCCCTCTCTGCTGCTCTATACGCTCTCTGCTGCTCCATACACTCTCTGCAGCTTCATACGCTCTCTGCTGCTCCGTACACTCTCTGCTGCTCCATACACTCTCTGATGCTCTAAACACTCCCTGCTGCTCCATTCCCTCTCTGCTGCTCCATACGCTCTTGCTGCTCCATACGCTCTCTGCTGTTCCTTATGCTCTCTGATGCTCTAAACACTCTCTGCTGCTCCATTCCCTCGCTGCTGCTCCAGACGCTCTCTGCTGCTCCATACACTCTCTGATGCTCCATACACTCTCTGCTGCTCCAATCACTCTCTGCTGCTCCATTCCCTCTCTGCTGCTCCAGGCGCTCTCTGCTGCTCTATGCACACTCTGATGCTCTATCCACTCTCTGCTGCTCCATCCACTCTCTGATGCTCCATACGCTCTTTGCTGCTCCATACACTCTCTGCTGCCCCAGACACTCTCTGATACCCTAAACACTCTCTGCTGCTCCATTCCCTCTCTGCTGCTCCATACGCTTTCTGCTGCTGTATACACTCTCTGATGCTCCATACACTCTCTGCTGCTCCATACACTCTCGGATGCTCTACACACTTTCTGATGCTCCATTCCGTCTCTGCTGCTCAATACGCTCTCTGCTGCTCCATACGCTCTCTGCTGCTCCATACACTCTCTGCTGCTCCAATCACTCTCTGCTGCTCCATTACCTCTCTGCTGCTCCAGGCGCTCTCTGATGCTCTATACACTATCTGATGCTCTATACACTCTCTGCTGCCCCAGACACTCTCTGATACCCTAAACACCCTCTGCTGCTCCATTCCCTCTCTGCTGCTCCATACGCTTTCTGCTGCTGAAAACACTCTCTGATGCTCCATACACTCTCTGCTGCTCCATACACTCTCAGATGTTCTACACACTTTCTGATGCTCTATTCCGTCTCTGCTGCTCCACACGCTCTCTGCTGTTCCATACACACTCTGATGCTCCATACACTCTCTGATGCTCTAAACACTCTCTGCTACTCCATTCCGTCGCTGCTGCTCCAGACGCTCTCTGCTGCTCCATACACTCTCTGATGCTCGATACAATCTCTGCTGCTCCATACACTCTCTGCTGCTCCATACGCTCTCTGCTGCTCCATACACTCTCTGCTGCTCCATACACTCTCTGCTGCTCCAATAACACTCTGCTGCTCCATTCCCTCTCTGCTGCTCCAGACGCTCTCTGCTGCTCTACACACTCTCTGATGCTCTATACACTCTCTGCTGCTCCACACACTCTCTGCTGCTCCACACACTCTCTGCTGCCCCAGACACTCTCTGATACCCTAAACACTCTCTGCTGCTCCATTCCCTCTCTGCTGCTCCATACGCTTTCTGCTGCTGTATACACTCTCTGATGCTCCATACACTCTCTGCTGCTCCATACACTCTCGGATGCTCCATACGCTCTCTGCTGCTCCAAACACTCTTTGATGCTAGATACACTCTCTGCTGCTCCATACGCTCTCTGCTGCTCCATACACTCTCTGCTGCTCCATACACACTCTGCTGCTCCATACGCTCTCTGCCGTTCCATACACTCTCTGCTGCAGCATACACTCTCTGCTACTATAAACACTCTCTGCTGCTCCATACACTCTCTGCTGCTCCATACACTCTCTGCTGCTCCAATCACTCTCTGCTGCTCCATTCCCTCTCTGCTGCTCCAGACGCTCTCTGCTGCTCTATACACTCTCTGATGCTCTATACACTCTCTGCTGCTCCAGACACTCACTGCTGCTCCATACACTCTATGCTGCCGCAGACAATCTCTGATACCCTAAACACTCTCTGCTGCTCCATTCCCTCTCTGCTGCTCCATACGCTTACTGCTGCTGTATACACTCTCTGATGCTCCATACACTCTCTGCTGCTCCATACGCTCTTGCTGCTCCATACGCTCTCTGCTGTTCCTTATGCTCTCTGCTGCTCCATACACTCTCTGCTGCTCCATACACTCTCTGATGCTCTAAACACTCTCTGCTGCTCCATTCCCTCGCTGCTGCTCCAGATACTCTCTGCTGCTCCATACACTCTCTGATGCTCGATACAATCTCTGCTGCTCCATACACTCTCTACTGCTCCATACGCTCTCTGCTGCTCCATACACTCTCTGCTGCTCCATACACTCTCTGCTGCTCCAATAACTCTCTGCTGCTCCATTCCCTCTCTGCTGCTCCAGACGCTCTCTGCCGCTCTACACACTCTCTAATGCTCTATACACTCTCTGCTGCTCCATACACTCTCTGCTGCTCCACACACTCTCTGCTGCCCCAGACACTCTCTGATACCATAAACTCTCTCTGCTGCTCCATTCCCTCTCTGCTGCTCCATATGCTTTCTGCTGCTGTATACACTCTCTGATGCTCCATACACTCTCTGCTGCTCCATACACTCTCGGATGCTCTACACACTTTCTGATGCTCCATTCCGTCTCTGCTGCTCCACACGCTCTCTGCTGTTCCATACACACTCTGATGCTCTATACACTCTCTGCTGCTCCATACGCTCTCTGCTGCTCCAAACACTCTTTGATGCTCCATACACTCTCTGCTGCTCCATACGCTCTCTGCTGCTCCATACACTCTCTGCTGCTCCATACACTCTCTGCTGCTCCATACGCTCTCTGCCGTTCCATACACTCTCTGCTGCCGCATACACTCTCTGATACCCTAAACACTCTCTGCTGCTCCATACACTCTCTGCTGCTCCATACACTCTCTGCTGCTCCAATCACTCTCTGCTGCTCCATTCCCTCTCTGCTGCTCCAGACGCTCGTTGCTGCTCTATATACTCTCTGATGCTCTATACACTCTCTGCTGCTCCAGACACTCTCTGCTGCTCCATACACTCTCTGCTGCCCCAGACAATCTCTGATACCCTAAACACTCTCTGCTGCTCCATTCCCTCTCTGCTGCTCCATACGCTTTCTGCTGCTGTCTACACTCTCTGATGCTCCATACACTCTCTGCTGCTCCGTACACTCTCTGCTGCTCCATACACTCTCGGATGCTCCATATGCTCTCTGCTGCTCCATACGCTATCTGGTGTTCCATATGCTCACTGCTGCTCCATACACTCTAAGCTGCTCCATACGCTCTCTGCTGCTCCAAACACTCTTTGATGCTCCATACACTCTCTGCTGCTCCATACGCTCTCTGCTGCTCCGTACACTCTCTGCTGTTCCATACACTCTCTGATGCTCTAAATACTCTCTGCTGCTCCATTCACTCCCTGCTGCTCCATTCGCTCTCTGCTGCACTATGCACTCTCTGATGCTCCATTCACTCTCTGCTCCTCCGTACACTCTCTGCTGCTCCATACACTCTCTGATGCTCTATACTCTCTCTGCTGCTCCATACACTCTCTGCTGCTCCATACACTCTCTGCTGCTCCATATACTCTATGCTGCTCCATACACACTCTGATGATCTAAACACTCTCTGCTGCTCCATTCGCTCTCTGCTGCTCCATACTCTCTCTGCTGCTCTATACATACTCTGATGCTCTAAACACTCTCTGCTGCTCCATTCGTTCTCTGCTGCTCCATACTCTCTCTGCTTCTCTAGACACTCTCTGATGCTCCATAGACTCCCTGCTGCTCCATACACTCTCTGCTGCTCCATACGCTCTCTGCTGCTCTATACACTCTCTGATGCTCCATAGACT
This sequence comes from Scyliorhinus torazame, assembly GCF_047496885.1. NCBI lineage: Eukaryota > Metazoa > Chordata > Chondrichthyes > Carcharhiniformes > Scyliorhinidae > Scyliorhinus > Scyliorhinus torazame. The sequence goes on from NC_092712.1 coordinate 91,711,981, forward strand.
CCCTGCTGCTCCATACACTCTCTGCTGCTCCATACGCTCTCTGCTGTTCCATACACTCTCTGATGCTCTATACATTCTCTGCAGCTCCATACACTCTTTGATGCTCCATACGCTCTCTGCTGCTCCATACACTCTCTGATGCACCATACGCTCTCTGCCGCTCTGTACACTCTCTGATGCTCCAAACGCTCTCTGCGGCTCTGTACACTCTCTGCTGCTCCATACACTCGCTGATGCTCTAAACACTCCCTGCTGCTCCATTCCCTCTCTGCTGCTCTATACGTTCTCTGCTGCTCCATACACTCTCTGCAGCTTCATACGCTCTCTGCTGCTCCGTACACTCTCTGCTGCTCCATTCCCTCGCTGCTGCTCCAGACGCTCTCTGCTGCGCCATACACTCTCTGATGCTCTACACAATCTCTGCTGCTCCATACACTCTCTGCTGCTCCATACGGTCTCTGCTGCTCCATACACTCTCTGCTGCTCCATACACTCTCTGCTGCACCAATCACTCGCTGCTACTCCATTCCCTCTCTGCTGCTCCAGATGCTCTCTGCTGCTCTATCCACTCTCTGATGCGCTACACACTCTCTGCTGCTCCATACACTCTCTGCTGCTACATACACTCTCTGCTGCCCCAGACACTCTCTGATACCCTAAACACTTTCTGCTGCTCCATTCCCTCTCTGCTGCTCCATACGATTTCTGCTGCTGTATACACTCTCTGATGCTCCCTACACTCTCTGCTGCTCCATACACTCGTGGATGCTCTACACACTTTCTGATGCTCCATTCCGTCTCTGCTGCTCCACACGCTCTCTGCTGTTCCATACACACTCTGATGCTCTACACACTCTCTGCTGCTCCATACGCTCTCTGCTGCTCCAAACACTCTTTGATGCTCCATACACTCTCTGCTGCTCCATACGCTCTCTGCTGCTCCATACACTCTCTGCTGCTCCATACAACTCTCTGCTGCTCCATACGCTCTCTGCCATTCCATACACTCTCTGCTGCTGCATACACTCTCTGATACCCTAAACACTCTCTGCTGCTCCATTCCCTCTCTGCTGCTCCATACGCTTTCTGCTGCTGTATACACTCTATGTTGCTCAATTTACTCTCTGATGCTCCATTCACTTTCTGCTGCTCCATACACTCTCGGATGCTCTACACACTTTCTGATGCTCCATTCCGTCTCTGCTGCTCCACACGCTCTCTGCTATTCCATACACACTCTGATGCTCCATACACTCTCTGATGCTCTAAACACTCCCTGCTGCGCCATTCCCTCTCTGCTGCTCCATACGCTCTTGCTGCTCCATACGCTCTCTGCTGTTCCTTATGCTCTCTGCTGCTGCATACACTCTCTGCTGCTCCATACACTCTCTGATGCTCTAAACACTCTCTGCTGCTCCATTCCCTCGCTGCTGCTCCAGACACTCTCTGCTGCTCCATACACTCTCTGATGCTCTATACAATCTCTGCTGCTCCATACACACTTGGCTGCTCCATACGCTCTCTGCTGCTCCATACACTCGCTGCTGCTCCATACACTCTCTGCTGCTCCATTCACTCTCTGCTGCTCCATTCCCTCTCTGCTGCTCCAGACGCTCTCTGCTGCTCTATACACTCTCTGATGCTCTATACACTCTCTGCTGTTCCATACACTCTCTGCTGCTCCATACAATCTCTGCTGCCCCAGACACCCTCTGATACCCTAAACACTCTCTGCTGCTCCATTCCCTCTCTGCTGCTCCATACGCTTTCTGCTGCTTATACACTCTCTGATGCTCCATACACTCTCTGCTGCTCCATACACTCTCGGATGCTCTACACACTTTCTGATGCTCCATTCCGTCTCTGCTGCTCCACACGCTCTCTGCTGTTCCATACACTCTCTGATGCTCTATACACTCTCTGCTGCTCCATACGCTCTCTGCTGCTCCAAACACTCTTTGATGCTCCATACACTCTCTGCTGCTCCATACGTTCTCTGCTGCTCCATACACTCTCTGCTGCTCCATACACTCTCTGCTGCTCCATACGGTCTCTGCCGTTCCATACACTCTCTGCTGCCGCATACACTCTCTGATACCCTAAACACTCTCTGCTGCTCCATACACTCTCTGCTGCTCCATACACTCTCTGTTGCTCCAATCACTCTCTGCTGCTCCATTCCCTCTCTGCTGCTCCAGACGCTCTCTGCTGCTCTATACACCCTCTGATGCTCTATACACTCTCTGCTGCTCCATACACTCTCTGCTGCTCCATACACTCTCTGCTGCCCCAGACACTCTCTGATACCCTAAACACTCTCTGCTGCTCCATTCCCTCTCTGCTGCTCCATACGCTTTCTGCTGCTGTATACACTCTCTGATGCTCCATACACTCTCTGCTGCTGCATACACTCTCGGATGCTCTACACACTTTCTGATGCTCCATTCCGTCTCTGCTGCTCCACATGCTCTCTGCTGTTCCATACACACTCTGATGCTCTATACACTCTCTGCTGCTCCATACGCTCTCTGCTCCTCCAAACACTCTTTGATGCTCCATACACTCTGTGCTGCTCCATACGTTCTCTGCTGCTCCATACACTCTCTGCTGCTCCATACACTCTCTGCTGCTCCATACGCTCTCTGCCGTTCCATACACTCTCTGCTGCCGCATACACTCACTGATACCCTAAACACTCTCTGCTGCTCCATACACTCTCTGCTGCTCCATACACTCTCTGTTGCTCCAATCACTCTCTGCTGCTCCATTCCCTCTCTGCTGCTCCAGACGCTCTCTGCTGCTCTATACACCCTCTGATGCTCTATACACTCTCTGCTGCTCCATACACTCTCTGCTGCTCCATACACTCTCTGCTGCCCCAGACACTCTCTGATACCCTAAACACTCTCTGCTGCTCCATTCCCTCTCTGCTGCTCCATACGCTTTCTGCTGCTGTATACACTCTCTGATGCTCTATACACTCTCTGCTGCTCCATACACTCTCGGATGCTCCATATGCTCTCTGCTGCTCCATACGCTCTCTGGTGTTCCATATGCTCACTGCAGCTCCATACACTCTCTGCTGCTCCATACGCTCTCTGCTGCTCCAAACACTCTCTGCTGCTCCATTCCCTCCCTGCTGCTCCATTCGCTCTCTGCTGCACTATGCACTCTCTGATGCTCCATTCACTCTCTGCTCCTTCGTACACTCTCTGCTGCTCCAAACACACTCTGATGCTCTATACTCTCTCTGCTGCTCCATACACTCTCTGCTGCTCCATACACACTCTGATGCTCTAAAAACACTCTCTGCTGCTCCATTCGCTCTCTGCTGCTCCATACTCTCTCTGCTGCTCTATACACACTCTGATGGTCTAAACACTCTCTGCTGCTCCATTCGTTCTCTGCTGCTCCATACTCTCTCTGCTGCTCTAGACACTCTCTGATGCTCCATAGACTCCCTGCTGCTCCATACACTCTCTGCTGCTCTATACGCCCTCTGCTGCTCTATACACTCTCTGATGCTCCATAGACTCCCTGCTGCTCCATACACTCTCTGCTGCTCCATACGCTCTCTGCTGTTCCATACACTCTCTGATGCTCTATACATTCTCTGCTGCTCCATACACTCTTTGATGCTCCATACGCTCTCTGCTGCTCCATACACTCTCTGATGCACCATACGCTCTCTGCTGCTCTGTACACTCTCTGCAGCTTCATACGCTCTCTGCTGCTCCGTACACTCTCTGCTGCTCCATACATTCTCTGAAGCTCTAAACACTCCCTGCTGCTCCATTCCCTCTCTGCTGCTCCATTCCCTCGCTGCTGCTCCAGATGCTCTATGCTGCTCCATACACTCTCTGATGCTCTACACAATCTCTGCTGCTCCATACACTCTCTGCTGCTCCATATGGTCTCTGCTGCTCCATACACTCTCTGCTGCTCCATACACTCTCTGCTGCTCCAATCACTCGCTGCTGCTCCATTCCCTCTCTGCTGCTCCAGATGCTCTCTGCTGCTCTATACACTCTCTGATGCTCTATACACTCTCTGCTGCTCCATACACTGTCTGCTGCTCCATTCCCTCTCTGCTGCTCCATACGCTTTCTGCTGCTGTATACACTCTCTGATGCTCCATACACTCTTGGATGCTCTACACACTTTCTGATGCTCCATTCCGTCTCAGCTGCTCCACACGCTCTCTGCTGTTCCATGCACATTCTGATGCTCTATACACTCTCTGCTGCTCCATACGCTCTCTGCTGCTCCAAACACTCTTTGATGCTCCATACACTCTCTGCTGCTCCATACGCTCTCTGCTGCTCCATACACTCTCTGCTGCTCCATACAACTCTCTGCTGCTCCTTACGCTCTCCGCCGTTCCATCCACTCTCTGCTACCGCAAACACTCTCTGATACCCTAAACACTCTCTGCTGCTCCATTCCCTCTCTGCTGCGCCATAGGCTTTCTGCTGCTGTATACACTCTCTGTTGCTCAATTTACTCTCTGCTGCTCCATACACTCTCTGCTGCTCCATACACTCTGTGCTGCTCCAATCACTCTCTGCTGCTCCATTCCCTCTCTGCTGCTCCAGACGCTTTCTGCTGCTCTATACACTCTCTGATGCTCTATACGCTTTCTGCTGCTCCATACACTCTCTGCTACTCCCTACACTCTTTGCTGCCCCAGACACTCTCTGATACCCTAAACATTCTCTGCTGCTCCATTCCCTCTCTGCTGCTCCATACGCTTTCTGCTGCTGTATATACTCTCTGATGTTCCATACACTCTCTGCTGCTCCGTACACTCTCTGCTGCTCAATACACTCTCAGATGCTCCACATGCTCTCTGATGCTCTTAACACTCCCTGCTGCTCCATTCGCTCTCTGCTGCACTATGCACTCTCTGATGCTCCATTCACTCTGTGCTCCTCCGTACACTCTCTGCTGCCCCATACACTCTCTGATGCTCTATACTCTCTCTGCTGCTCCATACACTCTCTGCTGCTCCATACACTCTCTGCTGCTCCATACACTCTCTGCTGCTCCATACACACTCTGATGCTCTAAACACTCTCTGCTGCTCCATTCGCTCTCTGCTGCTCTATACGCACTCTGATGCTCTAAACACTCTCTGCTGCTCCATTCGTTCTCTGCTGCTCCATACTCTCTCTGCTGCTCTATACACTCTCTGATGCTCCATAGACTCCCTGCTGCTCCATACACTCTCTGCTGCTCAATACGCTCTCTGCTGTTCCATACACTCTCTGATGCTCTATACATTCTCTGCTGCTCCATACACTCTTTGATGCTCCATACGCTCGCTGCTGCTCCATACACTCTCTGATGCTCCATACGCTCTCTGCTGCTCCATACGCTCTCTGCTGTTCCATTCACTCTCTGCTGCTCCATACACTCTCTGATGCTCTTAACACTCTCTGCTGCTCCATTCCCTCTCTGCTGCTCCATACGCCCTCTGCTGTTCCATACACTCTCTGCTGCTCCATACACGCTCTGGTGCTCTCAACACTCTCTGCTGCTCCATACACTCTCTGCTTCTCCATTCCCTCTCTGCTGCTCCATACGCCCTCTGCTGCTCTATACACTCTCTGATGCTCCATAGACTCCCTGCTGCTCCATACACTCTCTGCTGCTCCATACGCTCTCTGCTGTTCCATACACTCTCTGATGCTCTATACATTCTCTGCTGCTCCATACACTCTTTGATGCTCCATACGCTCTCTGCTGCTCCATACACTCTCTGATGCACCATACGCTCTCTGCTGCTCTGTACACTCTCTGATGATCCATACACTCTCTGCTGCTCTGTACACTCTCTGCTGCTCCATACACTCTCTGATGCTGTAAACACTCCCTGCTGCTCCATTCCCTCTCTGCTGCTCTATACGCTCTCTGCTGCTCCGTACACTCTCTGCTGCTCCATACATTCTCTGAAGCTCTAAACACTCCCTGCTGCTCCATTCCCTCTCTCCTGCTCCATTCCCTCGCTGCTGCTCCAGATGCTCTATGCTGCTCCATACACTCTCTGATGCTCTACACAATCTCTGCTGCTCCATACACTCTCTGCTGCTCCATAATGTCTCTGCTGCTCCATACACTCTCTGCTGCTCCATACACTCTCTGCTGCTCCAATCACTCGCTGCTGATCCATTCCCTCTCTGCTGCTCCAGATGCTCTCTGCTGCTCTATACACTCTCTGATGCTCTATACACTCTCTGCTGCTCCATACACTCTCTGCTGCTCCATACACTCTCTGCTGTGCCAGACACTCTGATACCCTAAACACTTTCTGCTGCTCCATTCCCTCTCTGCTGCTCCATACGCTTTCTGCTGCTGTATACACTCTCTGATGCTCCATACACTCTTGGATGCTCTACACACTTTCTGATGCTCCATTCCGTCTCTGCTGCTCCACACGCTCTCTGCTGTTCCATACACACTCTGATGCTCTATACACTCTCTGCTGCTCCATACGCTCTCTGCTGCTCCAAACACTCTTTGATGCTCCATACACTCTCTGCTGCTCCATACGCTCTCTGCTGCTCCATACACTCTCTGCTGCTCCATACAACTCTCTGCTGCTCCATACGCTCTCCGCCGTTCCATCCACTCTCTGCTACCGCATACATTCTCTGATACCCTAAACACTCTCTGCTGCTCCATTCCCTCTCTGCTGCGCCATAGGCTTTCTGCTGCTGTATACACTCTCTGTTGCTCAATTTACTCTCTGCTGCTCCATACACTCTCTGCTGCTCCATACACTCTGTGCTGCTCCAATCACTCTCTGCTGCTCCATTCCCTCTCTGCTGCTCCAGACGCTTTCTGCTGCTCTATACACTCTCTGATGCTCTATACGCTTTCTGCTGCTCCATACACTCTCTGCTACTCCCTACACTCTTTGCTGCCCCAGACACTCTCTGATACCCTAAACACTCTCTGCTGCTCCATTCCCTCTCTGCTGCTCCATACGCTTTCTGCTGCTGTATATACTCTCTGATGTTCCATACACTCTCTGCTGCTCCGTACACTCTCTGCTGCTCAATACACTCTCAGATGCTCCACATGCTCTCTGATGCTCTTAACACTCCCTGCTGCTCCATTCGCTCTCTGCTGCACTATGCACTCTCTGATGCTCCATTCACTCTGTGCTCCTCCGTACACTCTCTGCTGCCCCATACACTCTCTGATGCTCTATACTCTCTCTGCTGCTCCATACACTCTCTGCTGCTCCATACACTCTCTGCTGCTCCATACACTCTCTGCTGCTCCATACACACTCTGATGCTCTAAACACTCTCTGCTGCTCCATTCGCTCTCTGCTGCTCCATACTCTCTCTGCTGCTCTATACGCACTCTGATGCTCTAAACACTCTCTGCTGCTCCATTCGTTCTCTGCTGCTCCATACTCTCTCTGCTGCTCTATACACTCTCTGATGCTCCATAGACTCCCTGCTGCTCCATACACTCTCTGCTGCTCAATACGCTCTCTGCTGTTCCATACACTCTCTGATGCTCTATACATTCTCTGCTGCTCCATACACTCTTTGATGCTCCATACGCTCGCTGCTGCTCCATACACTCTCTGATGCTCCATACGCTCTCTGCTGCTCCATACGCTCTCTGCTGTTCCATTCACTCTCTGCTGCTCCATACACTCTCTGATGCTCTTAACACTCTCTGCTGCTCCATTCCCTCTCTGCTGCTCCATACGCCCTCTGCTGTTCCATACACTCTCTGCTGCTCCATACACGCTCTGGTGCTCTCAACACTCTCTGCTGCTCCATACACTCTCTGCTTCTCCATTCCCTCTCTGCTGCTCCATTCGCTCTCTGCTGCTCTATACATGCTCTGATGCTCCAAACACTCTCTGCTGCTCTGTACACTCTCTGATGCTCTATACACTCTTTGTTGCTCCATTCACTCTCTGATGCTCCATACACTCTCTGCTGCTCCAATCACTCTCTGCTGCTCCATACACTCTCTGCTGCTCCATATACTCACTGCTGCTCCATACACTCTCTGATGCTCCATACGCTCTCTGCTGCTCCATACGCTCTCTGCTTCTCCATACATTCTCTGATGCTCTATACACTCTCTGTTGCTCCATTCACTCTCTGCTGCTCCATACACTCTTTGATGCTCCATACACTCTCTGCCGCTCCATACACTCTCTGCTGCTCCATACACACTCTGCTGCTCTATACACTCTCTGCTGCTCCATACACTCTCTGCTGCTCCATACACTCTCTGCTGCTCCATACACTCTGAAGTCTTTGTTGTTCATAAAAAAACTGTCACGAGTAATTAAATAAAACTGCTCCTTTGTTTACACCAGTGCAAACTACCTCTCTGATCTGAAAAAGACGTCATTTCCCCATGATCCTCTGCTTCTCATCTCTCAGCCAATGCTGTTCCTTCAGCACCAGTTTCCCCTTAATTCCATGGGCTTCCATTTTTTTAACAAAGCTACTGTTTGATACTTTTGTCAAATAGCTTGCAAAAATCCATACATACATATACTGTACTGCCATGTTCATCTTACTATTACCTCAAAGTATTCAACCACGTTAGTCAGACATGACTTGCCTTTCACAAATCCATGCTGGTTCTTTTTGATTAACTCCTGTCTTTCCAAGTAAAAATTTAGTTTGTCCTCAATAATGGTTTCCAGCCACTAATTTTAGGTTGAGAGATCTCTACTAGTTCATCTCCCTCTCCCTTTTGATAGTGTGAACCATTAAAAACTTAGCATTCCTCCAGCACAGCAAGACTGCAATCTCTGCCTTTGCTATTTCCACCTTTACTCCTTTCAGCAACTTAGACACATCCCATCTTGACCAGGTGGCTTATCAACTTTCATTAATGCTGATCTTTATAGTACATCTCAACTGCAATCCTGCTCACCGCTTCCTTCTCCACCTTTTGGTGTAATTTTCACATCATCAACTTCCTTTATGAAGGTAGGCATACTCATTTCAAATGTCAGCCATGGTCTCTGCCTCTACAGGAATTTGTGTCCTCAATAGGTCCAACTTTCCAAACTAACCATCTACGCATTATATGTTTGGAAAATGTTGGGTTTAAGTTAATGCTACACACTAGTCTTTTCTTGAAACATCTCTTTGCTTTCCATAATCTTCCTGTTTGTTGTCTTGCTCCTGATATTTTGTGATAAGCCTCCTTTTTCTGTTTTCCTTTAACTTTTATTTCCTTTGTCACCCAGGGAGCATTAGCTTTAGATTCTATACCCTTTCCATTCAAAAAGAATACATTGAGTTTGTACCTGATCTTAGTCTTCCCCGAATGCCTTCCATTACTCAGATAAAGCAGTAACTATCTGTGCTAGACCTCACTTGAGCATTTTTACATTTAATATTTTCTGATTTTGTAACATAATTACTTTGAACAGAGTTATGCTGTGGTCACTGTTAGCTGCATAATCGCCGACTGTACTACTGTAACTTTTGCCCCTCTTAATGTCCTAGAACCAGATCCACATTACTTCCAAGCTTGAAATGCTTGTTCTCTGTAATCCGTTAACAATAAAGATGTCACACAGTGGATGAAGGGGCTTTAAAGGTCACTAACCAATATAACATGATTCCACTTAAACGTGCTCTAGCAACATCCAATAAACACAGCAGGATGTACAATAAATCTGTGCTTTTAAAACTTAGTCAGAAACATACAAGCAGCTTTCAACCCATCAATCCTCAACCTTGGATTGTTATGAGTCAAGAATTTACAGGCGAATGTCAAGGCACATACAATTTAAACAGCATTCATGAAATTCTATTGAATAAATCTTTCTGCATTATCCATAATTTCCCTTGGATCTCCTGGACAGACTTGGCTCTCTGGGGCGTGAAGCTTTCCAAGTCACTCTCCAGCATAATAGCTTTGTGAATAGGAGACGAGGAGTTTAGGGAGTTCAACATCTGGAGCTGATCAATTGGGTGTTGACTTATTTCTTTAACCCTCAAAGCTTGTAGCACAGCGGCTGCAGACTTGCAAGTGAAAGGTACGAGAAATACTCATGTTATAAAATTCCAACACTTGGGAGTCCAAATGTAATGTTCAAGTGGTTTTATTACGCATGCGGGGAGCAAACTCTGGCCATCCACTTGCTTCCCCACGGAGGTTCAAGTTTAAATATGGTTTCATTAGGTAGACAAAAGGCCACAGCAGAATGACCTCCGGTCAGATGATAATTGTGTTCCTTACAATAATGAATGCAGAGACTTGATATTGTCCTTCCGGATTTGCATAATAGGTTTGTGGAGGTCAATTGATGCGTTTTGGGACCAGACGGTGTGACAATGGCTTCCCCTTATTCTTGATTAGGCTATCCTGTGCATTCTTTGTGTGCTTCCCATTCTTCATTGCAACTGCTCTCATGTTAGCAAGTGTGTGATTTTCTGTGTGTATATTTCAGCACCCCAGCTGCTGGTCCTGACTGGCGCTCTAAACATGTACAAATTAATAAATCCAAATTTTGCACCAAACAAGGGTGAGCTGTTGACACAATAACAGGACAGGTCCCATCGTGCTGACGATCCGCGACCATTTTTGCCACAGCCGTGTGCATATCCGGAATGTAACCTGTGGACTTGCAGAGTAGAAAGCATCCAGGCACCCCTCCTTCGAACATCAGCCTGACACAAAATTATGTTAAATTCTCTGCAATTAAGTGTCTGGCACTTGAAAGTAGCATTGTTCTGCCAGCTGGGAAAACAGCTTGCTCGCCAGCACCCCTTCACCATGTGAAGCCAGGTGTAAATATCGATCAACATCGGAGGACTTGAGAACATCTAATGTCAGAGACAAGGAAGCAGTCATACTTCTGCCCCTCAGATCATATTTGCCTGTCCTTATGAAATCAGTCAGCGTGCTATTTTCAATTGAAGCACAAATCATTTTTCAAATCAGAATCCCCATGCATTTTGCATCTACCACTGCCAATATGTTGCTAAAATTACCTGTGGGAATGCAAACATCTACTGTATCTCCAAAGGTAATTACACCTTGGTGGATAAGTAGAGGCATGATCGACCACCTGCAGCAGCAGGCAAGCCCAGTTGATTGAGTTTGCAGTGCACAAAACTGGCCCACACTCAGCGGTTAGGAAGCCTGTGTAGTCGGGATTTGGGAATATTTGTTTTACAATTGTCTGACAGAAATCAAAGTCAGACTTGACACCAACAGCCTTTACATTTTCTGCATTGTATCTGATCATCTGGCTAATTGTCTCTTCAGGGAAGACTGAGAGAACTGAGATTCTTTGTTTTTCAGCATCAGTGAAGCAAAAGAAATGGTCCAGAACGGCACTCCCTGTATCTCCAGATGTAGCTACTAGAATCAGATAATTGCAAGTTCTAGGCATGCAGTATGAGAATAGTTGTGGCAATATCTGCAACCCAAAGTCCTTGAAGGCAGCCGTGGGCACATGGAACAATTCAAGAGGAAACTGACTGCCACTCAAATGTCTGACTGGTGCGATCTTGTTGCAAGAAAAGTTGTGTCCACATGCTTTTACCACAGTCTCTCACACTGGTAGGTACATCATTGGGATGGATGTGCTCCTCAAGTCGGACTTGAGCCCTTCGGTGCCATTCTCCAGCAGTCAATTCTGGAAGCCGATTGACAGGCACATAGAGACCTATATCTAAAGCCAGGCCTTCAAGAATAACTTCAAGGAAGATGCTAGGGGCTTGTCTGAACTCAGAGTCTTTAGATATACCTCTCCTGGAAGTAAATATTCCAGATTTAAAGCCTTCATTCCTCTGTATCATCAAGTATTTTCTCAGCAATTACTTCAGCTGCAGCACCAGCCTGGCAGAGGACATGAACATCACACCACTAGTGGCAATACTGGTGTCTGTGCTGAAACATTTCTTGGATTGAAACACCAGGCCTCAGCCCAGCACTATGATCAACGTTTCAACTCTTCAGGTCTTTGCAGTAGATCTTCAAGAGGCATGTCAAGGTAAACATCTATTCCATTCATTTTTCACGTGGTACATACTGCAGCGATGCACAGGCTTGGACCCAGTAAGAGAAATAACGCTCCTGGCAGTTCAAAGCTTCTGACGGGCATCATCCACCTCTTGCAAACAAAGTTAATCACCGGCCCCCTGCAGCTTCTGAGTCACACTCATGTGCCACGTCTTTTCGAGTACCGCATTAATACTGAAAGGCCAGTGATGTGACCGATAAACACCGTTACTGTTGTTTTCCCTGCACCAGGGGCACCCAGAACAACAATGGGCAGCATTCTCTGTTCCTGAGACCAAATGTCGATGCCAGAGTAGGATTTGTGGACTTCCACAACAGCAAAACTGGAGTCGCACCTGGACCGATTCAGCGGCCATTGAGGGGCTAGCACCGGTGCCATGTGGAACACAATCGATTCCAATGAGAAACAATGCGAGGTTCGCTGGGTCAGTGATTGACACTCGGGAGGCTGACAAGCTGCAGCTGTATACACACATTACACACCCCACACACACTCATCCCAGCCAACAAGATGGCACTACTCCCCCTGGCCCTTGGAGAACCCCCCCCCCCCCCCCCCCCCCGCCCCGGCCAGCAGCACAACTGTCAGCAAACTATGGTGATGTTGGACACTTTCCATGTCCCCTCTCTCTCCCTCAGCAGCCAAGGTGCCTATTTCACGATTTTTAAAAGCACAAGTGAACCTCGTCATCGGGAATTCGCCCCATGGAGGCGGAGCATCGCAGAGGGCTCGGAGAATGCTGGGTCAGGCCTGCTATTGATATGCCAATGGCATTTACTGAAGGTGCATTCTGGAATGCATTGACGCTGCTGTCGAGGCACTGGAGAATTGCGATTTGACGTGAAACCGATTCTTCGCCCAATCGCGTTTCTCAATTCTGGCGTCAGCTGACGGAGAATCAATCAATTTGTACAGTATTGAAATGATTTATATCATATCATGGGAGGGAAACTATTGGAGAAAATTCTGAAGGAGAGAATCTATCTCCACTTGGAGAGGCAAGGTTTGATCAGGAATTATCAGCATGGCTTTGTCAGAGGAAGCTCATGCCTAACCAATGTGATGAATGTTTTGAGCATGTTACCAGGTGTAAAGATGAGAGTAGTGCAGTTGATGTAGTTTACATGGATTTCAGCAAAGCCTTCGACAAGCTCCCACATGGGAGACTTATAAAGAAGGCAAATGCACATGGGATACAGGGGAACTTGATACGGTGGATTCAAAATTGGCTTAACGGTAGGAGACAGAGGGTGATGACAGGCGACTGCTTCAGTGTCTGGAAGCCAGTGTCCAGTGGCATACCACAGGGATCTGTGCTGGGTCGCTATTGTTCGTCATTTATATAAATTACATAGATGACCATGTGGAGGGCAGGATCAGTAAGTTTGCGGATGACACAAATTTTGACCAGGTGGCTAACAGTGAAATTGAGTGTCTTGGGTTACAGGAAGACATAGACAGGATGGTCAAATGGGCAGAAAAGTGGCTGATGGAATTTAACCTTGAAAAGTGAGGTGACACACTTTGGAAGGGGTAATGTGACAAGGAAATATTCAATGACTGGCCTGCACTGGTAAGTTCCGAAGGACAAAGGGACCTTGGGCGTGTTTGTCCCTAGATCTCTGGAAGCAGCAGAGCAGGTTAATAGGGTGGTGAAATAGTCATTTCAGACACTTGCCTTTATCAATCGAGGCATAGATTACAAAAGCAGGGAGGTCATGTTGGAGTTGTATAGAACTTTGTTGAGGGAACAGCTGGAGCACTGTGTGTAATTCTGATTGCCACGTTATAGGAAGGATGTGATTGCACTGAAGGGGTTGCAGAGGCGATTCACCAGAATGTTGCCTGGGATGGAATATTTAATTTATGAAAGGGAGGTTGGATAGGCTTGGGTTGTTTTCGCTGGAGCACAGAAGGCTGAGGGGCAACCTGATCGAGGTGTACAAAATTATGAGGGACATGGACAGGGTGGATAGGGAGCAGCTGTCCCCTTAGTTGAAGGATCAGTTCCGAGGGGACACCAGTTCAAGGTGAGGAGCAGGAGGTTTGGGGGGATTTGAGGAAAAACCTTTTTACCTAGAGGGTGGTGACGGTCTGGAATGCACTGCCTGGGAGGCTGGTAGAGGCAGGTTCCCTCATATCCTTTTAAAAGGACTTGGATGAGCACTTGGCACGTCATAACATTCTAGGCTATGGGCCAAGCGCTGGTAAGTGGGATTAGGTAGGTAGGTCAGGTGTTTTTCATGCTTCGGTACAGACTAGACAGGCCGAAGGGCCTCTTCTATGCTGTATTATTCTGTGATTTTCTATTTTTTCTATAAGATATGAGAACTGTGGAATTCTTCAGCATATAACCCTAAAATTTAAAAAACCCAATCTACCCACCTCTCTTACTAATTTCAAGCTTGTTGGTGGTCTGTAGTGTGAAGGTCACATTCTTTTGAATTTGTTTAAAATGAAATTACTTTGGCTTTCATTACAGACATTAATCATTTGTCATGCTATCGGGAGGCTGAAATTCAAAGGGCCCGATTTGGTTCCCGTTGTAGGTAGCTCGAGTCAGGAAATCTTTCACTTGCCAGACCTGCCTCAATAAAACATTACCTCAAAAGGCATGGTTTTCACTCGGGAGGAGGTGGGGGATAGGATCAGACCAGGGGCAGAATGCAGGCCAAGTGCCAAGTGAAATGGTAAGAGGGCCCACCAAGGTTCACTGGGACTTTGTTCTAGTTGTTTTACTCACAGAATGGTTTTAGCCAGGAGGAGGCCATTCAGCTCATTGTGAGCTCAATGCAGTTTTATCCCCTGCTAGGCTCTATCAATCATAGAATTCCTATAGTGCAGGAGGCCATTCAGGCCACTGAGTCTGCACCAACCTTCTGAAAGAGCACCCCACCTAGGCCCACTCTCCCACCCTGTCCCTGTAATCTCACATAACCTGCACATCTGTGGACACTAAGGGGCAATTTAACATAGCCAATCCACCTAACCTGCATATCCGTGGACACTAAGGGGCAATTTAACATGGCTAATCCACCTACCCTGCACATCTGTGGACAGTTGGAGGAAACCGGTGTACCCAGAGGAAACCCATACAGACACAAGGAGAAAGTGCAAACTCCACACTGACACGCACCCAAGGCCGGAATTGAACCTGGGTCCCTGGAGCTGTAAGACAGCAGTGCTATCCCCCATGCTGCCCCCTCTAGCCCTCACCCTTCATACCACTCTGCATAGCTCCTCATACCCCCCATGCCAACTCATGGCCCACCCAACCCCAATGACCTTTCATGCCCTCAATGTCACCTCCATAGCCAATTGCCCAGTATTTATCATGGGCTTCCTCAAGAGCCATGTGGAGATGAAATAATTAAATAACAGCCCTATACCATTCTCATACCTATAATCCTTTTTTAAAATAAATTTAGAGTACCCAATTCATTTTTTCCAATTAAGGGGCAATTTAGCGTGGCCAATCCACCTCCCCTGTACATCTTTTGGGATGTGGGGCGAAACCCACACAAACACGGGGAGAATGTGCAAACTCCATGGACAGTGATCCAGAGCCTGGATTGAACCTGTGACAAAATGCACCACGAAATAGAAAGTGTATGTCAGAAAGGCAAGGTCACAGTGATCATGGGGGACTTCAATATGCAGGTGGACTGGGTAAATAATGCTGCCAGTGGACCCAAGGAAAGGGAATTCATTGAATGTTTACAGGAGGGCTTTTTGGAACAGCTTGTGATGGAGCCCACGAGGGAACAGGCCATTCTGGACTTAGTGTTATGTAATGAGCCAGACTTGATTAAAGATCTTAAAGTAAGGGAGCACTTAGGAGGCAGTGATCATAATATGGTAGAATTCAATCTCCAATTTGAAAGAAAGAAGGTAGAATCAGATGTAAAGGTGTTACAGTTAAATAAAGGTAACTACAGGGGCATGAGGGAGGAACTGACGAAAATCGACTGGGAGCAGAGCCTAGTGGGAAAGACAGTAGAACAGCAATGGCAGGAGTTTCTGGGAGTAATTGAGGACACAGTACAGAGGTTCATCCCAAAGAAAAGAAAGGTTATCAGAGGGGGGATTAGGCAGCCATGGCTGACAAAGGAAGTTAGGGAATGAATCAAAGCAAAAGAGAAAGCCTATAATGTGGCAAAGAGTAGTGGGAAGTCAGAAGATTGGGGAGGCTACAAAAACAAACAGAGGCTAACAAAGAGAGAAATAAGGAAAGAGAGGATCAAATATGAAGGTAGGCTAGCCAGTAACATTAGGAATGATAGTAAAAGTTTCTTTAAATACATTAAAAACAAACGGGAGGCAAAAGTTGACATTGGGCCGCTCCAAAATGACGCTGGTAATTTTGTGATGGGAGACAAGGAAATAGCCGAGGAACTGAATAAGTACTTTGCGTCAGTCTTCACAGTAGAAGGCATGAGTAATATCCCAACAATTCCGGAGAGTCAGGGGGCAGAGTTGAATATGGTAGCCATCACAAAGGAGAAAGTGCTAGAGAAACTAAGAGGTCTAAAAATTGATAAATCTCCGGGCCCAGATGGACTACATCCTAGAGTTCTAAAGGAGCTAGCTGAAGAAATAGTGGAGACGTTAGTTATGATCATTCAAAAGTCACTGGAGTCAGGGAACGTCCCAGAGGATTGGAAAATCACTGTTGTAACCCCCCTGTTCAAGAAGGGAACAAGGAAAAATATGGAAAATTATAGGCCAATTAGCCTAACCTTGGCTGTTGGCAAGATTCTAGAATCCATTGTTAAGGATGAGATTTCTAAATTCTTGGAAGTGCAGGGTCAGATTAGGACAAGTCAGCATGGATTTAGTAAGGGGAGGTCGTGCCTGACAAACCTGTTAGAGTTCTTTGAAGAGATAACAAATAGGTTAGACCAAGGAGAGCCAATGGATGTTATCTATCTTGACTTCCAAAAGGCCTTTGATAAGGTGCCTCACGGGAGACTGCTGAGTAAAATAAGGGCCCATGGTATTCGAGGCAAGGTACTGACATGGATTGACGATTGGCTGTCAGGCAGAAGGCAGAGAGTTGGGATAAAAGGTTTTTTTTCGGAATGGCAACCGGTGACGAGTGGTGTCCCGCAGGGTTCAGTGTTGGGGCCACAGCTGTTCTCTTTATATATTAACGATCTAGATGACGGGACTGGGGGCATTCTGGCTAAGTTTGCCGATGATACAAAGATAGGTGGAGGGGCAGGTAGTATGGAGGAGGTGGGGAGGCTGCAGAAAGATTTAGACAGTTTAGGAGAGTGGTCCAAGAAATGGCTAATAAAATTCAACGTGGGCAAGTGCGAGGTCTTGCACTTTGGAAAAAAGAATAGAGGCATGGACTATTTTCTAAACGGTGACAAAATTCATAATGCTGAAGTGCAAAGGGACTTGGGAGTCCTAGTCCAGGATTCTCTAAAGTTAAACTGGCAGGTTGAGTACGTAATTAAGAAAGCAAATGCAATGTTGTCATTCATCTCAAGAGGCTTGGAATATAAAAGCAGGGATGTACTTCTGAAGCTTTATAAAGCATTAGTTAGGCCCCATTTAGAATACTGTGAACAATTTTGGGCCCCACACCTCAGGAAGGACATACTGGCACTGGAGCGGGTCCAGCGGAGATTCACACGGATGATCCCAGGAATGGTAGGCCTAACATACGATGAACGTCTGAGGATCCTGGGATTATATTCATTGGAGTTTAGGAGGTTGAGGGGAGATCTAATAGAAACTTACAAGATAATGAATGGCTTAGATAGGGTGGATGTAGGGAAGTTGTTTCCATTAGCAGGGGAGACTAGGATCCGGGGGCACAGCCTTAGAATAAAAGGGAGTCACTTTAGAACAGAGATGAGGAGAAATTTCTTCAGCCAGAGAGTGGTGGGTCTGTGGAATTCATTGCCACAGAGGGCGGTGGAGGCCAGGACGTTGAGTGTCTTTAAGACAGAAGTTGATAAATTCTTGATTTCTCGAGGAATTAAGGGCTATGGAGAGAGAGCGGGTAAATGGAGTTGAAATCAGCCATGATTGAATGGTGGAGTGGACTCGATGGGCCGAATGGCCTTACTTCCGCTCCTATGTCTTATGGTCTTATGGTCTTATAATCCTCTATGATACTAGTATTGCCGGAATATCAGGAGAAGAAAACAATATTGCCTTTTGTAGTATTTTATCAACAATACAGCACAGATATTTTTCAGTCGGAAAAAATATATTAAAACAGATAAAGCATGGAAATCGGAAGTGTGTTTTATGCTGCTGTATGTACACGTGAAATTAAAGGGAGCATACCTGTTGTTTACAGGTGATTTGAGGCAGAGCCATCTAATAAACCTACAAATAAATGTAAATAATTGTGAAATGATAAAAAAGGGCACGATTCTCCAGCCTCGTTGCACTCTTGCACAAGTGAAACGAGGCCGGTAAATAACGGGAGAGGCCAAAAATGAGAACTGCGCCAGGCACCTAACAGTTTGCGCTCCCACAGGCGAAATCGGGATTTTGCCGTAGTGTGGCATCTGCAGACACTGCTTTAACAGCACTTCATCAAAAAGCGTTTTACAGTCAATGCCCTGAAGTTACAAAAGGTGCTATATAAATGTAAGTTCTTTCTTTAACATACTGGCAGTACTAAAATCATTTTATTTGTTGAGCAGAGGTAAGGTCGGGCCATCCATCAGCCATGATAAAGTTACATACCCATTTCCAAAATGAATCAAAATATTTCCACAAGGAGCATGGGAGTTTAATAAAGATCACAGTTCTTGTCCATTATTTATGGCGTCTATGCAATTGACAAATATTCTCACTAAAAAAATCTTGGGCGGGATTCTCCGTCAACCGACGGCGGAATCGGAAAACGCAATTGGGCAGAGAATCGGTTCGGACGTCACAATCGCAGCAGGCGCCGATTTGATGCCAAATCACGATTCTCCATCACCTCCACAGTGGTGCCAATGTGTTCCGGAACAAACGTACAGTAAACACTGTTTGCATGTCGTTAGTGGACCTGACCCAGTATTCTCCAGGGCCTCCGTGATTCTCCACCTCCAATGGGCCCGAGTTCCTGACGGCGTGGTTCACGTGTGCTTTCAGAAATCGTGAAACCGGCGTGGTGGCTGAGAGGGAGAGAGAGAGGAGGTAGGACATGGAGAGGAACGAGCGTGGGCTGCTGGGTCGGACACGGACCAGGCTGGCTGCAGTGGGGGGGGGGGGGGGGCTTGCCAGGGCTAGGGAGGGGGGGGTGACGGGAGAACAGGTGGCCGGGGTGAGTCCCCACGGGTCTGGGGCAGTGTCCAGTCACGGACCACCATTACTGCCATTACCGCGGCCTGCAAGGCAACCATCTTGTTGCGTACCCACTGACCACCCACCCTGGCCCCTGGTTCTGCAGAGTGACACCGATCGTATGGGCACCCCACCTCCCTCCACCCAGCCGCCACCCGCCGGCGGCCCACCCAGGGCAACGCCCTGGGCTGTTTAGCACAGAGCTAAATCGCTGGCTTTGAAAGCAGGCCAGCAGCACAGTTCAATTCCCGTAACAGCCTCCCTGAACAGGCGCCGGAATGTGGCAACTAGGGGCTTTTCACAGTAACTTCATTCCAAGCCTACTTGTGACAATAAGCAATTTTCATTTTCATTTTCAACAGTAGCCCCTGCTGGGGCCGCGGTGACTACCCCTGGCTGGGAGCAGTGCCAGCCAACGGTACCCCTCGCGACAGGGATGGGCGCGAGGGCCAGAGGCCCCCATGGTGCCTGCCACTGACCGGGCCAGGGGTGGAACATGCAGGGGAAGATCCCGCAGTGATAACTGGTGCCACCATATAGACTGTTGGGCCTGGTTGAGCACGGGGATACTCACCATGCTGACATGTCAGCCTTTCACCCTCTACAGACAATGTATATTGGAATTCAACCAGCAATGGTGGCCTTCCTGTCAGTCACCACAGCTCTGGGGGATGCCCGGCGGATCTATGAGCAGGCGCTGCTTGAGGAGGAGGAGGTTGCAGCAGCAGAATGGAAAACAGCGGAGCGGGCAGCAGGGGGGCAGGTGGCAGCCGTGTGGGCTGGAGGGCCGCCCACCCAAAAGACCGAGGAGGGGAAGATGTCAAGGAAGCGCCACTTGTGGCCTCGTGTGTACCGGAAGCACCGGGCATTCAAGGTTAGGTGGATTAGCCATGATAAATTGCCCCTAGTGTCCAAAAAGGTTTGGTGGGTTCACTGGTTTATGGGGGTGTAGCGCACAAAGACTCCGTGAGACAAATAGAGTGAAGTCGATGAGGCTTTATTAAGCGTGTCTGTTCCCCCGCAGCTCGATAGTAGAATGGCCTGCGGGGGAGGACTCCGGCTTCTTATACTCCACCTTCAGGGCGGAGCTAGAGGTCAACGGCCAACCAGGACCCGTGATCTGTCAGCCAATGACATTAGGGCTTCCAGTCCCACAAGACCCCCAATACATACTACCACATTCACCCCTTGTCAAAAATGAACCCGGCGGGGTGATGCTTCATATGGTGGTAAGGGTTTACAGGGCTGGTCCTGGGAGGAAAAAAACATTCACATGGCAATACAGTATTGTACAATTTTGTCCTGTTTCAACTATTTACAGAAGGTATAGGGAGAAAAGCAAAATGTTCTTGTGAAAAGTCCATATTTTGATTTAGATCGACACCACAAGTCGGTCGGGCGGTCTGGTCGTCCGTGTTGATCGCCTCGGCCCCGGTGGTGGTGGTGGTGCTTGTACCGGTGTTGTCGTCTCCGGGAGCCTTACGGTTTCAGCTTGGGCTTTATTCTTGGTCGGGCCTGAGGGGAGGGGAACCGATCCTCCTGGGAAGGGGGCGGTCGCGGGGTGCGGCGGTGGCAGGAAGGGGGGGGGGGGGTTGGGTGAATGGTGTCGGGGGGGGGTGTGTTGCCGGCGGGCGCCAGATCCCACAGGGAGACCGTGTCCTGTCGGCCGTCGGGGTACTCCACGTAAGCGTACTGCGGGTTCGTGTGGAGAAGGTGAACCCTTTCGACCAACGGGTCCGCCTTATGTGCCCGCACATGCTTTCGGAGCAAGATGGGCCCTGGGGCCGCCAGCCAGGTCGGCAGCGACGTTCCAGAGGAGGACCTCCGAGGGAAGACAAGGAGACGCTCATGAGGCGTTTGATTAGTGCTCGTACATAATAGGTACCGGATGGAGTGGAGAGCGTCTGGGAGGACCTCCTGCCACCGTGAAACTGGGAGGTCCCTGGACCGTAGGGCCAGTAGGACGGTCTTCCAGACCGTGCCGTTCTCCCTCTCTACTTGCCCGTTCCCCCGGGGGTTGTAGCTGGTCGTCCTGCTTGAGGCTATGCCCTTGCTGAGCAGGAACTGGCGCAGCTCGTCACTCATGAAAGAGGACCCCCTGTCGCTGTGGACGTATGCGGGGCAACCGAACAGTGTGAAGATGGTGTTCAGGGCTTTAATGACTGTGGCCGCGGTCATGTCAGAGCAGGGAATGGCGAATGGGAAGCGGGAGTATTCGTCCACCACATTAAGAAAATATGTGTTGCGGTCGGTGGAGGGGAGGGGCCCTTTGAAATCCAGACTAAGGCGTTCAAAGGGGCGGGAAGCCTTAATCAGGTGTGCACCATCTGGCCTGAAAAAATGCGGTTTGCATTCCGCGCAGATGTGGCAGTCCCTTGTGACTGTACGGACCTCCTCTAAAGAGTATGGGAGATTGCGGGACTTGATGAAGTGGAAAAACCGAGTGACCCCCGGGTGGCAGAGGTCCTCGTGGAGGGTTTGGAGGCGGTTAATTTGTGCGTTGGCACATGTGCCGCAGAATAGGGCATCGGACGGCTCGTTCAGCTTTCCGGGACGATACAAAATCTCGTAGTTGAAGGTGGAGAGCTCGATGCTCCACCTTAAGATCTTGTCGTTTTTGATTTTGCCCCGCAATGCATTATCGAACATGAAGGCTACCGACCGTTGGTCAGTGAGGAGAGTGAATCTCCTGCCGGCCAGGTAATGCCTCCAATGTCGCACAGCTTCCACTATGGCTTGGGCTTCCTTTTCCACTGAGGAGTGGCGGATTTCTGAGGCGTGGAGGGTCCAGGAGAAAAAGGCCACGGGTCTGCCCGCTTGGTTAAGGGTGGCCGCTAGAGCTACGTCGGAGGCGTCGCTCTCGACCTGGAAGGGGAGGGACTCGTCGATGGCGCGCATCGTGGCCTTTGCGATATCCGCTTTGATGCGGCTGAAGGCCTGGCAAGCCTCTGTCGACAGAGGGAAGGTTGTGGTCTGTATTAGGGGGCGGGCCTTGTCTGCGTACTGGGGGACCCACTGGGCGTAGTATGAAAAGAACCCCAGGCAGCGTTTCAGGGCTTTTGGGCAGTGCGGGAGGGGGAATTCCATGAGGGCGCGCATACGTTCGGGGTCGGGGCCTATTATCCCATTGCGCACTACGTAGCCCAGAATGGCTAGCCGATTGGTGCTAAAAACGCACTTGTCCTCGTTGTACGTGAGGTTCAAGGCTTTGGCGGTCTGGAGGAATTTTTGGAGGTTGGCGTCGTGGTCCTGCTGGTCGTGGCCGCAGATGGTTACATTGTCGAGATACGGGAACGTGGCCCGCAACCCATGTTGATCAACCATTCGGTCCATCTCCCGCTGGAAGACCGAGACCCCGTTTGTGATGCCAAATGGGACCCTTAGGAAATGGTATAATCGCCCGTCTGCCTCGAAGGCTGTGTACGTGCGGTCACTTGGGCGGATGGGGAGCTGATGGTAGGCGGACTTGAGGTCCACGGTGGAGAAGACTTTATATTGGGCAATCCGATTGACCATGTCGGATATGTGGGGGAGCAGGTACGCGTCTAGTTGTGTGTACCTATTGATGGTCTGGCTATAGTCTATGACCATCCTTTGTTTCTCCCCTGTCTTCACTACTACCACCTGCGCTCTCCAGAGACTATTGCTGGCCTGGATTATGCCCTCCTTTAGTAGCCGCTGGACTTCGGACCGAATGAAGGTCCGATCCTGGGCGCTGTACCGTCTGCTCCTAGTGGCGACGGGTTTGCAATCCGGGGTGAGGTTCGCAAACAAGGACGGGGGTTGCACCTTGAGGGTTGCGAGGCCGCAGATAGTGAGTGGGGGTATTGGGCCGCCGAATTTGAACGTAAGGATCTGTAGATTGCATTGGAAATCTAATCCCAGTAAGGTGGGGGCGCAGAGTTGGGGAAGGACGTTTAGTTTGTAGTTTTTGAACTCCCTCCCCTACACCGTTAGGGTAACTATGCAGAATCCTTGGATCTGTACGGAGTGGGATCCTGCAGCTAGGGAAATCTTTTGTGCGCTGGGGTAGGTGGTCAAGGAACAGCGTCTTACCGTGTCGGGGTGGATAAAGCTCTCCGTGCTCCCGGAGTCGACTAGGCATGGTGTCTCGTGGCCGTTTATTAGCACCGTTGTCGTCGTCGTCTGGAGTGTCCGGGGCCGAGCTTGATCGAGCGTAATTGAAGCAAGACGTGGTTGTAGTAGTGGAGTGGGGTCCGTTGTTGCCGTCCAAGATGGCGTCGGGATGAACAAAATGGCCTTCCCCATACATCGCACGTGGCTGGGGGGTCACAAGATGGCGGCGGGGGTGGACAAAATGGCTGCCCCCACGTGTCGTAGAGGTTTGGGGTGGTCCAAGATGGCGGCGCCCTTCCTCCCCTCGTGGTGGCCGGGACCCAAAATGGCGGCGTCTGCAGGTCGCACATGGGGCGCTGGGGGGGTTGGGGAGCGTTAGGACCGCGCGGGGCTCCCTCCTCTCCGGGGACAGCGGTGGTCGGGACCCAAGTTGGTAGCGCCGGCGGGTCAAACGTGGAGCGCGGGGGGGGGGTTAGGGGGGCGTTAGAGACGGCCAGAACTCCCTCTTCTCCGTGGGGAGTGGTGGTCGGGACCCAAAGTGGTAGTGCCGGTGGGTCATACATGGGGTGCGGGGGGGGGGGGCGGTTGGGGAGCGTAAGCGGCGTGCAGGGCTCCCTGTTCTCCCGGGACCGCGGTGGTCGGGACCCAGAGCGGCTGCGCCAGCGGGTGGGGAGCGTAAACGGCTTGCAGGGCTCCCTGTTCTCCCAGGACAGCGGCGAACTTGCGGGACCGGCACACAACCGCGAAATGGCCCTTTTTTCCGCAGCTCTTGCAGATCGCTGCGCGGGCCGGGCAGCGCTGCCGGGGGTGTTTCACCTGGCCGCAGAAATAGCAGCGGGCGCCCCCGGTGCGACTTGCCGTTTGGACCGCGCAAGCCTGTGGGGTGTCCGGGGGGGGGGGGGGGGGTTGTCGCAACGGGTACGTACGGAGCCCAATTGGCTGCCGCGCGGTCGGGGCCGTAGGCGCGGGTATTATGCGCGGCGACGTCTAGGGAAGCTGCTAGGGCCCGGGCCTCTGAGAGTCCTAGCGACTCTCTTTCTAGAAGTCTTTGGCGGATTTGGGAGGAATTCATACCTGCCACAAAAGCATCGCGCATTAACATGTCCGTGTGTTCATTTGCGTTCACCGAAGGGCAGCTGCAGGCTCGTCCCAAAATCAGCAGCGCGGCGTAGAATTCGTCCATCGATTCTCCGGGACCTTGACGTCTCGTCGCGAGCTGGTAGCGAGCGTAGATTTGGTTAACTGGGCGGACATAGAGACTTTTCAGTGCTGCGAATGCCGTCTGGAAATCCTCCGAGTCTTCGATGAGGGAGAAGATCTCCGTGCTCACCCTCGAGTGCAGGACCTGTAGTTTTTGGTCTTCTGTGACCCGGCCGGTGGCCGTTCTGAGGTAGGCCTCGAAACAAGTCTGCCAGTGCTTGAAGGCTGCTGCCGCGTTCACTGCGTGGGGGCTGATCCTCAGGCATTCTGGAATGATCCTGAGCTCCATAGTCCTTTTTTTTTAGGCACGCTTAATAAATTGTAGCGCACAAAGACTCCGTGAGACGAATAGAGTGAAGTCGATGAGGCTTTATTAAGCGTGTCTGTTCCCCCGCAGCTCGATAGTAGAATGGCCTGCGGGGGAGGACTCCGGCTTCTTATACTCCGCCTTCAGGGCGGAGCTAGAGGTCAACGGCCAACCAGGACCCGGGATCTGTCAGCCAATGACATTAGGGCTTCCAGTCCCACATGACCCCCAATACATACTACCACACTGGTTTATGGGGATAGGGTGGAGACGTGGGCTTAAGTAGGGTGCTCTTTCCGAGGGCCGGTGCAGACACAGTTCTGCACTGTAAATTCCATGATTCTGTGACCTGGCGGACAGGGCATTCTGTTGAAGACTCCGGCTTAGCAGACACAGAGTGCAGCACATCTGCCAGATGATGGAACACCTGGCAACGCGGGGGTATCGGGAAGGACACCCGCTCCTAGTGACCGTCAAGATGACGGTCGCCCTGAACTTCTATGCGACGGGGTCCTTCCAGTCGCCGATTGGGGACCTGTCCGGGATCTCACAGACCTCGGTGCACAGGTGCATCTGCACCATCGTGGAGGCCCTATATGCCCAGGCGGATCAATATATCCATTTCAATGCAGACAAAACCCATCAGGATGCTCGGGCAGTGAGGTTCGCCGCCATCGCTGGAATGCCCCGGATCCAGGAGATGATAGACGGGATGCATGACCCCCTAAGGACACCTGCGGATACCGAAAGGGGTACCACTCAATGAACTTCCAGCTGGTCTGTGACCATCAGGGCGAATGGGATCAAAGGTTATGGGCAGAAAGCAGGATCAGGCTTTGAGTTGGATGATTAGCCATGATCGTAATAAATGGCGAGCAGGCTCGAAGTACACCTCTACACCCGATACCCGGGCAGTGTGCACGATGCCTTCATCCTGGCACACTCGGCAATCCCTGACATGTTCGAAAGGCACCCCCCCGTTCTCCCAGCTGAGGGGTTGGCTCCTCTCCGGAGGCCACAGAGCGATGCGGAGACTCGCTACAACAACACCCATACAGCGATCTGCAGTGTGATCAAGCATTGCTTCGGACTGCTGAAGATGCAGTTCAGATGCCTGGACTGCCAGGATCGTAGTGGCCTGCTGCATCCTTCACATCATCACTAAGCAGAGGGGCAATGTGCTGGAGGAGAAGGAGAAGGAGGAAGGGCAGGCCTCATCCGACAAGGAGGATGCAGGGGAAATGGAAGATGAGCAGAACATGGCGCCCGGGCAGGCGCAGGAAGCCGCATGACGTGTGCGCCAGGGCCAACGTACATGGGACGTTCTGGTTGCCTCCAGGTTCACTGACTAGGAGGGGAGGGTGGGTTAAGGGGGGACTGGCCAGGGGCACAGACACCACATTCCAACTACACTCCTGTGGTATTATCATAACTGTAAGAACTGCAAGGGTTAATGGAGTGTCTAGAGTAGCCACTAGAGGAAGCTACAGCTACAAGTACATAAGGCAGTGATGCTAAGCCTTGTGGGAGAATGTGTGCAGGAATTGCCAGCAGCACGATTCAATTCCCGTAACAGCCTCCCCGAACAGGCGCCGGAATGTGGCGATGAGGGGCTTTTCACAGTAACTTCATTTGAAGCCTACTTGTGACAATAAGCGAATTTCATTTCATTTCAATTAGCTTGAGAGGGTCACAAGTACAAATAGTGTGAGTGAGAGAAGATCATAGTTTATAGCAGTAATAAGATTAGCTGTAGATGATTGTATTAAAATGTTAATAATCATAGAATTTACAGTGCAGAAGGAGGCCACTCAGCCCATCCAGTCTGCACCGGCTCTTGGAAAGAGCACTCCACTTAAGCCCACACCTACACCCTATCCCCGTAACCCAGTAATCCCACCTAACCTAAGGGCAATTTATCATGGCCAATCCACCTAACCTGCACATCTTTGACTGTGGGAGGAAACCGGAGCACCCAGAGGAAACCCTCGCAGACACGGGGAAAACGTGCAGACTCCGCACAGACAGTGACCCAAGGCGGGCAATCGAACCTGGGACCCGGGAGCTGTGAAGCAACTGTGCTAACCACTATGCTACGGAGTTAATAATCAACTGTGTAATCTTTAGGAGTATGTGACGAATTCAAATTAGTAGTGTTAATAAATTTATAGCTTTGTTTAAGTTCAAGCTATTTTGTGGTCTTTGTGAACACTACACCAACCATCCTGAAATAAGCAACACAAAGAACACCACAACTCCCTCACTTCCCACCCCGCCAAATCCCTCGCTTGCACCCCCCCTCCGTTATACATATCTGCAGTGCTACGAGGTGGGGGCCCTGGGTTGGCAGTAACAGTGGCTCTGGTCCATTGGATGGAGGATGATGACAACCTGCACTGCGCTGGGCTCTAGTGCTCCGTATCATATGACATCTGCCCCCGACCCATGGTTGCATCGTCCATCTGGGCGATCCCTGCATGCGGGCTGGCCATAAGATCTCAAGGTCGCACCGAATCCCTGGGTAGGGGGAGGAGGTGGGGTGCATGATCCACCCACAGGGCCTGCATCATTTCTACCCCCCCCCCCACCCCCACCCCCGGCCAGCCTGCTCCTCACACCCATCAGACGGAGCACTGAGGCAGGTTGCAACAGTGGTAACAAGTGTTTATTGTGAACAAATATTTATAGATCTGTGCCCAGCACCCATGCCAACTTAATCCTGTGCGCCCTAACGCTACGCCCAGGCGGTTCCCAGATAGTACAGCAGGGGTGGAGGCGGCCTGCCCTGCAACGAGGGTCCTCGTTGACACGCGACTCCAGGGGTGGCCTGGCCTGGATGGGCCCGGCTGCTGCTCGTGTGTCCCAGGTGACGTGGTGCTTCCCTCTTCTGCCCACTGTCCACCAGATGCGCCAGGGACAGGAGGGGAGGGGAGTGCAAGGCGCTGTGGTGTTTCGGCAACTCCCCTGCATGAGTCACCGGCACGGGCCCCATCACCTCCTCCTCCCTCGGGGTGCCCAATGGCTCCCGGGCTACTCCATTGGATGGGGGGGGTGGTGAGCAGAGCCATCCTTGAGGCTCCGCCGCCACCTGATGCTGCCAGTCTTGGAGGCCCGCTCTGGTCTCGGCCAAGGTCTGCATGCTCGTAGCCATGGAGCACAGGGAGTGCACCATCTCCATCTGGGACTGCGCCACATCACGCTGTGACTATTCCACCACCATCTGGGTCTATGCCACATCACCAGTGACTGCGCCATTTACCTCTGTGACTGGGCCACCTCCCTCAGTGGCTGCGCAACGCCAGTCAGCGCCTGGGCAATGCTGCTCCTGCTCCTGCAGACGGTTGGACTCCTCCAACTGCGTGCGCCTGCTGCTGCTGGATGCTCACCGACAACCCCTCATGTGGTCCCTGGCTCTCTGACTGCATCTGCACTGTGGTTGGCACTGGATGTTCCAGAAGCCCAGGACCTGTCTGGATGGCAGCTAGTTCCTGGGGCCGGCCTGCCCTCCGATTGGGAGGCTTGGTGGTGTACGCTGAGAGTGGTGTTGGGGTGGGAGTGGTGTGGGGATGCGGGGGGTGTGGTGGTGAGGGGAGTGAGGGAGTGAGGATGGTGTGAGGGCGAGGGTGGTGTGGGGGTGAGGGTGGTGTGGGAGTGAGGGGCGGTCGTCACATATGTGTCATTGGGAACCGCAACTCACAGGTTTGCACTTCCTCGCCTGTGGCCGCACTCCACCCCGGCAACCTTCCTTTCCGCTGGGCCACAGGCCACGTTCAGGGCCCTCTGCTCGGCCAAGGTGATGGGCCGCAGGTCTGGTGGTCCCCCTCCAGTCTTCTCCCGCTCCCGGAAGTTGTGCGTGGCATCTCCTGAGGGCGGTGGGGGGTGGGGGGGGGGGGGGGGTTAGTGTCGGGGCATGGTGCTGCCAACTCACCCTGGCCGCCCTTAGGAGGTTGTGCAGTTTTTTCCTGCACTGGTGACGGTCCGGACAACGTTGTCCACGGCACTGACCCCCTCTGGCACCTGCGCCCAGGCACGGCGAACGGCAGTGCCAGGCGGCCTTCCTCCTAGGCCGGGGTATCGGGTCATCTGCCTCTCCTCCACCGTGTCCACGAGGGACTCCAGCTCAGCATCTCTGAATCTTGGGGCCGCTCTCCTTCCAACCATCTTGTTGGCTGGGACAGTGTGTGGGGGGGAAGGATCGTTTATTTGCGGCTGCGGCTTGTGAGCCTCATGAGTGCCAATTACGGACCCGACAAATCCGGCACCGTTTTTAGTGGAATTGATTGTGTTCCATGCGGCGTTGGTGCTAGCCCATTATTGGTATTGGAATCGGTGCAGGTGTGGAGCCGATTGGTCTGTCATAAAAATCCACACATACTTAGTCTCAGAAACTGAGAATCCAGACCCTTAGCAAGAAAGCGTGGTTTTCAGGAAAGGAAGCATAGAAAACTAGTGAATATAGCAGATTGCTGCTAGATTCATACACTTTTACTCAGTTACTGGATGTAACATAGTATTGCCTGACCACTGTTGTTTAAATTGAAGCCGAAATATGACCCTCTCTCACCAGATCACTAACGTTCCCAATGAATGCATTTTTTGTTAATAGCTTCACCACAACCTATGAACATCCGACCACTACCAATCTCACTTTGAAGATCTTCACATTTTCTTTAGTGCTTTTGTCAATAGCCATACTTGATTTTAATGCCGATTATAAAATACAATTACATGAAATTGCAAGTAACAGATGGCAAGTTACATAAAATATAGAGAATCAGTGGTTTATGGAAATAAACCAACCTTTCTGGGCTTGCTGAACGACTCACAAATGCTGCAGACTATAAACCACCTGCCCTGATTAGGGTTGCCAACTTTGGTTGGATATATTCCTGGAGATCTCATCACATGACCCTCCTCCTCGAACCAGCCTGTCCAAACAACGCCCACCTTCTGCCCCCATCCCAAACTCTAACATTTTAATGACTGAAAATCTTTTTTAAAAGTGTTCAATCTGTAATTCCTGAAGAATTTAGAACAATCCTGGAGAGCTGGCAATCTGATATACATTTGATTAATGCACGGCATGTCTTTAGGATATTGTTTTCTGAACGACCTCAAAAAGAATGATACAATTGCAGAATTAAACATTGAAGTTCAGCATAATTTTTATCCTGGAAGTCTGACTGAAGTTTTTTAACAAATCACAGAGAAGATTGATGTGCATTTGATGTTTTGCCCTGGTCAGTCTTTTCTTATTCGTGCCTAAAACAGAAGGGACTGAATTCCAACCTCACTAGAGAGACTTCAGCAAAATTCCAGCAGTACTAAGGCAGTGCCACACTGTCACAAGTACTGTCTTTCGGATGAAACATCAAACGAGTAGACAGTAAAGGTCATGTGGCACTATTACAGGACAACCAGGAAGTTCTCTTGATGTCTCGGCCAATATTTATCCTTTAAGCCACAGATTCCCTGGTTGTCATGTTGGGTGTTCTGATGCACAAATGATCCAACACGGCTGTAGATGGTACAACTCTGTTTTATTGTCTTGTCAACGGTAACAACTATCTATTGGTTGGGTTCGTGCTTCACCAGCTAACCTGTGGACC
Organism: Scyliorhinus torazame; assembly: GCF_047496885.1. NCBI lineage: Eukaryota > Metazoa > Chordata > Chondrichthyes > Carcharhiniformes > Scyliorhinidae > Scyliorhinus > Scyliorhinus torazame. Next base: position 91,742,513 of record NC_092712.1, read on the forward strand.
CAGCCCTATCACTAACTGTGGTAGTATGTATTGGGGGTCATGTGGGACTGGAAGCCCTAATGTCATTGGCTGACAGATCCCGGGTCCTGGTTGGCCGTTGACCTCATACTCCGCCCTGAAGGCGAAGTATAAGAAGCCGGTGCCTTCCCCCGCATGCCAGTTTACTATCGGGCTGCTGGGGAACAGACACGCTTAATAAAGCCTCATCGACTTCACTCTGTTTGTCTCACGGAGTCTTTGTGCGCCACACTATCTTAGTGAGGCACTCAGCACATGGTCTATGTCTGAGTGGCGCGCTGTGAGCTCTGTGCTCTGAGCTATCTCCTGGTAGAATGAGCGGGAACTGTGGTGTTCCCTGTTTTATAGTGCGTGTGCTCTCACTGGTGATTGGCTGCGATGTTATGTGTGTGTTGGTTGGTCCAACTGCCTGTCCATCAGTGTGTGTGTGATTGCACCATGATATGCTGATGTGGATATCATGACACTGGTCAGGGGAGGCAGCAGCATAGTCACTGGCTGGTCACAATCGAGAGACAAGGGTAATGCTTTGGGGATATGGGTTTGATTCCGACTTGGGCAGATGGTGGAAATTGAATTAAATAAAAAAGAAAATCTGGAATTAAAAGTCTAATGACAACCATTAAACCATTGTCGATTATTGTAAAAAACCATCTGGTTCACTAATGTCCTTTAGGGAAGGAAATGTGTCATCCTTACCTGGTCTGGTCTACATGTGACTCCAGATCCACAGCAATGTGGTTGACTCTTAAATGCCCTCAGGGAGGGGCAACAAATGTTGGCCCCGCCAGCGATGCCATGAAAGAAAGATAAATATTTCACTGCTGATTGTAGGACACTGAAATGCTTAAAATGGTTCCCTCGTTCCCACCATTACAACACTGACTTCATTTCAAAAGTACTTAATTGGTGGTCAACTACTTTGGAATGTCCTGAGGTTATGAAAGAGGCTATATAAATGCAGGTACTTTTCTTTCACCCTAACCACAATCCCACTTCTGGCACACTTAGCATTGTGCACCACTATGAATGATGTTCTGCATTTCATGTTAAAAGTTATACAATCTTCATGTCGGAGAATCATTTAGCCAAAGGTTTTTGCACATCGTAATTACAATATTTAGAAAAATAGGAAGTACAATTTTAGACTTAACATATTTGCAAGGATTGAGTCACAATTACTTATACATCAGATTACAAATTAGTCACATTCAGCCACCTAGGTCCCCAATGACACCTGCCACTGACTGAACAAATCAAAAATGAAATCTCACTGGCTTCACCAGTTCCAGTATATTCATTAATACACATGGGAATGACTTGGAGCTGGTAAATCTCATGTCAAGGATCAGATAAATTACAAATCCTAGATGATACTGTATGGCACTCTCTCCTGAGAATCTGTGTAATCTTATCGCAGGTGCAGTGATGTTTTTAAACTGCTATGCCTTTAAATGAATCCATAGTTAGTTTAAAGTATTTTGAGTATTTCTCTTTATCTTGCTAAATTTCCTTAAGAATTAAAATCACAATTAACCTCAGGTTTAATTATTACCTGCACTTTTAAAACTTTGTCACTGACAGTCATAGCTAGGAGTTTCCAGAGAATTCAGTTGCAAGGAAAAAGAGAAATGATCAATATCTGTGACAAACAAAACATGTGAGACTGGACACATCCACACAGTGTGGATTCTTAGTAACTTCAGGAGAAACCAAAACTGTTAAGAAGTTTGTGGAGCTTCACAAAATGTTCTTCTGTTACTGTAGGTTACTCTGAGGGGAAGTGCAGCAGCAAAATTTGTTGGACTAAAAACAGACTTTTCTAACAAACATCAGTTTAATTTAGGTCTATAAACATCAAAATATCATGATTATATTTCATTGTTATGGAAAAGAGGAGAATTTCCGCCCCTGTTTTCGGCAGGCGAGAAAGCCAGAGGGGGGCAGAGAGTCCAACCGGATCCCAGAACAGCCTTTACGCCAGCGGGATTTCCCGTTGAGATTGCCTCCATCCCCCCCCCAATGATGTAATAGGCTTCCCACCATGAAAGGTCAGGAACTCCATTTGCATTCACTTAAATGCACCTAGTGGATTTCCCCCCACTGTATCATCCCCCCCATGTAGGGAATTTCCCCTGCCGGCGTTATGTCACATCAACAGGTCTTGACAAACGGGGAACTGGCGGACAGAACCTGCTGGGGGCACTCAACCAAGTACAGCCCCAGGGGGGAGAGGGCCATTCCCAGACATCGCCAGGCCCTGGCACTGCCTGGAGAGGGGGGGAGGGGGTGGGTCGTGGCTGTTCTGTGTCCTCGGTGTGATTCCCCCTTTTTTATATTTGGGTATGCAGATCTGTGGGGAGCCAAGGTTGTTGGTGGAGTGAGTTCATTCATAGCCTGCCCCGCCCATATGACATCTTGGGACCCTAACCTTTTTCTCGAAGCGTTTAAAATTAGGCTGGGAAAAGTCAGCAAGGCAGCTGGCGAGCTGACCTCTGCTTTTTTCGTTGGTGACAGCACTTAGGAAAAAAACTGAAAAGTTCGGCCCACAGCATTTACATCATTTTGAATTACACTGATCTTATGGTTCTATGTACAATTATATTTTTTACTGAATAATAGAATAATTTAATTTCAGAAAACCTCTGCCAAAATATGGTCACATCAGTAATTTTCCTCAAAAACGTTGGTGCTCATGTGTGAGATTATATAGTTGGTCAAAATTTACAATCTAGATAAAGACAGCATTCAGTTATAATCATGCATGTACAAAATCAGCCATCTATTAGTTTCAGTAATGTGCAGCCTGTCTTTTGTCTAATTATTCTAGTTACTGTAGGTCGACTAAAACTGTTGCCTTCATTCAATTAGGAGACAATCAAGTACATGAAACTTGACTCTGAAACAAAATGTCACTCACAAAGCCAGTATCCGTAGCAACATGGCTTAGCAGCAATTATTTCCTCATGGGAGGATTATCCTTCCAATAATCAACCAGCATTTCAATATTTAATATAAGGTAAAAGCTATCTTGAAATGTGTCATGAGAAGTAATTCAATCATTTAACAGCATCCTCATATTTCTGTTCCTCTAAAATAAAGTAATTGAGTAACAGTAGATTGGAGTTCTCCCAAGAAAACTACACTGACATCAATCTGTTCAAGCAGAATTTTAAAAATTTTCACCAAGCTATTACTATACAAAAAGCAATCCTCATTCGTGTTTCTCGTTACATGTGTTATGGGGAGGCGTTTTCAGAACCCCAAAATGTATCATGGAGTTCAACCAACCTCTCCCTTTAATGGATTTGTTGCTTTTCCCTAGGTGTGGGATTACAATTATGGACATGTGGGTTTTTAAACACAAAACACTGTTTATTCCATGCCCTCAACTTAACATCTTAAATAAACATTGGATCTCTTAACACCCCTTACTTCAAACATAACTCAGAAAATATTGCAACAGTAAATAATTCCTTAAAATGTTCCTTCAAACTTCCAAGAGACAACACCTTCAAACAAAATCATATCAGGTTAAAGGCTTCACTATTATAAGTTTAAATCACCCAAATGATCCAGAGATGGGCTTTTATGGCAGATATCCAGTTCACTGCAAAACACAGACACACCCAGCTCTTTTTAAAACTGAAACTAAAAACCTACAAAATTAAGCTGCAAAATGGCTGACCTGACCTCAGCCCCACCCACTCTCTGACATCACTGTTTTCTTAAAGGTACATTGCTTAAACATCCATGTCTTAAAAGTACTCTCACATGACACCTCCCCCAAAGAAAAAAAAATCATCAACTTCAAGATGGTTTAATTTTTCACTTTTGCACCATCCACTAAGAAATGTACACAGTAAATATACATTTTCATTTAAAGAAAACAACACACTCAAACAGGGATAATAATATAGTCCATGTTTCTTTGTTCTTCTTCCGCCAACCAAAATCCTTCTCAATTGACAGTCTCTTTGAACAAAGTCTCTGCACGATCCATCCATTCTTCTACTCCTCGGCATTTCTCTTCAGAATCAGATAATTTAGTTCAATCTGACCACAGAGTCCCTTGCAATTCTCCAATGCAGGAGCATTGGTGATCACAGCATTCAAGCAGTCAAATGCCTGTTGAAAGTCCGCTGTCCATTGAAATTTTTTAGGTTTCTTTAGCAAGTCCATCAGTGGAGTAATCACACCACAAAACTTTTGCACAAATGTTCGATCAAATCCACTCATGCTAAGAAATCGCATTATTTCCCTTTGTCTTGAGGATAACGGAAACTCCGCAAGGAAAGTGATTCAGGCTTCTCCAAATTCACTTTCGGCTAGGTTCATCACCAAACCCACCTCCTGAAGTCGATCGAAGAACTCCATACGATGCTTTAAATGTTCTTTCCATGTCTGGAAGTTGTAAATAAAAGCAGATTGTCCCACTTTCTCCATGCAACCCTTCAATGGTGCGACAGGATAAGAGTCCGTTCTTGTAACTGCATTCACCTTTCTATAGTCCACACACAACCATTGGGTACCGTCTGGTTTAGGTACCATCACTATGGGTGAGCTCCATTGGCTGCAACCCACTTCAATTATGCCATTCTTCAGCATACTCTCAATCTCTCTGTTAACCTGTGCCAATTTTAAAGGATTAAGTCTATATGGATGTTGTTTGATAGGAACAGCATTTCCCACATCTACATCATGTATAGCCATTTTAGTACTTCCCAATTTATCTCTACAAACTTGCCCATGTGATATCAATAACTCTTTCAGGTCAGTTTGTTTTTCCTCTGGAAGGTAACTTAACAATTCATCCCAATTTTTAAGAACATCCTCATTTTCCAATTTAATTTGAATTATGTCAAATTCACAGTGATCTGGATTTGGTTCGTCACTTTGAGTTAGAATCATTAAAACCTCCTCCTTTTTCTCTCCTTCCTTTTCAAAGTACCTTTTAAGCATATTCACATGACACACTCGGTGAGTCTTCCTTCTATCTGGTGTGTTTAACCACATAATTCACCTCACTTAATTTCCTTTCAATCTGATACGGTCACAAAACCTAGCTTTTAAAGGCTCCCCTACCACTGGTAACAACACTAAAACCTTATCCCCACTGGCAAAACTACAAACTTTGGATTTCTTGTCCGCTACCCATTTCATTACATTTTGTGCAACTTTCAAATGTTGTCTCGCCAATTCACCGGCTCTATTTAATTGTTCCCTAAAATTTGACACGTAATCCAATAGTGTAATTTCCAATTTCTCACCCACCAATTTTTCCTCAATCAATTTAAGTGGTCCTCTTATCTCATGACCAAAAATTAGTTAAAAAGGACTCAATTTGGTAGACTCATTAGGTGCATCCCTAATTGCAAACAATACGAATGGGATTCCTCTATCCCAATCCTCTGCATAATCTTGACAATACACCCTCAACATTGTCTTTAATGTCTGATGCCATCTTTCTAACGCTCCCAACGATTCTGGATGGTACGCAGTTGATTTAAATTGTTTTATTCCTAAGCTATCCATAACTTCTTTGAATAACTTTGAAGTAAAATTTGTTCCGTGATCCGATTGAATTTCTGTGGTTAGTCCATATCTAGTAAAGAATTTAAATAACTCCTTCACAATCCTTTTAGCTGTAATATTGTGTACTGGAACTGGAAATTTAGTAGACACATCCATTACAGTCAAAAGATATTGATTCCCACTTCTTGTTTTAGGAAGCGGTCCTATACAATCGATTAGGACCCTTGTAAAAGGTTCCTCAAATGTTGGAATGGGTATTAAGGGCGCTTGTTTTATCACTGCTTGAGGTTTCCCTATCACTTGACATGTGTGACATGATTGACCAAATTTAACTACATCTTTATGTAGTCCAGGCCAATAAAAATGTTTCTGGATTTTAGCTTGAGTTTTCCTTATTCCCAAATGACCTCCCACTGTTACCTCATGTGCAACTCGCAACATCTCCTTTCTATACCCTACCGGCAATACTACTTGATGAACTTCTGCCCACTTTTCATCCGCCTGCATATGTACAGGTCTCCATTTTCTCATCAAGACATCATTTTTACGGTAATAACACTGTGGTATACTCTCAGATTCCTCCTCCATATATGCTTTCTGATATATCCATTTTATTTCTACATCTTTCTGTTGTACTCCGCCAATTTTCCTGAACTAAAAATATCCGCCTCATCCTCCCCCTGTTCTTGTTCTTTTTCAACCACCTGATCAAAAATCGTTTCTGATAATTGCACTTCAACTTCATCTTCACTCTTTGATTTCTCCTCTTCTCTTAACCTAAGACTTTGCGACCTTGTTACTACACAATCCGGAAAAATCCCAGGATATTCGTCCTTCAAACCTTCAGTTGACTGATTTTCCACTGACTTATCAACCACAGTAGGCATCACTCCCACCTTCGATCCAGCTATATCATTACCCAAGATAAACTGTATTCCTGGACAAGATAGTTTATCTATTACTCCTACTACCACTTCACCACTCTTCACTGGACTTTCTAACCTTACCTTATATAATGGAACGCTACTCCTCTCACCCTAAAATTGTGACTTCTTTACCTGCTCCTCCTGATACACATGAGTAAACTTTATCCACACAAGTAAGTTCTTTAAAGACATCTGGCACCTTCTTAACAATTACTTCTTGAACAGGCTGTACAATCGTTTGCACCTCCTTCGCTTCCCTTGGGCTTTCCTTTACCACTCTAACAAACCCCACTGTCTTATCCTGTTTTACCATATCAGCCGTTCCAGTGCTTTTCTTCAACCACCAACACTGTGACTTTACATGGCCTAGTTTATTACAGTGAAAACATCTGACACTTTTCATTTCTTTTCCACCCTACTGAATTTATTTTTTAATCTGAGGTACACTCTCTTTATTGTCTCCCATCAGATCACTTTTACCTTTACCACTTGAGTATTTCTCATGTCCCCAGTTTCTATCCCTCACAGGCTGAAACTGATGTCAGAAACCAATCTTTGATTTATGATAATTCATAATCTTCTGCCATTTCCGCTGCTAATCTCGCAGTTTTAACCCTCTGTTCTTCCACATGAGTTCTCACTACATCAGGAATTGAATTTTTAAACTCCTCCAAAAGTATAATTTCTCTGAGAGCTTCATACGTTTGGTCTATTTTCAAAGCCCTTATCCACCTATCAAAATTACTCTGTTTGAGCCTTTCAAACTCCATGTATGTTTGACCAAATTCTTTCCTTTAATTTCTAAATCTTTGTCTGTAAGCTTCAGGCACTAGCTCATATGCACTTAAGATGGATTTCTTCACCTCCTCATACGTTCCAGATACCTCCTCCGGTAGTGATGCAAACACTTCACTAGCTCTACCTATCAGCTTTGTTTGAATCAGTAATACCCACATGTCCTGTGGCCATTTAATTTGTTTAGCTACCTTCTCAAATGAAATAAAAAAGGCTTCCACTTCCTTCTCGTCAAACCTTGGCAATGCTTGGACATATTTAAATAGATCCCCACCAAGCCTTCGACAATGACGCTCTTTCTCACTATCCTCATCACTATCATCCAACTGTACATTTCCCTTTACGTCTGCCAATTTTAACTGATTGTTATGTTTCAGGGCCATTTTCTGAAGTTCAAACTCCCTCTCTTTATCTTTTTCCCTGATCTGTATCTCCCTTTCTTTTTCTTTTTGTTCTGCTAGGGCTATTCTGTCTTTTCTCCTTTCTTCTCTCTCCTTTTCTTTTTCCTCTCTCTCTCCTTCTCTTTCTTTTTCCTCTCTCTCTCGTTCTCTTTCTTTTTCCTCTCTCTCTCTTTCTCTTTCTTTTTCCTCTCTCTCACTCTCGTATGCCAGCCGCTTTAATTCTTTCTCATGTTCCATTTGTTTAATTTGCAACTGAATTTTTGCCATTTCCAATGAGTCAAACTCTATCTCAGGCAACTTTAAATGCTTAACCACCGCCATAATTACCTCATCTTTTCACATTTTGTCAGGTCATGTTAACTGCAATGCTTTTGCCAAATCTAACAGTCTGCTTTTTGTTTCTGTCCGTAAAGTACTACGTGTGACCTTCTCCACCCTCAAAAACATCTGAGCCTCTGAAAGAGCCATTGTTCACAACACTCTCCCCACTTAAACGAAAATACCACACCGGAAAAGCAACAATCCTTCACTGTCTTTAAGTTCACAAAAGTCAATCCAATAGATAGACTTTTATCCCCCTCGGGCCCCCAATTGTTATGGGGGAGGAGTTTTCAGAACCCCAAATGTATCATGGAGTTCAACCAACCTCTCCCTTTAATGTATTGTTGCTTTTCCAAGCACGCAGCTTTTTCCCTAGGTGTGGGATTACAATTATGGACATGTGGGTTTTTAAACACAAAACACTGTTTATTCCATGAACTCAACTTAACATCTTAAATAAACAATAGATCTCTTAACCCCCCTTACTTCAAAGATAACTCAGAAAATATTGCAACAGTAAATAATTCCTTAAAATGTTCCTTCAAACTTACAAAAAACTTAACACCTTTAAACAAAATCACATCAGGTTAAAGGTGTCACTATTATAAGTTTAAATCACGCAAATGATCCAGAGATGGTCTTTTATGGCAGATATTCAGTTCACTGCAAAACACAGACACACACCCAGCTCTTTTTAAAACTGAAACTAAAAAGCTGCAAAACTAAGCTGCAAAATGGCTGACCTGACCTCAGCCCCACCCACTCTCTGACATCACTGTTTTCTTAAAGGTACATTGCTTAAACATCCATGTCTTAAAAGTACTCTCACATGACACATGATTGTCACTACATGTGGGAGAGGCCTTTCAAAACTGACTTAATACTTCTTTCCAAAGGTTTTGGTGACAATAATACTCAATCCATTCAAAAATAACTTGTCTATGAAGCACTTTTGTGATGTTAACCACAATAAGATGTTGCATGAACATGAGCATGGCTTTCTGTTAAAAGACAGTTGGATAACATCATGTAGTATTTAGAGCACAGAAAGCAGGTCATTCAGCCCAACTGGTGCATTCCAGTGTTTATGCCCCACATACGCCTCCTCTTCTGCTCTTCATCTAACCCAACTAATACTTCTTTTCCATTATCCCTCATGTTTTTATCGAGCTCCCCCTTAAAAACAGATGGATTGGGTGCTGATCAAGTGGCATACTTTGTCTTGGATAGCATCATATACTCAAGAAGCTCACCACCATCCAAGACAAAGCAGTCCACTTCAACAGCACCACATCTACCACCTGAAACATTCATTCCCTCCACCATCTTTGCACGGTGGCAGCAGTGTGCACCATCTATAGGATGCACCTCAGCAACTTGCCAAGGCTTCTTTGACAGCAGCTTCCAAACCCAGGACCTCTACCAGCAAGAAGAACAAGGGTGTTAGATGCATGGGAATACCAGCACCTGCAAGTGCCATTCCAAAGTCAGACATCACCCTGACTTGGAACTACATTGTCATTCTTTCACTGTTGCTGGGTCAAACTCCTGGAATTCCCACCCTAACAGCACTGTAGGTGGACCTATAACACATGGCCTCCCATTGTTCAAAGAGATGGTACACCACTTTCTCAAGGACAGTTAGGGATAGGCAATAAATGTTGCCTTTGTCAGTGATGCTCACGTTTCAATGAGGAACAAAGACAATGGGTGAGATCTTCCTGCTCTTCACACTGGCAGGATCTTCTGGCCCTACCGATGGTGCCCCTCTGCCTCGTGTTTCCTGGTGGCATGGGGTGGGACATCCCAGAAGATTCTGCTATTGATCAATGGTAAGCTACCTCCTGCCACTGAGAAACATGCCACAGCGAATCACACCCAATATCTATGCTGGTCAACTTCAATAACTCCAAGAGATGGAGGAGGAGGTGTTAACAATTCTGGAAAGGGTGAAAATAGATAAGTCCCCTGGGCCGGATGGGATTTATCCTAGGATTCTTTGGGAAGCTAGGGAGGAGATTGCTGAGCCTTTGGCTTTGATCTTTAAGTCATCTTTGTCAACAGGAATAGTGCCAGAAGACTGGAGGATAGCAAATGTTGTCCCCTTGTTCAAGAAGGGGAGTAGAGACAACCCCGGTAACTATAGACCAGTGAGCCTTACTTCTGTTGTGGGCAAAATCTTGGAAAGGTGAAAAGAGATAGGGTGTATAATCATCTGGAATGGAATAATTTGATTAGACATAGTCAACACGGTTTCGTGAAGGGTAGGTCGTGTCTCACAAACCTTGAGTTCTTTGAGAAGGTGACCAAACAGGTGGATGAAGGTAAAGCAGTTGATGTGGTGTATATGGATTTCAGTAAAGCGTTTGATAAGGTTCCCCATGGTAGGCTACTGCAGAAAATACAGAAGCATGGGATTCATAAGAACATAAGAACTAGGAACAGGAGTAGGCCATCTGGCCCCTCGAGCCTGCTCCGCCATTTAATGAGATCATGGCTGATCTTCGTGGACTCAGTTCCACCCTCCGGCCCTACACCATATCCCCGAATCCCTTTATTCTTTGGAAAGGTATCTATCTTTTTCTTAAAAACGTTTAAGGAAGGAGCCTCAACTGCTTCACTGGGCAAGGAATTCCAGAGATTCACAACCCTTTGGGTGAAGAAGTTCCTCCTACACGCCGTCCTAAATCTACTTCCCCTTATTTTGAGGCTATGCCCCCTAGTTCTGCTTTCCCCGACCAGTGGAAACAACCTGCCCGCATCTATCCTATCTATTCCCTTCATAATTTTATATGCCTCAATAAGATCCCCCCGCATCCTTCTAAACTCCAATGAGTACAGTCCCAGTCTACTCAACCTCTCGTAATAATCTAATCCCCTCAACTCTGGTGATCCCTAGTGAATTTCCTCTGCACTCCCTCCAGTGCCAATATGTCCTTTCTCAGGTAAGGAGACCAAAACTGAACACAATACTCCAGATGCGGCCTCACCAACACCCTATACAATTGCAGCATAACCTCCCTAGTCTTGAACTCCATCCCCCTAGCAATGAAAGACAAAACTCGATTAGCCTTCTTAATCACCTGTTCCACCTGCACACCAACTTTTTGAGACTCGTGCACCAGCACACCCAGGTCCCTCTGCACAGCAGCATGTTTTAACATCTTACCGTTTAAATAATAATCCATTCTGCTGTTATTCCTCCCAAAATGGATAGCCTCACACTTGGCAACATTGAATTCCATCTGCCAGACCCTAGCCCATTCACCTAACCTATCCAAATCCTTCTGCAGACTTCCGGTATCCTCTGCACTTTTTGCTTTACCACTTAGCTTAGTGTCGTCTGCAAACTTTGACACATTGCACTTGGTCCCCAACTCCAATCGTCTATGTAAATTGTGAACAACTGCGGGCCCAACACTGATCCTTGAGGGACCCCACTAGTTACAGGTTGCCAACCAGAGAAACACCCATTTATCCCCACTCTCTGCTTTCTGTTAGTTAACCAATCCTCTACCCATGCTACCACTTTACCCTCAATGCCATGCATCTTTAGTTTATGCAGCAACCTTTTGTGTGGCACCTTGTCAAAAGCTTTCTGGAAATCCAGATATACCACATCCATTGGCTCACCGTTATCTACTGCACTGGTAACGTCCTCAAAAAATTCTACCAAATTAGTCAGACACGACCTACCCTTTGTGAACCCATGCTGCATCTGCCCAATGGGACAATTTCCCTCCAGGTGCCCCACTATTTCCTCCTTAATGATAGATTCCAGCATTTTCCCTACAACCGAAGTTAAGCTTACCGGCCTATAATTACCCGCTTTCTGCCGACCTCCTTTTTTAAACAGTGGTGTCACTTTTGCTACGTTCCAATCCTCTGGGACCACCCCAGAGTCTAGTGAATTTTGATAAATTTGATAAAATGATTCAGGGAGATTTAGCAGTTTGGATCAGAAATTGGCTAGCTGGAAGAAGACAAAGGGTGGTGGTTGATGGGAAGTGTTCAGACTGGAGTCCAGTTACTAGTGGTGTACCACAAAGATCTGTTTTGGGGCCACTGCTGTTTGTCATTTTTATAAATGACCTGGAGGAGGGCGTAGAAGGATGGGTGAGTAAATTTGCAGATGACACTAAAGTCGGTGGAGTTGTGGACAGTGCGGAAGGATGTTACAAGTTACAGAGGGACATAGATAAGCTGCAGCGCTGGGCTGAGAGGTGGCAAATGGAGTTTAATGCAGAAAAGTGTGAGGTGATTCATTTTGGAAGGAATAACAGGAAGACAGAGTACTGGGCTAATGATAAGATTCTTGGCAGTGTGGATGAGCAGAGAGATCTCGGTGTCCATGTACATAGATCCCTGAAAGTTGCCACCCAGGTTGAGAGGGTTGTTAAGAAGGCGCACGGTGTGTTCGCTTTTATTGGTAGAGGGATTGAGTTTCAGAGCCATGAGGTCATGTTGCAGCTGTACAAAACTCTGGTGCGGCCGCATTTAGAGTATTGCGTGCAATTCTGGTCACCGCATTATAGGAAGGATGTGGAAGCATTGGAAAGGGTGCAGAGGAGATTTACCCGAATGTTGCCTGGTATGGAGGGAAGATCTTATGAGGAAAGGCTGAGGGACTTGAGGCTGTTTTCGTTAGAGAGAAGAAGGTTAAGAGGTGACTTAATTGAGGCATACAAGATGATCAGAGGATTGGATAGGGTGGACATGAGAGCCTTTTTCCTCGGATGGTGATGTCTCGCACGAGGGGACATAGCTTTAAATTGAGGGGAGATAGATATAAGACAGACGTCAGAGGTAGGTTTTTTACTCAGAGAGTAGTAAGGGTGTGGAATGCCCTGCCTGCAACAGTAGTGGACTCGCCAACACTAAGGGTATTCAAATGGTTATTGGATAGACATATGGATGATAAGGGAATAGTGTAGATGGGCTTTAGAGTGGTTTCACAGGTTGGCGCAACATCGAGGGCTGAAGGGCCTGTACTGCGCTGTAATGTTCTATGTTCTATGGTGAGTTTCACATCATCACCGCTGTAATTATGTTTCTCCTGAATTCCCTATTGGAATTAATAATAACATTCTTTATTGTCACAAGTAGGCTTACATTAACACTGCAATGAAGTTACTGTGAAAAGCCCCTAGTCGCCACATTCTGGCGCCTGTTTGGTTATACAGAGGGAGAATTCAGAATGTCCAAATTACCTAACAGCACGTCTTTCGGAACTTGTGGAAGGAAACCGGAACACCCGGAGGAAACTCACGCAGACACAGGGAGAACATACAGACTCCACACAGACAGTGACCCAAGCCAGGAATCGAACCTGGGACCTTGGAGCTGTGAAGCAACAGTGGGTACCGTGCCGAATTATGAATGGCTTCCATAAATTTATGGCCCACAGCACTGGTTTTGTCTGAAAGTGGAAACACCCAAGCCCACCCTCATAAACCTCTCAACTCAAAGTTGAAGCAGCCTGCTTGTCAGGACACGGTGTTCCCACGTTTTGTTTTAGCCTCTTAGGCACCAAGTGGATCTTAGGCACCAGGTTCAGAGGGCGTCAGATCGATTGGTTAATTGGCAACCGCTGGGTTGGCCAGGGATGGTCAGTGATTGGTTCCTGCATGATTCTCTCTGAAAGAACTGGGGCAAAAGCATTGAGACCTTGGAAGTGAAAGTAACTCTCTCTCTTTCCTGCCTGCTGAAGTCAAAGAACTGCTTTATTGTTCTGAAAACAGTGCGTGCTTGACACATCCTTTGATGTGAATTTGGAATGATGCTGTGTCTGCAGAGAAGATCTCTAGCCTAAAAGGAAGAAGTATTGAAACAAAAGCTGCATTTAGAAAGGTACTAACTGGAAATCACCCCAGTGCAGCGAAGATCTTTATTCTTTTATTTTGTTACCCTTTCCCCTCTGTGTTGTTTGTCTGGGTGTATATGCGTGTGTAGAGAGAGTGCAGGTAGTTAGGAAGGGTGAGGGAAGGGATTGAGAAAGGGGTATTAGATAATCAGTTATATTTTCTGTCCGTTTAATTATAATACTTTAGATAATAAAAAGTTATTTGTGTTAAAAGTTGCAAATCTGGTGACTGCAGTTTATTGCGCTCAATCAAGGGCCTTGGGTATTTTAAATAAAATCTAATTTTAGCTGTGTTGCTACTCCGGGCCAAGAGGGGCTGGAATTGACGGGCATTAGCCCAGGGTGTCTTGACAACTACCTGTATATTGGTTTTATAATATGGAGGCACTACACTCTTAAGTGTGGTCTAAACAAGGTGCAATACGAGTTTAACATAAACTTTCTGCTTCTCAATTTTATTTCTCGAGAAATGAACACCAATGTTGTTTCGTTTTTTTTGGCCAGATTAATTAGTGCCACGACTTTTAGTGAATTTGTGTATTGTGCGCAACAAAATTCAATGTTTAAATATTTTTCTACTACATCTTTGAGTCAGGATCCAATTACTTTTCTTACCCACAACTGGGTAACTTACTGGGCAGCAATTGGTTACTGAACAGTACTTAGGTACAAGATCTTAAGGCTGACAAATACTAGCACAGTAGACAATAGCGTTGAGTGACATATGAACGAACAGAGCTCCACTTCCAGCTATTTTAAACTATTTTGAAAGCTTGCACATTCCTGGCACTCAGAACACTTACCACAGATTGTGTATGCTTATAATATGACTGGAAACTCCATTGTATTATTGCAAAATGGAAATTGCTTCACAGCAATGCAAAAATAGCCCTTATTGATTGTTTCATCTCTGAGCCTTGAAAATAAACAGTATTAAACTTGACTTGTGACAATCACCTTTTCAATCGCACAAATTTCATAGGTAATTGTTCTCTGATTTTCCATTTATCCAACAGTGGCAAGGCATTAAGGTATTTTTTTCCCCAATAAAACAAAAGTCCAACCAATAGGTTACAACAAAGAGGGGATGGCGATCGCAGCAGATCTCTGTTGGACATGATGAAATGGGCAGACAAGCGACGGCTTAAATTTAATACAGAAAAATTTGAGAATTTTTAAAGGAAGAATTAATTGCAATCCAAACTCAGTGGTACAATCTTATAGAGGATGTGGGTATAGAGAGGCCTGGACGTATAGAAACCTTTGAAAGTGACAGGCCAAGTTAATAAGGTTGCTAAAACAGCACATTAGATCCTACTAATTATAAATTGAAGCATGGAGTTAAACAAGGAAATTATGCTAACACTTTAGAAAATGATGTGGAGATGCCGGCGTTGGACTGGGGTGAGCACAGTGAGAGGTCTTACAACACCAGGTTAAAGTCCAACAGGTTTGTTTCAAATCACTAGCTTTCGGAGCACTGCTCCTTCCTCGGGTGAATGAAGAGGTAGGTTCTAGGAACATGTATATAGGCTAAGTCAAAGATGCAAGACAATCCTTTGAATGCGAACATTTGCAAATAATTAAGTTTTTACAGATCCAGAGAGAGGGGTAATCTCAGGTTAGAGGTGTGACTTGTCTCAAGCCAGGACAGTTGGTAGGATTTTGCAAGCCCAGGCCAGATGGTGAGGGGTGAATGTAATGCGACATGAATCCAAGGTCCCGGTTGAGGCTGTACTCATGTGTGCGGAACTTGCTATGAGCTTCTGTTCGGCAATTCTGCGTTGTCGCGCGTCCTGAAGGCCGCCTTGGAGACCGCTTACCCGAAGATCAGAGGTTGAATGCCCGTGACTGCTGAAGTGTTCCCCGACTGGAAGGGAACATTCCTGCCTGGCGATTGACGCGCGATGTCCGTTCATCCGTTGTCGCCGTGTCTGCATGTTCTCGTCAATGTACCACACTTCGGGACATCCTTTCCTGCAGCATATGAGGTAGACAACATTGGCCGGGTCGCATGAGTATGTACCACGTACCTGGTGGGTGGTGTTCTCACGTGTGCTATATATAGACTTTGTCCATATATATGTTTCTGCAACCTACCTCTTCATTCACCTGAGGAAGGAGCAGTGCTCCGCAAGCTAGTGATTCGAAACAAAACTGTTGGACTTTAACCTGGTGTTGTAAGACTTCTTACTTTAGAAAATCACCAGCTGGAGTATTGTGTCCAACTCTCAGCACCACGCTTTTGGATATTAATGCGTTGGAGAGGGTACAGAGGAGATTTACTGGAATTATATCAAGGATGAGGAAGTCCATCCATGTTGAGAGAAACTGGAATTCCTCTCAAACCTCTCTGCTCCAAGAGTAGATGTGGTAGAGGGGTTCAAAATTGTATGATGTTTTGGTACAGTAGATAGGGAGAAATAGTTACCATAAGCAACTGAGTCGGAAACCAGAGGACACAGATTAAAGACAATTAGTAAAAGAACAAGTGAGAGATGTGAAGTTTTTTTAATGATCTGGAATGCAGAGCTTTAAAAGGCAGAAGGAGATTCAACAGCGATTTGACAATATACATGAAAAGTACACTTTTGCATGGCTATAGGAATTAGCAGGAGATCGAGTTTACACAGCTCTTTCAAAGTGCTGTCAAGTTATAATGGGCCAAACACCCTCCTCATTCTGTACTGCAGGATTCCAAATGGGTCGTGAAAGTTGGTCGGTGCGGGTCCCAAAGGTCGGCCGGTTGGTCAAAGTGGTCCCCAGGAAAAAATGTTTGAAAAACACTGGAATAGGCCATTCAGCCCATCTCCCTTTGTCAACCATGGAATAAAATCGGGGCTGATTTGATTGTGGCCTTAACTCCAGTTTGTTGCTTGTCCTCATAACCCTCAATTCCCTTGTCAAACACACATATGTCTAACTCAACCTTGAATATATGACCAAGTCTCCACTGCTGTCTGGGGGAATTCCAAACACTCATCATAGAAACCCTCCAGTGTAGAAGGAGGCCATTCACCCCATTGAGTCTGAACCAACCCTCTGAAAGGGCACTCTATCTAGGTCCACTCCTCCACTATATTGACCGAACCCCGCGCATTGATAATGATAATCCACCCAACCTGCACATTTTTGGACACTAAGGGCAATTTAGCGAGGCGAATCCACCTAACCTGCACACCTTTGGACTGTGGGAGGAAACTGGAGCACCCGGGGGAAACCCACGCAAACACAGGGAGAAGATGCAAACTCTACACAGTCACCCAAGATCGGAATCAAACCCGGGTCTCTGGCATGGTGAGGCAGAAGTGCTAACCACTGTGCCACCCTATGACCCTCTCTGAATTACTTCCAATTCATGTATAGCCCTCCTTAACTAAAGTGACCAAAACTACACATCGTACTCGAGATACAGTCTCATCAATGCCCTGTACCATTGAAATAAACGGCCCCTGCTTTTAAACTCCAGCCCCTAAAAGACCAGCACTCCAGTTGCTTCCCTTATTACGTGCTGTGCCTGTATACTAAATTTATGATTCATGTACAAAGACATGTAGATCCCTCTGTACTTCCGTGTTCTGCAGGATCCCATCCCATTTAAATAATATTCTGTTTTGCTAACCTTCCTGCTTTTTCCCATGTTATGCCACCTGCCAATTCTTTCCCACTCACTTACCCTCCTCACATCTCTGTATCATCATCAAATTTGGCTATAATACATTCAGTCCCTTCATCAAAATCATTAATACAGATCATAAATAGTAAAAGCCCCAGCACAGATCTCCGCAGACCTCCACTAGTTACAGTCTGCCAACGTAAAAATGGCTCATTTATATCCAGGCTTGGGTTCCTATTTGATAGCCAATCCTCTATTCATGCGAATGTATCCCCCACAATATTATGAGCTCTTATCTTATGCAGTCACCTTTATGTGGCACATCACTGAATGGGCTTTGGAAAGCCAAGTACTGATTCCCTTTCCCTACCAGAAGAATTCTGGTATTCTTCAGCGTTTATAAAAGTTCATAAGCATTCAATGCTGAGCTGACTTCAAATGGTGTAATTTGGAAGAGTATTCATTGACATGTAAAAAGGTTCTTTTACAATTGAAAAGAAAATCCCTTCAATGCGTATCATAAAAAGCGCTTAAAAATACCTGAAAGCCCTCACCACTTGTCAAGATTGCAAAAAACATCTTCTTTGTTCAAAAGTGATCATTGATAATCGGGAGCATTTGGGAATTCAAGGTAATAATGCTTTCACCAACTGGGGAAAAGGCATGTTGCCAAGTGTAGGGAAGGTGGCATAGTAAAGAAATAGTCAACAATGTAAGTAACAAAGTAAATGCGGCAACACCCTCTGGGTGAAAAAGCTTTTCCTCAAATCCCCTCCAAATCTCCTGCCTTTCACCTTAAAATTATGCTCCTTTGTTATTGATCCTTCAACTAAGGGGAACAGCTGTTTTCTGTCCATCTTGCCCATGCCCCTTCTAACCTTATATACCTCAATCAGGTCCTCTCTCAGCTTTCACTGCTCCAAAGAAAACAACCCAAGGTTATCCAGCCTCTCTTCACAGCTAAAATGTTTCATCCCAGGCAACATCCTGGTGAATCTCCTCTGAATCCTCTCTAGTGCAAGCACATCCTTCCTATAGTGCAGTGACCTGGGGCGTCATTCTCTGACCCCCCGCTGGGTTGGAGAATCGCCGGGGGCTGCCGTGAATCCCGCCAATGCCGGTTGCCGAAGTCTCCGGTACCGGATAATCGGCGGGGGCGGGAATCGGGCCTCGCCGGTTGGCGGGCCCCCCCGCTGGATTCTCCGGCCCGGATGGGCCGAAGTTCCGCCGATAAATTGCCTGTCCCGCCGGCGTGGATTAAACCACCTTTTGAACGGCGGGACAAAGCGGCATGGGCGGGCTCCGGGGTCCTGGGGGGGGCGCGGGGCGATCTGGCCCCGGGGGGTGCCCCCACGGTGGCCTGGCCCGCGATCAGGGCCCACCGATCCGCGGGTGGGCCTGTGCCGTGGGGGAACTCTTTCCCTTCCGCCTCCGCCACGGTCTCCACCATGGCGGAGGCGGAAGAGACTCCCTCCACTGCGCATGCGCGGGAAACTGTCAGCGGCCGCTGACGCTCATGCGCATGCGCCGCCCCGAGATGTCATTTCCGCGCCAGCTGGTGGGGCAACAAAGGCCGTTTCCGCCAGCTGGCGGTGCGGAAATCCCTCCGGCGTCAGCCTAGCCCCTCAATGTTGGGGCTCGGCCCCCAAAGATGCGGAGCATTCCTCACCTTTGGGGCGGCGCGATGCCCGTCTGAATCGTGCCGTTTTGGGCGCCAGTCGGCGGACATCGCGCCGTTTGGGGAGAATTTCGCCCCATGTCTGAGCACAGTACTCCAACTGCGGCCTAACGAAAGTCCCGTACAGCTCCAAAATAAGTGCCTTGGTCTTATAATCTATTCCACACTGATAAAGGCAAGTGTCCCCTATGCCTTCTTAACTACCTTATTAATCTGGCTTGTTGACAAGCACCACAAGATCCCTCTGTTTCTCTGCGTTTCCTCGTGTCCTGCCATTCATTGAGTACTCCCTTGTTGTGTGAATAGGTAGCATTCCGAACGGACTACAGAAGATACAAAATGGATGCCGCCTGACATAAAATGGACTCTGTCAATGTTCTTGACCCTGTGTTATTATCAGTGTCTGATGCTGAAGTAGTAAAGGTTTGTGCAAAACAAGTGTTCCACAACCAGATGCATCTGGAGAGACAATGAGCCATTGGCAACCTTTGCCCAATGTCTGTATTCTTAGCTACTTGTAACTGACAAAGGGGCGTCAAATTAAGGAACTAACAAGGAATGAGGAAGGACACGTTCAACATGGCTGGACTATTGACCACATGACTTTATGTAACCGTTATCTATGTAATAAATTGATCAGGTAAGGCAAACTGCCAATTAGAGGCTATAGGAGCTAACCTGTAGCCATTTATGGCACTGAAGATGCATGTTATGAATTGTGACACAAACAGAATTGATTGGGTATACGTAAATGCGAATGCAAACTAATTCCGCTTTCCTTCTGTATATTAACCCAGTGCGACCTCAGCTCAGGCGAGAAAAGGTGCTGCACAGACCATGGGGGTCAAAGGCCTTTTCTCTCAGAGCTCTGAAAATTAATAAATATTGCTTCTTTACTCGCTCAAAGGTCTATTCATGAATATTTTCACCTACAACATGGCGTAGTCGGCAGGATGTCATGGAACTGAGCAGTCATTCGGGTCAGTGAGCCGTCCATGGAGGCAAGAGTTACACGTCCAGACCTTCTCGGGAATGGAGGAGATCGCTGCCGGACCTCTGAGAACCTCGCCGTGAGTACGTGAGTACTATAAGAAGTCCGTGTATTCTCGGTAGGAAAGAATAGCGGGACTGTCTAGATATAAACATTCTCACAGGGACGTTAGGTAAATTAATAATGGCGGTGAAAGAAGTTAAAAGGGGGTCCCCAGGCTCCCTGATAAACTCATATATGACAGACCGACAGGCGTTGATTAAAAAGATGCAGAAGGACGGCTGGGATGTATCACATACTTTGGAACTCCAGAGAGATTGGTTGACAAAACAAACTAAAGACAAGATCAAGAAAACAGGGGTACTTTTGGTACATCAATTGGTGGGACTAATAGAACAAGTAAATGTGGTAAAACAGAAGACAGAACTAGAGACGAGAATGAAATGTCAAACAAAATCATAAAGGAATTAGAGTATAAATTGTATGAGGGGGGAAGAATGGGGCCGTATCCGGAGACGACCTCTCTGCCCCCATATGATAGTATAGAACCAACTGCCCCTCTTAGTGAGGAGACTGAGGAGACGGTCGATGTGGCACCCATGAGCCATGGGGGTACCTTGGCAAACCCGACTACCAGTTACAAACCATTCACCCCGGGAGAAAGACATTATGACCGTCCTGGGAAAACTTCAGCCCTGAAGCCAGAATGTAAACTTTTGGACGGAGCTCAATGCAGTCAGGTTGGGTCACCAACTGCACTTAAGAGACATTCACCAACTAGCAAGGGCAAGAAGGTTGAGAATCGATGTAACTATTGTAATAAACGGGACCATCTGGAAGCTGCCTGTTTCAGCAAACATGGCAAGCCACCTAGAGGCCAAAATACCCTATCCGCTGCAGAGTATCAGGAATGGACAGAATGGAAGGAAAGGCAGAGCTGATGCCCCGTGGCCCCCATTAAAAACAAAAGGCAATGGAGAATTTCTGTGTTTGCACTAGTGGGGAGCCGACAATGTGAAACGCTGGTGGACACAGGAGCATCGGTCTCCGTTATAAACCTCCCCCTCCCTATCACCAATAAATCAATATTTTTACAGGGAATTGAGGGCACCAGAATGACCGCTTACTTGAGTACCACGCAGGTGGTAGAGATTGATAACATATACATACCTATGGAATGTTATGTGTGTAAAAATAATGAAGGCACGATTTTGGGCAACGATATCATGAAGGAGAATGAAACTATAATTGATTGTAAGAAAGGAAAATTGATCTGGCCAAAACCGGATGGTAGTAAGGGAAGGTATGGACAAATGGACAATAACTCTGGCACTGTCGGGTTGGCCACCATAACCACCAGGGAATGGAGCGAAGAACTGGGCGGATACGGGGCCGTTTGAGGGTCAGTAAGCAATGTTTGGGCAAAAAACAAATTAGACACCGGAAAAGCCAGCATCGACCCTATTAAGATTCACGGGCCAGAACATGAACCGCACCACTAATACCCGATCAAGACAGAATCTTAAAAAGGCGGTTGTGGATATAGTAGAAGGATTAGTAAAAAGGGATATCCTGAGGGAAACCACCAGCACTACTAATTCTCCCACGTGAACAGTAAAGAAGCCTGACGGGAGTTACCGGCTGACCATAGACTATACAGCCCTTAACAAAGTGACACCCAAATTGCATCCAATCGTAGCCAGTCCCTCAACCATCCTAAACGGACTATCTCCCGAACAGAAATTCTTCACTGTCCTAGACATATCCAATGGCTTTTGGGCACTCCCATTGGATCCGGAGTTCCAAGAGAAATTTGCGTTTACAGTAGGGGATAAACAATATACGTGGACTCGATTACCACAGGGCTTCCATAATGGCCAGCTATTTTCCACCGCATAATGAGTGACATTTAAAATCAGATAAAAGTGCCCAAGGGTTGCGCGAACTTACAGTATGTCGATGACATATTAATAACCTCGGAAACAACGGCAGACCATCTGGCTACCCTGTACTTAGTATTGTGAACCCTGGAGACGGCTGGCCTCAATGTGAGCCCTAAAAAGGCCCAGTTGGAAAAACACTAGTCCTGTACTTGGGACACTTAATCTCCCAAGGACTTAAGGCGATACCTCAGGACAGAAAACATGCAGTCCAGGGTATGCCAAAACCCATTACTGTACGTGGAGTCGGAAAGGTGTTGGGACTCTTTAACTACAGTCGGAACTTTATCCCGGAGTTTGCTAAAATAGCAGAACCAATACAAAGATTAGTAAAAGGAGGTAAGGCCGCGCTAGAACCAGTGGACTGGGGCCCAGAACACGAGGAAGCGTATACCCAATTATAGTCTGAGTTAATGTCGGCCCCAGGATTGGGTTTACCAGACATGAGTAAAGACTTCCACGTACACTGCAACAATGAGGACGGGTTCTATACAGCAGTGGTCATACAGGACCATGGAGATAGGAGAAGGCCCGTCGTCTATTACTCTACGGCAGAGGGACCGGTAGTCACTGGACTCTCCCGGTGCATTGCTGCACTGGATTGCATGGCCTGGGCTGTGAAAGTTAGTGAACCAATAGTTATGAAAGGAAACATTATACTACACACGAAACATACCCTGGTAGAAATGATGAACACCGGAAAGCTCAGATTCGTCTCGAATATGAGGCGGGCCAAGTAGGAGGTGGTCCTCCTCCCTCCAAGTAAGTCAGTAACCATTGTTAGGGAAACGGGGGAGAACCCAGCCGAGGGAATATTAGGAACAGGGGAACCCCACAATTGTGGGTATGTAGACATGAATTTAGAGGAAGACAGGCTTAAGGATACTCCTCTGGCAACAGCAGAAGAAACATTCTATGTAGATGGGTCACGTAAGTATGTCGATGGGCGGTCCGGAACGGGGTGGGCGGTAGTGAATGGAGCATTGGAGACAGTGGAATCAGGACGAATTGATGGAGGCACGTCGGCCCAAGTGGCAGAACTAGCAGCGCTCCCCAAAGCGCTAGAGTTATCAGAGAACAAGACAGTGAACATTTATACAGACAGTAGGTACGCTTTTGGAGTAGTACATGACTACATAACTGCTTGGGGTAGGAGGGGATTTATCACAACAGGAGTGATGCACGATCAATTACACAAAGACGAGAGTTGAATGCAACTGAGGCTTTATTACACTAAGATGTGTGGCCTCCTACAGCAGCTGGCGAAATGGCTGCTGTATGGGGAGCATACATATTTATACTTCGCCTACTGGGCGGAGCCGGCAGGCAGGGAACTACCCCCTGTACCTGTCGTACAGGGCCTTACCACAAATCACCTAATATATACATCAGTGGTGACTACCACATTTACCCCCTGTTAAAATTGAATCCGGCAGGGGTGGTGGAGAACTATATACAAGTACATGTTTTAACTACAGAGAAATAATGGAGTCCCGATCAAGTTACAGGTTCAGTCGGTCCGGAGCCTTGATCTGCCAATGGGAGCGCCGCAGTTGTGGCAGCGATTCCGGTGTCGGTCTGGTCCTCGGTGACTCCGGGAGCATGCCAAAATCCTCGTCATCTTCGGGCGTGGGCAGGGGGAGGACGGATTGTCCTGGGGCAGGGGCAGCGGTGGGTCAGTCTCTGGTGATTACCCTGACTTCCTCGACGGAGTAGGACAGATTGCAGGCCTTGATGAAGTGGTACAAACGTGTGACTCCCGGGTGACAAAGGTTGTCATGCAGAGTCCGGAGTCGGTCCACCTGTATGCTGGCACATGTACCTCGGGAATAGGGCATCAGGGGGCTCGTTGAGCTTACCGGGACAATACAAAATCTCATAGTTATAGGTGGAGAGCTCGATCCTCCACCTCAAAATTTTATCGTTTTTGATCTTTCCCCGCTGTGTGTTGTTAAACATGAAGGCAACCGACCATTGGTCAGTGAGGAGAGCGAATCTCCTGCCGGCCAGGTAATGCCTCCAATGCCGCACAGCATCAACGATGGCTTGGACTTCTTTTTCGACGGAGGAGTGCCGAATTTCGGAGGCATGAAGGGTTCATGAAAAGAATGCCACGGGCCTGCCTGCCTGGTTGAGGGTGACAGCCAGAGCGAGGTCTGATGCATCGCTCTTGACTTGGAAGGGGAGTGTCTCGTCGACTGCGTGCATCGCGGCCTTGGCGATGTCGGCCTTAATACGGGTTGAAGGCCTGGTGAGCCTCGGCATTGTATGGGCGGTCTGCCTTACGGATGGGGAGATGGTAGTAGGCGGATTTAAGGTCCACAGTTGAGAAGACCCGGTACTGTGCAATCTGATTAACCATATCAGATATGTGTGGGAGGGGGTACGCGTCGAGCTGCGTGCACCTATTGATGGTCTGGCTGTAGTCCACGACCATTCTGTGTTTCTCCCCAGTTTTCACCACTACCACTTGGGCTCTCCAGGGGCTGTTGCTGGCCTCGATGATGCCTTCACGAAGCAGTCGCTGGACTTCGGACCTGTTGAAGGTCCTGTCCTGGGCGCTGTACCGTCTGCTCCTGGTGGCGATGGGTTTGCTATCTGGGGTTAAGTTTGCAAATAGGGAAGGTGGGTCGACCTTTACGGTCGCGAGGCCGCACACAGAAAGGGGTGATAGGGGCCCGCCGAATTTCAATGTTAGGCTCTGAAGGTTGCACTGGAAGTCCAGGCCGAGTAGTAAGGCAGCGCAGAGGTTGGGGAGGACGTAGAGGTGGAAGCTGGTAAACTCCACGCCCTGGACAGTGAGAGTGGCTATGCAGTACCCCTGGATCGCCACAGAGTGGGAACCGGAGGCCAGGGAGATTCTCTGATTGGCGGGGTGTACCATGAGGGAGCAGCGCCTTACTGTATCGGGATGAATGAAGCTCTCAGTGCTCCCGGAGTCCAGCAGGCAGGAGATCTCGTGCCCATCGATTTTCACGTTTATAGAGGCGGTTGCTAGGCTGTGTGGGCGAGACTGGTCAATCGTGACCGAGGCGAGACGCGGCTGATCATCAATGGTGGCAGACGATGGGGTGCCTGGGGGGGCATGGGTCCTGGTAAGATGGCGGCGCCCACGGGCCGCACGTGCCGTGGGGGAGACAAGATGGCGGCGCTTGATGTTCCTGGGGAGGACAAGATGGCGGCGCCCACAGGTCGAATGTGGTGGGGGTTGAATAAGATGGCGGCGCCCACGGGCCGCACGTGGTCCGAGGGGGGGAAGATGGCAGCGCCAACTGGCCATACAGGGTGGGTGGTCGGAACAATAGCGGCGACTGAACGGGCCTGGGACACCGCCGCGAAGTGCCCCTTCTTGCCGCAGGCCTTGCAAAGGGCGCTCTGGGCCGGGCAGCGTTGTCGGGGGTGTTTTGGCTGCCCACAGAAGTAACATTTGGGGCCCCCGGGGTTGGTTGGCTGCCGTGCGGCACAGGCGTGGGGTTGGCTGAGTAGGGTCCCCGATGGGGCGGCCGTCTGCGGAGTCCACGGTGCATAGGAGGGGTGGGCTGCGCGGCCGGGGATGTAGGCCTGGATGTTGCGCGAGGCAACCATCAGTGAGAGTGCAAGCTTTTTGGTTGCCGCGAGATCGAGCGTGGCCTCTTCTAAAAGGCGTTGGCGGATGTAATCTGACCCTATCCCCGTAACAAAAGTGTCCCTCATAAGCAAGTTCGAGTGCTCCATTGCCGTGACGGCCTGACAGTCACAGTCTCTGACTAGAGGAATTAGAGCACGCCAGAAGTCTTCTACTGACTCACCAGGGAGTTGACTGCACGTGGAGAGGATGTGTCTGGCGTAAAGAGTGTTAGTCCGCTGAGCGTAGTTTTCTTTCAGTAGCGCCATGGCTTTGTCGTAGTTCGGTGCATCCTGGATAAGCGGAAAGATGTTGGAGCTCAACCGCGTGTAGAGGATTTGAATCTTCTGAGCTTCCGGAATTGGGTCTGGTGCAGACCTGATGTAAGCTTCGAAACAGGCTAGCCAATGTTCAAAGTCCTTTTTGGCGTTGCCTGATTGCGGATCCAGCTGCAGGCGATCCGGCTTGATGCGGAGGTCCATCTTCTGAAAACTTTAGTGTAATAAATTGATGCACAATCAATTACACAAAGACAAGAGTTGAATGCAACTGAGGCTTTATTACAATAAGATGTGTGGCCTCCTACAGAATGGCTGGTGAAATGGCTGCTGTATGGGGAGCACACATATTTATACTCTGCCTACTGGGCGGAACCAGCAGGCAGGGAACTACCCCAGTACCTGTAGTACAGGGCCTTACCACAAATCACCTAACATATACATCAGTGGTGACTACCACAAGGAGGTAATCCTATAAAACATCAGTTCAGAATAGAAGCCCTCTTAGATGCTAGTAACAAACCCCAACAGGTAGCAGTGATTAAAATTAAGGCACATCAGAGGGAACCAGATTGGAACAGCCTGAATTGGATAAATCACCAGGGGAATCAAGCCGCAGACCTAGCGGCACAAAAGGCGTTAGAACAGAATGAGGTTGAAGAAGCACCGATCACCCTTGTGGACCACACGGAGAAAGAGATAAGTATTAAAGAACTCCATGAGGACACCCCCGACGGAGAAAGAGGTACGTGGGAAAAGCAAGACGCGGAGAAGGGTAGTGATGGAGTTTGGCGAAAGGATAATCGGGTAATGGCCCCCAAATGTATTCAACATACATTATTGGAGCTCCACCATGGGCTTGGACACTCAGGCAGGGAAGCTATGTGATAGCACAATTGCTTCACAGCTCCAGGGTCCCAGGTTCGATTCCGGCTTGGGTCACTGTCTGTGCGGAGTCTGCACATCCTCCCCGTGTGTGCGTGGGTTTCCTCCGGGTGCTCGGGTTTCCTCCCATAATCCAAAGATGTGCAGGTTAGGTGGATTGGCCATGATAAATTGCCCTTAGTGTCCAAATTTGCCCTTAGTGTTGGGTGGGGTTATTGGGTTATGGGATTAGGGTGGAGGTGTTGACCTTGGGTAGGGTGCTCTTTCCAAGAGCCGGTGCAGACTCGATGGGCCGAATGGCCTCCATCTGCACTGTAAATTCTATGATGATAGGGAGCCTGGGAAAGGAGTGGTGGTGGAAAGGAATGGGGCGAGATGTTGCACAATACTGTCATCGTGCGTCACCGGTGCCCAGCATAATCCGGGGAGACCCATAAAAGTCCGAATGGGACATCAACCCAGACCACGGGGACCATGGGAACACTTGCAGATAGATTTTACAGGTCCCCTGCCACCATCACATGGCAAAACATACTGCCTCGTGATTATCGATCAATTCACCCGATGGGTGGAAGCTTTCCGTACACGGAATTGTACCGCCTTGACAGTCACCAGAGTCTGAGCTGGAGAAGTAATTCCCCGATGGGGAGGGACTACTCAAATAGACTCACACCAGGGTACCCATTTTACTAGAAGTGTTATAAAAACGGTGTGCCGATTAATGGGAATAAAGCAGAAATTCCACATTCCCTACCATCCCCAAAGCTCGGGAATGGTGGAGCAGATGAATCAAACTCTTAAAAATGAGCTAGCAAAGGCAATACAGACGTCAGGAAAAACCTGGACCGAAGTATTGCCTATTATCTTAATGAAATTGCGGGCCACGGGAAACTGAACCACAGATTTAACCCCTTATGAACTCATGACAGGAAGAGCGATGCAATTACCAGAAAACAGCATAACAGCTGATGTGGGTCCCCTAAAAGACAGATTAATGAGTACACAACTCAAAACGATGCGACAGAATGTTCGTGACAATCAGGAAAATAAGGTCCGGGCACAAGAGCTCGCGATGGCGGCTTACATTCCCCCGGCGGGTAGTAAGGTCATGGTAAAAACCCTGCCCAGTAAACCAGGGTTCGCCCCAAAATGGAGCGGGCCTTACGAGATTATAATTAGTGGCGACACCTGTGCCTGCCTGGACATAAAGGGAAAAGGAATGTTGAAACATTGGACACAATTAAAATTATATGAGGAAAAGACAACCTCATAGGGCTTCTCTCATTCATACCGGCTATGCGCAGATGAAAAATTGGACGCGGTTGCTTAAGTCTAAATCAAATAACCAAGCTATGAAGTAATGGATGATCAACTGATTCTTGCTTTTGTATTTATCTTCCAGATCGTTCAATTTATGATTATGTAATTTGTATCTATCGGGATCCTTGTATTGTGCTCGTTGCTTGGCTTAGGGATAAGCTAAGAGAATGAATAAAGATAAGGATGGGAAGCAAGATGATGTGCTTCCCCAGTCTTCTACGGAATGTAGTCACGTTAATTTGTATTGTCACGGGTGTAAGAGTGATGGGATTGGAAGACAATCTTTTTTATAAAACTCATATACGATTGTACGGAAAGCAGTCTGTGTGTTACCCGTTGGCCAAGTCTGTACAGGCCTTGTTTGTGGCCACCTCGAGTTGGATCCCCCTCCAACTATACACTGCAGACCCTGTGTGGGACAGACGGGCAGCTATAGTAGGAGCATACAAGGAAGATGCGTGGAACTAATGAACTCCACGCATCCCACTTGCCGAGGAATACAGGGCATTGGAGGGACAAGATGTTCAGAGAAGACGGAGTATCTCCTATGTTTTACGGGACAGGCATGGGGATGTGTCTATGCCCTTGTCCCCAAAAATTCCACATGTGTACAGAAAGAGTGTGCTCACCGACATTGTCGAGTACACCGGGGCCAGTTCGCCTGTACTTGCGATAAGGAAAGATGCTTTAACGTTACAGCGGGGAGACAATTTATTTGCGGCCTGACCATCCTGGGCGATAACACTCGAAAGGGATTAGAGGCCATTAACTGGGAGTTGTCTGAATTGAGATTGTACACCAAGTAAACCCGTTGTGTTTGCTTTTTTGCTGTCTTATAAGCATTGTAAAGCTATGTTGTGCTAAGATAATGGGACAGGTCCTACCAGTCGCGCCCATGCAGAACAATGATGTCTACGATGAATTACTACCGCGAAGAGACCCCTCCGACGTGCCTGTCCCCCAACGACCATGATGTCCCAGACGGGGAAATATCGAAATGGATGTGAAGAGCCCAACTGGAGATGTGGTCAGCTTGGGACATCGGGATGTCCAAGGACCAACAGAGGGGACTGAAGAGGTAGAATTCCGAACGGACTACAGAAGATACAAAATGGATGGCGCCTGATATAAACTGGACTCTGTCAATGTTTTTGACCCTGTGTTATTATCAGTGTCTGCTGCTGAAGTAGTAAAGCTTTGTGCAAAACAAGTGATCCACAACCAGATGCATCCTGAGAGACAATAAGCCGTTGGCAAACTTTCTTAGCTACTTGTAACTGATAAAGGGGCCTCAAATTAAGGAACAAGCAAGGAATGAGGAAGGACATGTTCAACATGGCTGGACTATTGACCCCATGACTTTATGTAACCGTTACCTATGTAATGAATTGATCGGGTAAGGCAAACTGCCAATTAGAAGCTATAGGAGCTAACTTGTAGCCATTTATGGCATTGAAGATGCATGTTATGAATTGTGACGCAAACAGAATTGATTGGGTATATGTAAATGCGAATGCAAACTAATTCCGCTTTCCTTCTGTATATTAACCCAGTGCGACCTCAGCTCAGGCGAGAAAAGGTGCTGCACAGACCGTGGAGGTCAAAGGCCTTTACTCCCAGAGCTCTGAAAATTAATAAATTGCTTCTTTACTCGCTCAAAGATCTATTTGTGAATATTTTCACCTACACATGCCACTCCTTCCAAACTGCATCACACTTTTTAGGGTTAAATTCCATCTGCAACTGATCTGCCCATCTGGCCAATCCATCGATATCCTCCTGTAACCCAAGACCTTCTTCTTCACTGCCAACCACACAGACAATCTTTGTTAGCTTCTCTGCTGTTTGGCCTTTTACACCTTTTATTCTCTCTGGGGATTGCCATTAGCACTCTTTCCATTGGTTTCTGTGGCTATTAGCACCCTGTTCCCTTGGTTTCTGTGGCTATGACTCATCTTTCATTCCCTCACCCTACAGTATAAACATTTCCCACTTTCTCTGCCTTTTAGCTTTGACAAAGGGTCATCTGGACTCGAAACGCTAGCTCTTTTCTCTCCTTACAGATGTTGCCAGACCTGTTGAGATTTTCCAGCATTTTCTCTTTGGTTTCAGATTCCAGCATTTGCAGTAATTTGCTTTTATTTTTTCAGCCAATCTTTGTGTCACCTGCAAACTTACTTCTCACCCCCACATTTTCGTCTATATCGTTTATATATATATCACAAACAATAAGGGACCCAACACTAATCCCTCTGGGCAGTGGATGCCACTGGAAGTCTTCAGTCACACAAACAGCCTTCTATCACCACCCTGTCTCCTTTCATGAAGCCAATTTTGGATCCAACTTTCCAGGTTACCCCGGATCCCATGTGCTTTACCTTTTTCATCAATCTCCTATGTGAGACCTTGTCAAAGACTTTGCTGAAATTCATATAAACTACATCACTGTATCCCCTCACCAATACACCTGGTCACTTCCTCAAAAAATTCAAATCAAATCTGCCAAACTCATGCTGACTATCCCTGATCAAACCTTGCCTCTCCAAGTGGCGATGAATTCTGTCCTTCAGAATTTTCTCCAATAGTTTCCCTACCACTGATGTGAGACTCACTGGTCTGTAATTCTCTGGCTTATCTCTACCACCCTTCTTGAAAAGTGGAACCACATTAGCTGTCCTCCAGTCCTCTAGCACCTCCCCTGTAGACAGAGAGGAATCAAAAATTTGAGTCAGAGCCCCTGTAATTTCCTCCCTTGCCTCCCAAAGCAGCCTGGGATACAACTCATCCAAACCTAGGGTTTTGTCCACTTTTAAGTCAAAACCTCCAATACCTTCTCACGCCTTGGGCAGGATTCTCCGTCCCCCTGCCGGGTCGGAGAATCGCCGGGGGCTGGCGTGAATCCCACCCCCGCCGGTTGCCGAATTCTCTGGCACCGGAGATTCGGCGGGGGCGGGAATTGCGCCGCGCCGGTTGGCGGGCCCCCCCCGGCGATTCCCCGGCCCAGATGGGCCGAAGACCCGCTGCTAGAATGCCTGTCCTGCCGGTGTGGATTAAACCACCTCTCTTACCGGCGGGACAAGGCGGCGCGGGCGGGCTCCGGGGTCCTGGGTGGGGCGCGGGGCGATCTGGCCCCGGGGGGTGCCCCCACGGTGGCCTGGCCCGCGATCGGAGCCCACCGATCCGCGGGCGGGCCTGTGCCGTGGGGGCACACTTTTCCTTCCGCCTTCGCCATGGTCTCCACCATGGCAGAGGTGGAAGAGACCCCCTCCACTGCGCATGCGCGGGGATGCAGTGAGCGGCCACTGACGCTCCCGTGCATGCGCCGCCCAGCAATGTCATTTCCGCGCCAGCTGGCGGGGCACCAAAGGCCTTTCCCGCCAGCTGGCAGGGTGGAAATCAGTCCGGCGCAGGCCTAGCCCCTCAAGGTTAGGGCTCGGCCGCTCAAGATGCGGAGGATTCCACACCTTTGGGGCGGCGCGATGCCGGACTGATTTGCGCCGTTTTTGGCGCCGGTCGGCGGACATCGTGCCGATTACAGAGAATTTCGCCCCTTATGTCAAACTTCTCAAGGTACTCACAGTCCTCCAGTCTGAATTCTGCACCCACATCCTGCTTGTCCAAAGTGAAGACAGATGTGAAGTACTCATTTACTACACTACCAACCCCTGAGGTGGAATGGTGGCACCGTAGTTAACACTGCTGCCTCACCGCGCCAGGGTCCCGGGTTCAATTCCAACCTCAGGTGACTGTGCAGAGTCTGCACATTCTCCCCTAGTTTGCGCAGGTTTCCTCTGGGTGCTGCGGTTTCCTCCCACAGTCCAAAGATCTGGGGTGGGATTCTCCGAGCATCCGCACCGAAATCACGCTCGGTGCGGGGGCGGAGAATGGGCCTCAGACCCAAAATCGGGTCCGGTCCCAGGAGAATCCCTGCCAATCAGGCGCACGCGGTCAACGCGGCGCTGGTCAGGAGCCATTGAAAAAGGCCGCCGCAGCAATTCTCCCAGTGCTGCTGGCCGAGTTCCCGCTGACGTGGTTCTCTCATGGTTCCACCCAGCAGGCAATCAGCTTGGCGGCTGCGGATTTAGTCCGTGGCTGCCCTGGTGGGCGTGGGCAGGGGAGATCATTCATCGGGGGGGGCCTCCAGGACGGCCAGTTATTGATCAGGGGTCACTGATCCGTGGGCGTGTGCGATCTGGGGGAGGGCCTATCTTTCTGCTGTCGCTCTACGATGTGGGTCGGCCATGTCGCGCGGGGCTGCCGACTCAGGCCACCACCGTGCGCATGCGCAGACCCCCGACCAGAAGTGCAGGGCCTCGTATCGGCAACCGGAGCTGCGAGGAGCCTTACAAGCCACCTGCAATTCGGAGAATCACCCTGGACTTACTCCAGGTAAATCCAGAGTGATTTGCGCACGTTTCTTTGCGGGCATGGAGACATAGCCCCATTATTGAAGAATCCCGCCCGTGCAGTTTAGATGGATTGGCCATACTAAATTGCCCCTAAGTGTCCAAAGGTTAGGTGGCATAGGGCAGGGGATTGGGATTATAGAATCAGAAGGCATAGAATCTCTTTGGGTAGAGTTGAGGAATTGCAAAGGTAAAAAGATGGGAGTTATGTACAGGCTCCCTAGCAGTAGTCAGGATATGGGGCAGAAAATAAATCAGGAGCTAGAAAAGGCATGCAAAAATGCAATATTACAATAATCATGGGAGACTTCAATATGCAGGTGGACAGGGAAAATTAGGTTGGTAGTGTATCCCAAGAAATGGAATTTGTGGAATGTCTAAGATGTTTTTTTGGAGCAGCTTGTGACAGAGCCTACAAGGGAACAGGCAATTCTGGATTTGGTGACATGTAATGAGGCAGACTTGATTAGGGAACTTAAGGTGAAGGAACCCTTAGGGAGCAATGACCACAATATGATAGAATTTACCCTGCAGTTTGAGAGGGAGAAGCTGCAATCAGATGTAACGACAGTGGGACAGCAATGGCAGGAGTTTTTGGGGGTTATTAGGGAGGCACAACCGAAATTCATCCCAAGGAGGAGGAAACATGCAAAGGGGAGGACAAGGCATCCATGGCTGACGAGGAATGTCAAGGACAGCATAAAGGCGAAGGAAAAAGCATACAAACTGGCAAGGATTCGTGGGAAACTAGAGGATTGGGAAGCCTTTAAAAGCGAACAGAGGACAACTAAAAAAGCAATAAGGGGGGAGAAGATGAAGTACGAGTGCAAGCTAGCAAGTAATATAAAGTAACACTTCAGCAGTCAAGGGCATTCAGCCTCTGATCTCCGGGTAAGCGTTCTCCAAGGCGGCCTTCAGGACGCGCGACAACACAGAATCGCCGAGCAGAAGCTTATAGTCAAGTTCCGCACACATGAGTGCGGCTTCAACCGGGACCTGGGATTCATGTTGCATTACATTCATCCCCCACCATTTGGCCTGCGAAATCCTACCAACAGTCCTGGCTTGACACAATTCACACCTCTTTAACCTGGGGTTACCCCATCTCTGGATCTGTAAAGATTTAATCACCTGCTAATGCTCGCATTCCAAGCATTGTCTGGCATCTTTGAATCTGTCTATATATATGTTTCTGGAACATACCTCTTCATTCACCTGAGGAAGGAGCAGCGCTCCGAAAGCTAGTGACATCAAAACAAACCTGTTGGACTTTAACCTGGTGTTGTAAGACTTCTTACTGTGCTCACCCCAGTCTAACACCGGCATCTCCACATCATAGTAATATAAAGGAAGATAGGAAGAGATTTTTTTCAATATACAAAAGGTAAGAGAGACGCAAAAATAGACATTGGACCACTAGAAAATGTGGCTGGAGAAGTAATAATAGAAACAAAGAAATGGCAGACAAACTGAATTGTTACTTTGCATCAGTCTTCACGGTGGAAGACACCAGTGG
Source organism: Scyliorhinus torazame (assembly GCF_047496885.1). NCBI lineage: Eukaryota > Metazoa > Chordata > Chondrichthyes > Carcharhiniformes > Scyliorhinidae > Scyliorhinus > Scyliorhinus torazame. Next base: position 91,776,606 of record NC_092712.1, read on the forward strand.
GATGCCAGAGCTCCAGGAGAACCAGGGGACAGAGGTGAGTGCAGTGACCATTACTAAGGAGAAGGTTCTGGGGAAACTGAAAGGTTTGAAGGGGGATAAGTCACCTGGCCCGGATGGACTACACCTCAGGGTCCTCAGAAAGATAGCAGAGTAAATTGTGGAGGCATTAGTGATGATCTTTTGGGAATCACTGGAGGCAGGAAGGGTCCCAGGGGACTGGAAGGTGGCTAATGTAACACCACTGTTTAAGAAGGGAGGGAGGCAGAAGACGGGAAATTATAGGGCGGTTAGCCTGACTTCGGTCATTGGTAAGATTTTAGAGTCTGTTATTAAAGATGGGATCGCGAAGCACTTGGAAGTGCATGATAAAATAGGACTGAGTCAGCACGGCTTTGTCAAAGGGAGGTCGTGTCTGACAAATCTGTTTCAGTTCTTTGAGGAGGTAACAAGCAAGGAGAACCAGTGGACGTGATTTATTTCGATTTCCAGAAGGCCTTTGACAAGGTGCCGCATAGGAGACTGTTAAATAAGTTAAGAGCTCTTGGTGTTCAGGTAAGATCCTGGCATGGATAGAGGATTGGCTGACTGGCAGAAGGCAAAGAGTGGGGATAAAGGGGTATTTTTCAGGATGGCAGCCAGTGACTAGTGGTGTGCCTCAGGGGTCTATGCTAGGATCATAACTTTTTACAATATACATTAATGATCTGGAAGAAGGTACTGAATGCACTGTTGGTAAGTTTGCAGATGATACAAAGATCTATAGAGGGACAGGTAGTATTGAGGAAGCAAGAGGGCTGCAGAAGGACTTGGACAAGCTAGGAGAGTGGGCAATGAAGTGGCAAATGAAATACAATGTGGAAAAGTGTGAGGTTGTGCATTTTGGAAGGAGGAGTCTAGGCATAGACTATTTTCTAAATGGGGAAATGCTTCGGAAAGCAGAAGCACAAAGGGACTTGGGAGTCCTTGTTCACTATTCTCTTAAGGTTAATGTGCAGGTTCAGTCGGCAGTTAAGAAGGCAAATGCAATGTTAGCATTCATGTCAAGAGGGCTAGAATACAAGACCAGGGATGTACTTCTGAGGCTGTATAAGGTTCTGGGCAGACCCATTTGGAGTATTGCGAGTAGTTTTGGGCCCCATATCTAAGGAAGGATGTGCTGGCCTTGGAAAGGGTCCAGAGGAGGTTCACAAGAATTATCCCCTGGAATGAAGAACTTGTCATGTGAGGAACGTTTGAGGACTCTGGGTCTGTACTCGTTGGAGTTTAGAAGGATGAGAGGGGATCTTATTGAAACGTACAAGATACTGCGAGGCCTGGATAGAGTGGACATGGAGAGGATGTTGCCACTTGTAGGAAAAACTAGAACCAGAGAACACCATCTCAGATTAAAGGGACAATCGTTTAAAGAGATGAGGAGGAATTCTTTCAGCCAGAGGGTGGTGAATCTGTGGAACTCTTTGCCACAGAAGGCTGTGGAGGCCAATTCACTGAGTGTCTTTAAGGCAGAGATAGATCGGTTCTTGATTCATAAGGGGATCATGGGTTATGGGGAGAAGGCAGCAGAATGGGGATGAGAAAATATCAGCCATGATTGAATGACGGAGCAGACTCGATGGGACGAGTGGCCTAATTCTGCTCCTCTGTCTTCTGGTCTTATGGAATTAGGTAGGGTGGTCTTTCGGAGGGTCGGTGCCAACTCAAAGGGCCGAATGGCCTCCTTCTGCAGTGTACGGATTCTATGATTCAATGTTATCTGGCTCGATGCACAGATTACCCCCTTGGTTCCTAATGGGGCCTATTATTCCCTAGTTATCCTCTTCCCCTTGATATACTAATGGAATATCTTGGGATTTTCCCTAATCTTACCCACCAGTGCTTTTTCATGCCCCCTCTTTGTTCTCCTAATTGCTTTTTTCAGTTCCCGCATGCACTTTCTATACTCCACAACGGCCTCTGTAGATTTACTCCTTTGTACCTGGTAAAAGCCTTTCTTTTCCTACCTACCCTGTCCTGAATATTCTTAGACATCCAGAGTTCTTTGGATTTGTGGCTCCTACATTTTACTCTAAAGGGAACATTTTGACCGGAGGATTGGCGCCATTGGTGCCGGCGCAGTCAGCGCGTCTCTGGTCGGGGGCCGCATAGAGCGGCCCCCCAGCGATTCTCCGCCCGGGATGGGCCGAGTGGTCGTCCAAAAAACCCGAGTCCCGCCGGCCCCGTTCACATCTGGGGCGAGATTCTCCGACCCCCCGCCGGGTCGGAGAATCGCCGGGGGCTGGCGTGAATCCCGCCCCCGCCAGTTGCCGAAGTCTCCGGCACCAGAGATTCGGCGGGGGCGGGTATCGCGCTGCGCCGGTTGGCGGGCCCCCCCGCTCGATTCTCTGGCCTAGATGGGCCGAAGTCCCGCCACTAAAATGCCTGTCCCGCCGGCGTAAATTAAACCACCTACCTTACCAGCGGGACAAGGTGGCGCGGGCGGGCTCCGGGGTCCTGGGGGGGCGCGGGGCGATCTGGCCCCGGGGGGTGCCCCCACGGTGGCCTGGCCCGCGATCGGAGCCCACCGATCCGCGGGCGGGCCTGTGCCGTGGGGGCACACTTTTCCTTCCGCCTTCGCCATGGTCTCCACCATGGCGGAGGTGGAAGAGACCCCCTCCACTGCGCATGCGCGGGGATGCAGTGAGCGGCCACTGACGCTCCCGTGCATGCGCCGCCCAGCAATGTCATTTCCGCGCCAGCTGGCGGGGCACCAAAGGCCTTTCCCGCCAGCTGGCAGGGCGGAAATCAGTCCGGCGCTAGCCTAGCCCCTCAAAGTTGGGGCTCGGCCCCCAAAGATGCGGAGCATTCCGCACCTTTGGGGCGGCGCGATGCCCGTCTGATTTGCGCCTATTTGGGCGCCAGTCGGCGGACATTGCGCCGTTTCCGGAGAATTTCGCCCCTGGTCTTACCCGGCAGGACCTCGGCATCCATCCTGTCTAGGCCGGCCTGGTGGGGGGGTATAATAATAATAATCTTTATTATTGTCACAAGTAGGCTTATATTAACACTGCAATGAAGTTACTGTGAAAATCCCCCAGTCGCCACATTCCGGTGCCTGTTCGGGTACACTGAGGGAAAATTCAGAATGACCAATTTATCTAACATCACGGGCGCGATTCTCCACTCCCGCGCCGAAGTGCCCACGCTGTTGTGAACGCCGTCAAGGTTCACGACGGCGCGAAACGGCCCCGATCCCGACCGATTCAGGGCCCAAAAATGGGCTAGGATCGGGGCCGCGAGAACCTCGGGGGGGGGGGCGTGCCGCGAAGGCCGCGTCGCCACCGCGCGACGCCCAAATGACGCGGCGCTGCGTCATAAATTGCGCTCCACCACACCCCTGGTTGCTGCATGTGCCTCGTTGTATAGGCTCTCCGCGTTGGTGTGAGGCCTCCGTATTGGCGTCAGCAGCCATTACCTCAATGGATAGCCCTTGTCGCCCAGCAACCAGCCCCTCAGCCGGGGGGGGGGCATCCATCGAACATTGCGGCGATGAACGACTGTGCCAGAATGTAGGCGTCATGCACACTCCCGGGGTACTTTGCACACACGTGCATGATCTTCATGTGGGGGTCGCATACCACCTGAATGTTCATGGTGTACGCGCCCTTTCTGTTCATGAACACTTCCCTGTTGTCTGCAGGCGGGCACATGTTGACGTGCACACCATCGTTGACACCCTGGACCATCGGTATCCCGGCCACCTTGGCGAATCCACGTGCCCGTGCTTCCTGCTGTGCTCGGTCCTCGGGGAATTGAATGTACCTGTCCACGATGGCGTACAAGGCGTCGGTGACGGCCCTGATGCACCTGTGGACCGATGCCTGTGAGATCCCGGATAGGTCCCCGTTCGGCACCTGGAAGGAACCGGTCGCATAAATGTTTAGGGCCACCGTCACCTTGACGGAGACTGGTATCACGTGTCCACCTCCCATCCCACGTGGTGCGAGGTGCGCCACGAACTGGTATATATGTGCAACCGTCTCCCTGCTGAACCGTAGTCTCCTCCTGCATGTGATGTCCAGTAGGGCCTCGAACGACATTCTGTCACGGTACACCCTCGGCCTTGCTGGACGCCTGTGGCGACCTGGCACCACCATCAGTGGATCCTCCTGCTCCACCTGCTCCTCCTGTTCCCCCCAAAGCACTTCCTCTGCATTCCTCGCCGTCTGGCGGTCAATGTTCCCCTCGGCATCCCCCTGTACATTCGGGTCCTGAGCGCCTGCGGCCTGCGTGTCGACGACGGGCCACTCCGCGGCCATCCCCTCTGCTGCACCGGCGACCGCTGCATCTGCAGCCACTGTGGGCCGTCCGACTCTATGCTGCCGAATGGCAAACTCCAGAGCTGCGGCTCCAACCACGGCAGTGAACATCGCTGTCTGGTTGGCATACATGGTGACCTGCAGGAGGGTGGTGGGGGGCAGAGAAACGACATGTTACACGGAGGTTCTTCCACACCTCGCCAGCCGGGTTGTATGGGATACCTGTGTGCCCCGGTGGCCTGGTCGCGCTGCAGACACGCAGCCAGCCTAACACCTGGTCACTGTCTGCGCCCAATGGTCAGCTCACACCGTACTGCTCACCAGTGTGCCACTCGCCTGTGCCCATCAGCCACACGCAACCTGCGGCCGTGTCCTCGTCACCGTCCTGCCATATCAGGGCGGCTGACCTGTGGCATCCGCGGATGGATGATACCATCCACACTCTCCCTCACCCCCCTCCCACCTGCACACTCTCCCGCCCCCCCCTCCCACCTGCACACACTCCCTCACCCCCCTCCCACCTGCACACTCTCCCTCATCCCCCCTCCCATCTGCACACTCTCCCTCATCCCCCCTTCCACCTGCACACTCTCCCTCACCCCCCTCCCACCTGCACACTCTCCCTCATCCCCCCCTCCCACCTGCACACTCTCCCTCATCCCCCCTCCCACCTGCACACTCTCCCTCACCCCCCACCCACCTGCACTCTCCCACACACCCCCTCCCACCTGCACACTCTCCCATACCCCCCCCACCTGCACACACTCCCACCCCCCCCTCCCACCTGCGCACTCTCCCACCCCCCCCTCCCACCTGCACACTCTCCCACCCCCCCTCCCACCTGCACACTCTCCCACCCCCCCTCCCACCTGCACACTCTCCCACACACCCCCCTCCCACCTGCACACTCTCCCTCATCCCCCCCCACCTGCACACTCTCCCCCCCCCCACCTGCACACTCTCCCACACACCCCCTCCCACCTGCACTCTCCCACCCCCCCCTCCCACCTGCACTCTCCCACCCCCCCCCCTCTCCCACCTGCACTCCGCTCCCTCATCCCCCCCCCCCCCACCGGCACACTCTGCCACACACCCCTCCCACCTGCACACTCTCCAACAACCCCCTCCCACCTGCACACTCTCCCTCACCCCCCTCCCACCTGCACCCTCCCTCACCCCCCTCCCACCTGCACACTCTCCCACACCCCCCTCCCTCCTGCACGCCGCTCCCTCATCCCCCCTCCCACCTGCGCACTGTCCCTCACCCCCCCTCCCACCTGCACACTCCCTCACCCCCCCTCCCACCTGCACACTCTCCCACACCCCCCCTCCCTCCTGCACGCCGCTCCCTCATCCCCCCCTTCCACCTGCACACTCTCCCACACCCCCCCTCCCACCTGCACACTCTCCCTCATTCCCCCTCCCACCTGCACACTCTCCCACCCCCCTCCCACCTGCACACTCTCCCACCCCCCCCCTTTCCACCTGCACACTCTCCCACACACCCCCTCCCACCTGCACACTCTCCCACCCCCCTCCCACCTGCACACTCTCCCACCCCCCCTCCCACCTGCACACTCTCCCACCCCCCTCCCACCTGCACACTCTCCCACAGCCCCCCTCCCACCTGCACACTCTCCCACAGTCCCCCTCCCACCTGCACACTCTCCCTCATCCCCACTCCCACCTGCAAACTCTCCCACACACACCCCCCTCCCACCTGCACACTCTCCCACACACCCCTCCCACCTGCACACTCCCTCACCCCCCTCCCACCTGCACACTCTCCCTCACCCCCTCCCCCCACCTGCGCACTCTCCCTCATCCCCCCTCCCACCTGCACACTCTCCCACACCCCCCCTTTCCACCTGCACACTCTCCCACACCCCCTCTCCCACCTGCACACTCTCCCACACCCCCCCTTTCCACCTGCACACTCTCCCACACCCCCTCTCCCACCTGCACACTCTCCCACACCCCCTCCCACCTGCACACTCTCCCACACCCCCCCTCCCACCTGCACACTCTCCCTCACCCCCCTCCCACCTGCACACTCTCCCTCATCCCCCCTCCCACCTGCACACTCTCCCACACACACACCCTCCCACCTGCACACTCTCCCACACACACCCCCCTCCCACCTGCACACTCTCCCACACACCCCTCCCACCTGCATACTCCCTCACCCCCCTCCCACCTGCACACTCTCCCACACCCCCTCCCCCCACCTGCGCACTCTCCCTCATCCCCCTCCCACCTGCACACTCTCCCTCATCCCCCCTCCCACCTGCACACTCTCCCTCATCCCCCCTCCCACCTGCAGGCTCTCCTTCTTCCCCCCTCCCACCTGCACACTCTCCCGCCCCCCCTCCCACCTGCACACTCTCCCACACACACCCCCCTCCCACCTGCACACACTCCCTCACCCCCCGTCCCACCTGCACACTCTCCCGCGCCCCCCCCCCCCTCCTCCCACCTGCGCACACTCCCACGCCCCCCCCCTTTGGCCGCAGCCTTCTCGGGGAAGCCGACCCGGTCTCCAGGAGCTGCGGAACAGTCCGCTCACCTCCTCCCTGCTCAGCGTCAGCCAGCACGACTGGCTGACAACTTTAGAAAGCAGGTGTGAACTGGGGTCACGCCGTCGGGACTTCGGCCCATCCGGGCCTGAGAATAGCAGGGGTGCCGGAGAATCGCCATTTTGGGTGTCTCGGGCGATTCTCCGGCCTGCACAGCGTGGAACTCGACGGGGCCGCTCTCGGCGCTTGGGAGAATCGTGGGAGGGCGTCGGACCGGCGTTGCGTGAAAATTTGTCGGCCCAGGCGATTCTCCCAACCGGCGCGGGAGTGGAGAATCGCGCCCCACATCTTTCGGACTTGTGGGAGGAACCTGGAGCACCCGGAGGAAACCCATGCAGACACGGGGAGGACATGCAGACTCTGCACAGACAGCGACCCAAGCTGGGAATCGAACCTGGGACCTTGGCACTGTGAAGCAACAGTCTGTTCATCCCATTCTCGTTCTGGTTCTGGTGCAGACTGTCCCGCTTGTACATGTCCCACCTTCCCCGGAAACGGTCCCAGTGATCTAGGAATCTAAACCTCTCCCTCCTGAACCATCTCTTAAACCATGCATTAATCTGCGTTATTCGCCTATTTCTGTACTCGCTAACACGTTGCTCTGGGAGTGATCCAGAGATTACAACCTTTGGGGTCCTGCTCTTTAGTCTATTGCCTTACCCCCTAAATTCTTGGTGAGGGCCTCATCTCTCATTCTACCTATATCGTTGGTGCCAATGTGTACCACAAATTCTGTTTTATCACCCTCCCCCTTCAGAATGCCCTGACTCCACTCAGTGACACCCCTGACCCTTTCATCAGGGAGGCAACGTGCCACCTGTCCCTTATCCCCTCATCGCCCATTTTCTGTTCCTCTCTCCCTCTTTGCCCGTTATCTGTCCCTCTCACACACTTTCCTTCATCCCTCACTTATTCCTCTCTCCTTCTTCCCCCCTTGTCCCTCCAAGGTGGCTACCGGGGGCCCCCATGTTGGACCCCACACATCACCCCAGTATCCCGCCTGTCCCCCATATCTCTCGCCAAACCCCCCCCCTCCGTACCCCATCCCCATATCTGCCATCCAAAGGGTGCGGTGGGACCAGTTGTGTTTTGCTGCTTCTGATAACACAGGCTGCTACTTGATGCAGTCTTAACTAAAGGATGCTCCAGACTCTGAAATGAGTTCAACGTGTTTATTGAACTATTAACACAGTTCTCAAATGAGTTCGACTCTCTGCTAATCTAACTGTAGTAACTCAGTCTAACTGTACCAGCTTGCTCTAAGTCATGTGCTGCGTGTGATGCTGCTGATCAACCCTGTCTAACTCTCTGATGTCTGTCTGTGGAAAGAGGCAGGGTGTGAGTGCCTCATCCCTTTTATCGTGTTTATGTCATGCCCCCTTGTGCTGGTGCCACCTCTGAGTGTCCTGACTGCCCATTGGTTGTGTCCTATTCTGAGTGTTCATTGTTTGCATGTTTGCATGTCATGACATCTCCCCCCTTTTTTTCTTTTTTTTTTCGATGTATATACATGTGAATGTGTCTGTCGAATGTGACTGACTGAGGAATAGAGAACAGAACAAACAAAACAAATGCTCATAAGTCCAGTCTCTGAGGCTTGTGTCTGATCCTCGTCGACCGCCGGACAGATGGTGGAGGGGATGACAGTGTCTTGACAGGCGAGTGGGAGGCACGACTGGTGGCCTCGTGGTTCGAGGTGCCTGGAGGTGGCAATTCGACATGTGGAAATGGAGGGGAAAGTGGCTGTGGGCAAGCAACTTTCGCAGTGCCCTTCGATTCCTTCGCACAATGGAGCCATCAGCCATACGTATGACATAGGATCTGGGCGCGGCCTGTCGAACAACGACAGCCGGAGCAGACCACCCACCATCCGGTATCTTGATCCTGACCGTGTCTGTCGGGGATATCATGTCCAGAACGGTGGCATGTGCGTCATAGCCCTGCTTCTGGCTGTCACGAAACTGCTGCATCTTCTGCAGCACCGGGAGGTGATCCAGGTTGGGCAGGTGTATGGCTGGAAGCGCCGTCCGCAGGTCCCTGTTCATCAGCAGTTGAGCTGGCGACATGCCAGTGGACAAGGGAGTCGCCCGGTACACAAGTAGTGCAAGGTGTATGTCGGAAGCGGAGTCCGAGGTCTTGCGGATGAGCTGCTTAACGATGTGCAACCCTTTTTTGACTTTGCCATTGGACTGCGGATAGTGCGGACTGGAGGTGACATGCCTGAAATTGTAGCTCTTGGCAAACGTGGACCATTCTCGACTGTGGAAGCACGGGCCATTGTCGCTCATGACGGTGTTCGGGATGCCATGCCGTGAGAATGTCTCTTTACATGCTTTGATGACGGTCCGTGAGGTGAGATCTGGCAGCTTCAGCACCTCAGGATAGTTCGAAAAGTAATCGATGAGGAAGATATAGTCGCGACCATTCGTGTGGACTAGGTCAATGCCAACCTTGGACCACGGAGAGGTCTCTAGGTCATGTGGTTGGAGCGTCTCCTTGCTCTGCACTGGTTAGAACCTCTGACAGGTTTTGCAGTTCAGGACCATGTCCGTGATGTCCTGGTTGATGCTGGGCCAGTAGACAGTTTGCCAGGCCCTGCGTCTGCACTTTTCTACGCCCAGGTGTCCCTCATGAATCTGCCGCAGCACCATGCTCTGGAGACGTAGCGGGATGACTATCTCCAGTTTGAGCAGGATGCCGTCGATCAGCGTCAGGTCGTCCTTGACGTTGTAGAATTGGGGGCATTGCCCTTTCTGCCAGCCATTGCTGAGGCTGTGGATGACTTGCTGCAACAGGGGGTCTTTGGCCTTCTCTTCTCGGATGAGAACGATCTTGCCGGGAGAGTGCTTGCACACAGTTGTACCTGCAATTCAATGTGCTGGATGATCTCCAGTGGTTCACTGGGCGAGGTGACGGAGCGGGACAATGCATCGACGATGATGAGCTCCTTGCCAGGTGTGTACACCAAATTGAAATCATACCTCCGGAGTTTGAGCAGAATTCTCTGCAAACCTGGGGCGAAATTCTCCGTTATCGGCGGAAAGTCCGCCGATCGGCGCAAAAAACGGCGCAAATCCGGCTTGCGTCACGTCGGAAAAATGGGTCGATTCTGTGTCCGGCCCGAAATGGGCTAGCAGCGACGTAACGGGATCCGCGCTTGCGCAGTGGTTCACGCCGTGCAGCGTCATACGCGCCGCACGGCGTGACGGCTCATAAGGCCGCGCTGCTCCCCCGCACCTGACCGGAACACCCGACCGCAACACCCGACTGGATGGCTGGCCGCCGCTCAGCCCCGAGGTTCGAGTCACGCGATGTGGAGGCGCTCCTGGACGCGGTGGCGCAGAGGAGGGACGCCCTGTATCCCGGGCACGGCCGCAGAGTTGCCCCACGCCACAGCCGGCGTCTGTGGAGGTAAGTGGCAGAGGCTGTCACCGCTGTGGCCCTGACACCACGGACAGGCACCCAGTGCCACAAGAAGGTGAACGACCTCGTCAGAGCAGGCAGGGTGAGCCTCCCCCATATCCCCCCTCCCCCATATCCACCCTCCCCCATATCCCCCATATCCCCCCTCCCCCATATCCCCCCTCCCCCATATGCCCCCTCCCCCATATCCCCCCTCCCCATATCCCCCCCTCCCCATATCCCCCCTCCCCCACATCCCCCCTCCCCCATATCCCCCTCCCCCATATCCCCCCCTCCCCATATCCCCCCTTCCCCCATATCCCCCCTCCCCCATATCCCCCCTCCCCCATATCCCCCCTCCCCCATATCCCCCATATCCCCCCCTCCCCCATATCCCCAAGTGAATCCAGCCCTAACCTTAACCTCTGCAATGCACGCGCAACCGATGGCGTGCATTCATATACCTGCCTTTTACCCCTGCCACCGCCCCCCCCCACACCCCCCCCCCCCCCCCACAGGAGAAGCGCGCGCACAACAATAGGGAGCATGTGAGGACTGGAGGAGGCCCCACTGATGAGAGGCCACTGACCGAACACCAGGAAAGGTCCCTGGAACTGGCTGGCGGACCTGAGGACCGGGAGGTTGCTGATGCAGAGGTCGGAGGCGTAGTAGCAAGTGAGCCACCGACAGCCCGTCCCCATATCCCCCCATCCCCTATATCCCCCTCCCCCGTATTACCTGATCACTGCCTGATGTCTAACCATGCATGCTTCATTGTGTATAGCAGGACCAAACGTCCAGGCACCCATCCCCGCAGATGCAGACCGCCCGCAGGATGCCCCTCGGAGGCCACGGGAGACGGAGAGACCCGGACCCTCCAGCATGCGACGCCCACAGGATGCCCCTCGGAGGCCACGGGAGACGGAGAGACCCGGACCCTCCAGCATGCGACGCCCGCAGGATGCCCCTCGCACACCACGGGAGACGGAGAGACCCGCACCCTCCAGCATGCGACGCCCGCAGGATGCCCCTTGCACACCACGGGAGACGGAGAGACCCGCACCCTCCAGCATGCGACGCCCGCAGGATGCCCCTCGCACACCACGGGAGACGGAGAGACCTGGAGCAACAGGGAGACGACACCCCCGTCACGTGCGGGAGCGACAAGCCAGCGATGAGGGGGGCAGCCACAGGCCCCCGTCACATCCGAGCCAGGACACCACTACCCAGGACACCACTACCCGGAACAGCAGTACCCGGGACAGCACTACCCAGGAAGACGAAATACCGGACAGTGACTCAGAGTGGATGGGTGGAGACGAACCCCCACCCCAAAGTGCCATGGACTCAGAGTGGGACGAAGAGCACGACACAACGCCACTGCTGTCACCAACACCCTCCACCATCGCAGAAACACTCACCACGGTTGGGCACTTTAGTGATGAGGCGTCTGGTACACTCACTGGTGTGCACAACACAGCCGTCCCGGTACAGCAGGTGGAGGTAGGAGCAGCAGAGCGGCCGGGCGGTCGGAGGGCAGCCCAGCCCAAGCGAACATCTGCCGCCCAGGTGGATCCCGGGTTCCTGGAGTTACCACACCCACACATAGATCCGATGCAACCACCGATCCGGAGACGAGCGAAGAGGGTGACGGGCGGATTGCGGCGGCTGCGGTCGCAGGTGGAGGAGTCCACCCGGGTCCAGGAGCTGGGAGTGGTCCCGGTCATGCGTGCCACCCAGGCTGACACCGCACGGGTGGCGTCCGCGGTGGAGGCAATGGGTGCGACGGTGTCAGACATGGGGAACGGTTTGCGAGGCCTGGGGCTTTCCGTGCAGGCGGCGTCTGTGGCCCAGGAAATGGCTGCCCTCTCACAGGAGGCCATGAGCCAGTGCCAGCGCCAGATGGCAGATGGCAGAGGCGCTCAACGCCATAGCCCAGTCTCAGCAGACCATGGCCCAGTCTCAGCAGGCCATGGCCCAGTCTCTGCAGGCCATGGCCCAGTCTCAGCAGGCCATGGCCCAGTCTCTGCAGGCCATTGCTGAGGGCATCGGCGCCAGTGGCCATGTGCGAGCCGGCGTCGCACTGTCACAGACAGGGTTTGCCAACCCCCTGGGCTCCATGGCTGCAAACCTGCAGACCCCTGTCGATACCAGCACGGGCCTCCAGGACTGGCAGCGCCAGATGTCGGGGGGGGCGTCGGATGGCCAGTCCGTTCGCATCCCCCACCCATGAAGAGGCCTGGGGGCCATCGGGCACCCCGAGGGAGGAGGAGGTGGTGTGGTCCGTCCCGGCTCCCTCTGTAGGGGAGGTCCCGGTACACCGCGACACCTCGGACACCCCCCCTTCCGTCCCAGGTGCATCGGGTGGGCAACGGGCAGGACAGGCTGGCAGCTCGCTATCCCAGTCGCCCGGGCCGCAGCCTGGCCCATCTAGGCCAGGACGCCCCAGGAAACGGCCGCCAAAGGGATCCAGTGTCAGAGGGCAGGAATCACAGGAGTCCACCTCCAGTTCTGCTGTACCGTCTGGGGAACCACGTAGACGTAGTCAAAGGGCCCGTAAGGCCAAACAATTAGACACTGAGTAAGTTGGCACGGTTGCAGGGCACAGATGAGTTTTAGGGGCTAGGGCACATGCATGAACTCCTTTGGTTATTAAAGTCAATGTTACACCTACAGAAGCTGCCTTTGTGCTCTGTCCAAAGTTTGCGGGGGTGTCATGTACGTTGAGCGCAAGTGTGTGTGTGAGGGGTGGTCTTACCTCAGCCCCAGGTGAGTCTGCCCCCTTCCCCCTGGGCTGCCATCAACATCCCCCGGGCAGAGGACGGGACCGTGCGCTGCAGTGTCACAGCCGCATGCAGGGATGGTCCGGGTGGATGGTGGTACTGTGGCCATGGGTCAGACATAGTCCAACGATGTAGAGCCAGGAGCTCACCGCAGGGCGGGTTGTCATCATCCTCCATGGCCTGCGATAGACACGCGTCCACCCGCAACTGTGTGAGCCCGGCCCGTTGTGCCGCAGGTGGATCGGCAATGGGGGGGGTGGGTGGTGTGCATGCGGGTGGGGTGGGTGGGGTTGGGGAGGGGGGTGAGGGTGCTGGGTGGGTGGATGGGTGGGGGGTGTGGATGGTCGGCTGTTGCCATGGTGTGCGGTCTGTGGCCATACTACCCGATTCCCACGCCCATCTAGTCAGTGAAGCGGGCGTCTATAAGTCTGTCCCGTGCCCGCTGGGCCAGCCGGTAACGGTGGACAGCCACCTGCCTGTGTCTACCCCGTCTGCCCTGGCCATTACCCCCATCCCCCTCATCTGGGGAGGACTGCGCCTCTTCCGGCTGCTCCTCCACTCCGCCCTCCTCTGCCTGCGGCACATCGCCCCTCTGTTGGGCTATGTTGTGCAGGACGCAGCACACCACAATGATGCGGCCGACCCTATCTGACCGATACTGGAGGGCGCCCCCAGAGAGGTCCAGGCACCTGAAACGCATCTTCAGCACGCCAAAGCACCTCTCTATCACTCCCCTTGTCGCTATATGGGCATCATTGTAGCGGTTCTCCGCCTCATTGCTTGGCCTCCGTATAGGCGTCATCAGCCACGATCGCAATGGGTAGCCCCTGTCGCCCAGCAACCAGCCCCTCAGCCGGGGATGGCGTCCCTCGTACATGCCGGGGATGGATGACCGCGACAACACGAATGAGTCGTGTACACTGCCTGGGTGACGGGCGCAGACGTGCAGGAATATCATGCGGTGGTCGCAGACCAGCTGTACGTTCATGGAATAGGTCCCCTTCCTATTAGTGAACACGGCCCTGTTATCTGCAGGTGGCCGCACGGCGACGTGCATCCTATCGATCGCGCCCTGGACCATGGGGAACCCGGCCACGGCAGAGAAGCCCACGGCCCGGGCATCTTGGCTGGCCCGGTCCACGGGGAAGCGGATGTAGCGGTGCGCCATGGCATATAGGGCATTTGTCACTGCCCGGATGCACCGGTGCACCGATGTCTGCGATATGCCGGACAGGTCCCCACTCGGTGCCTGGAATGACCCCGTTGCATAAAAGTTCAGGGCCACCACAACCTTGGCGGACACGGGGAGAGGGTGTCCCCCGCCAGTGCCACGCGGTGACAGGTGTGCCAGCAGGTGTCAGATGTGTGCCACGGTTTACCGGCTCATCCGGAGTCTCCTCCTGCATTCCCGGTCCGTGAGGTCCTGGTATGACTGCCTGGGCCGGTACACACGGGGCGCCCTCGGGTGCCTCCGTTGCCGTGGGGCCGCGACGTCCTCCTCCCCCTCCTCGTCCTGTCGGTCGGGTGTCCCTCCAGCCTGGGCGGCTGCCGCCTGCCCCTCTGCAGCAGTCTGCGCCGCCTCTCTGGCATGCTCCTCCTCCTCCTCCTCCTCCTCCTCATCCAGGGCAACATAGACATGAACGGCTGCCGCCACGGCGGCCAACATCGCTGGATGATCTGAAAACATGACGGCCTGGTGGGGGGAGGGGAACGACGACATGTCATCATTGCCCATATCCCCTCCTCCCACTAGCCAGGTGGCATGGACCGCATGGGTCCAACTGTTGGAGGCTGGCACCTGGCCAGGTGGACCAACTCACTTGCCCTCCCATCCCCCTCCCCGGCACGGACCCCCCCCCATCCCCCTCCCCGGCACGGACCCCCCCCAACCTCCACCCCGGCACGGACCCCGCCCCCCCCAACCTCCACCTCGGCACGGACCCCCCCCCAACCTCCACCCCGGAACGTACCCCGCCCCCCCCCAACCTCCACCCCGGCACGGACACCCCCCCCCCCAACCTCCACCCTGGCACAGACACCCCATCCCCCTCCCCAGGAGGGGCCCCCCACCATTCCCCTCCCCGGCACGGGCCCCCCCCCCAACCTCCACCCCGGCACGGACCCCCCCATCTCCCTCCCCGGCACGGACCCCCCCCCCCAACCTCCACCCCAGCATGGAACCCCCCATCCCTCTCCCGAGCAGGAACCCCCCCCCCATCCCCCTCCCCGGCACGGACCCCCCCCCCATCCCCCTCCCCAGCACGGACCCCCCCCCCATCCCCCTCCCCGGCACGGACCCCCCCCCCAACCTCTACCCCGGCACGGACCCCCCATCCCCCTCCCCTGCACGGACCCCCCACCAACCTCCACCCCGGCACGGACCCCCCCATCCCCCTCCCCAGCACGGACCCCCCCCCCAACCTCCAACCCGGCACGGACCCCCCCACCCCCCTCCCCAGCACGGACCCCCCCCCATCCCCCTCCCCGGCACGGACCCCCACCCCAACCTCCACCCCGGCACGGACCCCCCATCCCCCTCCCCGGCACGGACCCCCCCCCCCAACCTCCACCCCGGCACAGACCACCCCATCCCCCTCCCCAGCACGGACCCCCCCCCATCCCCCTCCCCGGCACGGACCCCCCCATCCCCCTCCCCAGCACGGACCCCCCCCCATCCCCCTCCCCGGCACGGACCCCCCCCCAACCTCCACCCCGGCACGGACCCCCCATCCCCCTCGCCGGCACGGATCCACCACCAACCTCCACCCCGGCACGGACCCCCCCATCCCCCTCCCCAGCACGGACCCCCGCCCCAACCTCCACCACGGCACGGACACCCCCATCCCCCTTCCCCAGCACGGACCCCCCCAATCCCCCTCCCCGGCACGGACCCCCCCCCCCCAACCTCCACCCCGGCACGGACCCCTCATCCCCCTCCCGGCACAGACCCCCCCCAACCTCCACCCCGGCACGGACCACCCCCATACCCCTCCCCAGCACGGACCCCCCCCCCCCATCCCCTTCCCCAGCACGGACCCCACCATTCCCCACCCCAGCACGGACCCCCCCCCATCCCCCTCCCCAGCACGGACCCCCCCCCAACCTCCACCCCGGCACGGACCCCCCAACCCCCTCCCCGGCACGGAGCCCCCCCCCAACCTCCACCCCCGCATGGACCCCCCCATCCCCCTCCCCAGCACGGACCCCACCCCAACCTCCACCCCGGCACGGACCCCCCATCCCCCTCCCCGGCACGGACCCCCCCCAACCTCCACCCTGGCACGGACCACCCCATCCCCCTCCCCAGCACGGACCCCCCCCCATCCCCCTCCCCGGCACGGACCCCCCCATCCCCCTCCCCGGCACGGACCCCCCGCCCCAACCTCCAGCCTGGCACAGACCCCCCATCCCCCTCCCCGGCACGGATCCCCCCCCCAACCTCCACCCCGGCACGGACCCCCCCATCCCCCTCCCCGGCACGGACCCCCGCCCCAACCTCCACCCCGGCACGGACACCCCCATCCCCCTCCCCAGCACGGACCCCCCCCCCCATCCCCCTCCCCGGCACGGACCCCCCCCCCAACCTCCACCCCGGCACGGACCCCCCATCCCCCTCCCGGCACGGACCCCCCCCCAACCTCCACCCCGGCACGGACCCCCCCATCCCCCTCCCCAGCACGGACCCCCCCCCCCCATCTCCCTCCCCAGCACGGACCCCCCCAACCCCCTCCCCAGCACGGACTCCCCCCCCATCCCCCTCCCCGGCACGGACCCCCCCCAACCTCCACCCCGGCATGGACCCCCCCATCCCCCTCCCTAGCACGGACCCCCCCCAACCTCCACCCCGGCACGGACCCCCCCCATCCCCCTCCCCAGCACGGACCCCCCCCCATCCCCCTCCCCGGCACGGACCCCCCCCCCAACCTCCACCCCGGCACGGACCCCCCATCCCCCTCCCCGGCACGGACCCCACCCCCAACCTCCACCCCGGCACAGACCCCCCTATCCCCCTCCCCAGCACGGACCCACCCCCATCCTCCTCCCCGGCACGGGCCCCCCCCAACCTCCACCCCGGCACGGACCCCCCATCCCCCTCCCTGGCACGGACCCCCCCCCCCAACTCCACCCCGGCACGGACCCCCTCCCGGCACTCCCCCGGAGCCCAGCCTATTCTAACCACCACCCCCCCCGCCGCACACACACACACACAACCCGAGACACACCTCTCCTCACGCATTCAGACTGCGGCCACGCCATCGCCTGCCCAGAGCCAACCCCCCAGGCCGTCACTCACCTCCACGCTGGTCGGCGTGAGCCTGGAGCACAGGGTCACGCCGATGAAAAGGAGGTTTCTTTTCGTCGACGTGAACGGTCATCACGTCGACGGGACTTCGGCCCATCCGGAAGGGAGACTATCGGCAGGCCGAAAATCGGCTGCCTTGCGCAGACCCGTGACATTCTCCGCGGCAGCGGCGACATTAACGCCCCGCCGACTTTTCTCCCTTCGGAGACTTCGGCAACCGGCGGGGGCGGGATTCACGGCGACCCCTCTGGGGGGTCGGAGAATGACGCCCGAGGTGTCATGTCGTTCAGGTCATTTTGGATGATGTGGACCAGAGGCTATGATCCGTCTCAACAGTAAATATTGGCAAGCTGTAGATAAAATCATGAAATTTGAGGATGCCGGTGAGAAGACCCAAGCACTCCTTCTCAATCTGCGCATATCTGGTCTCAGTGGGTGTCATTGCCCTTGACACGTATGCTACTGTTACCCAGGATGACGCGTCGTCCCTTTGAAGCAACACCGCCCCAATGCCATCCTGACTCGCATCTGTGGATATCTTGGTCTCTCGGTCTGGGTCAAAGAATGCAAGGGTGGGTGCAGTGGTGAGCTTGGCTTTCAGCTCCAGCCACTCTGTTCGGTGCTCTGCCTTCCACTCAAAGGCGGTTGATTTTTTCACCAGGTTGCGTAGGGCCATGGTGTGTGTGGCCAAATTCGGGATGAACTTGCCAAGGAAATTGACCATTCCCAGGAAACACAGTACTGCCTTCTTGTCCTCGGGGACTTTCATTGCCTCGATGGCTTTAATTTTGTCTGTGTCCGGGCACACACTGTGTTTCGAAATCTGATCGCCCAGGAACTTCAGCGTGGATGTCCCAAAACAGCACTTGGACCTGTTTAGCTTGAGGCCATGTTCATGCATGCGTCAGAATACTTTCTTGAGTTGCGACACATGTTCCTCTGGGGTTGTGGACCAGATTATGATATCGTCAACGTGGACACGAACCCCTTCTACTCCCTCCATCATCTGTTCCATGATGCGATGGAAAATCCCTGATGCCGAGATGATGCCAAATGGCATTCGGTTGTAGCACAATCTGCCAAAAGGCGTGTTGAAGGTGCAGAGCCCTCTGCTGGATTCTTCAAGTTGGATTTGCCACAATCCTTGGGATGCGTCCGATTTTGTGAAGAAGTGCGCGTGTGTCATCTCACTCGTGATTTCTTCCCTCTTTGGGACGGGTAATGTTCCCGCATAATGTTTTTGTTTAGATCCTTGGGGTCAATGCAGATGCGTAGGTCCCCCGAAGGCCTCTTTACCCACACCATCGAGCTGACCCAGTCGGTTGGTTCAGTGACCTTGGAGATGATGCCTTTTTGTTGTAGACCCGTGAGCTCTACCTTCAGGCGCTCTCTCAGTGGAGCAGGAACACGTCGTGGTGCGTGTACCACTGTCTTGGCATCAGGCCGCAGTAGAATCTTGTACTCGTACGGCAGCGTGCCCCTCCCGCTAAATACATCTGGGAACTGGGTTAGGATGCCGTTGATGCTGGCCTGAAGATCCGAATGGGACGGCAACGTGGTGTAGACCCTCTGAATGAGGTTCAGTTGCTTGCAGGCGTGCGCACCTAGCAGGGACGCCCTGTCCGGTTTAACAATCTCGAAGCGTAAACTTGCTTGTGTGTGTCGGCTGGACACCTGCAGGTGGCAGGACCCCAGTGCCTTGATTGCGTTTCCATTGTAGTCCAGGAGTTTGCAGGCAGCTGGAAGGATTGTGGGGGGCTTCTTGATTCTCTTGAAGTCCACCTGCGAAATCAGGTTGGCAGAGGCACCTGTGTCCCATTTGAACCAGATGGGGCAGTGGTTGACCTTCATCACTGCATGCCATTCATCCTCGGAATCCACGGCCAGGATTGATTGGACTCGCGATGTGTCCGGTGTGGCATATTCGCACTTTGTAATAATGCCCACTCAGTAAGTGTTGTCCAGGTATTCATCGTCTGGATCCGTCGCACTGCCTGGATCAGAGTCATGCATTCGGTGTTGCATACTTCTGATGCGCTGCTGTCGGAATTGGGAGCGCTGGCTCCTGACTGGTGGTGCAGATCTGCACAGGGCAGCATAGTGGTTTGGTTTCCCACAGTTTAAACAGCCTGTGCCACTTGCAGGGCAGTTCTTTTTAAAATGCACAGTGCTGCAGTTCGCACACATCATGATGCCGGTGTCATGACTCTCAGTGCGTTGTTGCGCATGGGCGGTGTCGTTCTCGGACGTCTGCACCTGCGCAGTGCAGCTTTCGGCCGCTTAGTGTTCCCGATCGCATTTCGCATGCGTCGGGCCCCAGGAAGAGGGCACAAAATGGCCGTTTTCGTCAATGTTGAGGCGCTACATCCGAGAGATGGCCTGAACACTCCCCATCCCGTGGGAGGCTTGTTTTTCACTTTCTGCCGTTTTGTACTGTGAATAGCGATTTTTAGAGAGCTCATGCACAGTACACGTTTCAATCACGATTGAATTCTTCAATTCTTCAATCATGTGCTTGATTTTCAACAATTGCTCTCACAGAGGATCAGAGTGGACTCCAAAAACGATTTGGTCTCTGATCATGGAGTCAGTAATATCATCAAAGTTGCAGGATTGCGCTAGCAGTCGAAGGTTAGTTAGATAGGAGTTGAAGGATTCGTCTTTACCTTGCATGCTCTGCTTGAAGTTGTAGTTCTTGAAGATTATGTTGGTGTCCACCTCGCAGTGGCTCTCGAATTTGTCCAGGATGGTTTGGTACTTCATTTTGTCCTGCCCTTCGGAAAAGTGAAAGGAGTTGAAGATCTCTATCGCATGGTCACTCGCAGTGGTGAGTAGAAGAGCTATCTTCCGAGCATTGGTCGCGCCATTGAGGTCGGATGCCTCCACGTATCGTTGAAATTTCTGCTTGAATGATCGCCAGTTGGCACTAAGATTGCCGGTGGTCCTGAGCTGATGAGGAGCCTGAATCTTGTCCATTGTGCCTGTATTCAGTAGCTGGTTGTCATGGATCTGGGGCGGGATTCTCCGCAATCGGCGCGATGTCCGCCGACCGGCGCCAAAAACGGCGCAAATCAGTCCGGCATCGCGCCGCCCCAAAGGTGCGGAATTCTCCGCATCTTGGGTGCCGAGCCCTCACCTTGAGGGGCTAGGCCCACGCCGGACTGATTTCCGCCCCGCCAGCTGGCGGGAAAGGCCTTTGGTGCCCCGATCAGATCATTCAGTACATGAAAAGAAAAGAAAACAAAAAGAAAATAAATTGCCCCTTCGTGTCCAAAAGTTTAAGTAGGGACTGGGTTACAGAGAGAGGGTGGAGGTGTGGGCTTAAGGGGGGTCTTCTTTCCAAGGGCCGGTGCAGACTCGATGGGCCGAATGGTCTCCTGCTGTACTGTAGGGATTCTATGATTCTATGATACAATGCTTCTCTTCTCAGCACCAATTTAAACTACTGCCCACACTCATAGGGATACAACCTTAAACACTCAACTTCCTAATTAAAATCTTGAACACTCACCAGCTTCTGGAAGTTGAGAAAAGATATAAAACAGAGCCCCTCCGTCGCCACGACCCCCATCTGATCACCCCCCCCCCCCTCCCCACACTGCACTGAATTCGCAAGACCCTCGCACGCACTGACCAAGTCACCCCCCTCCCCTCCCGGCACTGAATTCTCAGGTCCCTCAGGCACACTGAATTCCAATGTCCCTCCCAAACACTGAAATCCCAGGTTTCCTCCCCAGCACTGAATTTCCATGCACCCGCCCCCGCCCCCCTCCAAGCAATGAATTCCCATTGTCCTGAATTCCCAAGTTCCCAGCCCAGGCACTGAATTCCCAAGTCCCCCCATGCATTGAATTCTCGGGCGGGATTCTCCCCAACCCAGCGGGGTGGGGGGTCTCGGCGGGATGGAGTGGCGTGAACCACTCCGGCGTCGGGCCGCCCCAAACGTGCGGATTTCTCCGCACCTTTAGGGGCCAAGCCCTCACCTTGAGGGGCTAGCCCCGTGCCAGAGTGGCTGGCGCGCAGCCAGCCGGCGGGAAAGGCCTTTGGCACCATGCCAGTCGGGGCCGAAAGGACTTCGCCGGTCGGCAGACGTCCGCGCATGCGCGGGAGTGTCAGCGGCTGCAGACGTCATCCCCGCCCATGCGCGGGGGAGGGGGGCGTCACCTACGCGTCGGCCATCGCGGAGACCTACACGTCCAACGCGTAGTAACAGAGTGCCCCCATGGCACAGGCCCGCCTGCGGATCGGTGAGCCTTGATTGCAGGCCAGGCCACCGCGGGGGCACCCTCCGGGGCCAGATCGCCTCGCGCCTCCCCCAGGACCCCAGAGTTCACCCGCACCGCCAGTCCCGCCAATAAGGTAGGTGGTTTGATTCACGTCGGCGGGACTGGCATGACAGCAGCGGTACTTCGGCCAATCGCAGGTCGGAGAATCGCTGGGGGGGGGGGCCCGCCGGCCGGCGCGGTGCGATTCACGCCCCCGGCGAACTTTTGGCGTGGGAGTGGAGAATCCCGCCCTGGATTCCCAAGTCCCCCTTTCCCATGCACTGAATCCCCAAGTCTCCCCCACGCACTGAATTCCCATGTCCCCTCCAGGCACTGAATTCCCAAGTCCCCCCCACGCACTGAATTCCCAAGTCCCACCCACGCACTGAATTCCCAAGTCCCACCCACGCACTGAATTCCCAAGTCCCCCTCTCCCATCCACTGAATTCCGAAGTCCCCCTCCCCCATGCACTGAATTCCCAAGTCTCCCCCTCCCCATGCACTGAATTCCCAAGTCCCCTCCACACACTGAATTCCCAGGTTCCACCCACGCACTGAATTCCCAAGTCCCCCTCTACCATCCACTGAATTCCGAAGTCCCCCTCCCCCATGCACTGAATTCCCAAGTCCCCTCCACACACTGAATTCCCAGGTTCCACCCCCCGCAGTGCTGAATTCCTAAGTTTCCGCCCCAAGCCACTGAATTCCCAAGTCCCCCCACACTAAATTCCCAAGTCACCACCACACACTGAATTCCCAGTTTTCCCCCTCCATGCACTGAATTTCCAAGACCTTCCCTCCCCTGAACTAAATTCCCAAGTCCCCTCAACACACTGAATTCCCAAGTCTCCCATGCACTGAATTCCCAAGTCCCCCGACCCCATGCACTTGATTCCCAAGTCTCCCCCTCCCCCATGCACTGAATTCCCAAGTCCCCTCCAGGCACTGAATTCCCAAGTCTCACCCTCCCCCATGCACTGAATTCCCAAGTCCCCTCCAGGCACTGAATTCCCAAGTCTCCCCCTCTCCCACGCACTGAATTCCCAAGTCTCCCCCTCCCCCATGCACTGAATTCCCAAGTCCCCCCCTCTCCCACGCACTGAATTCCCAAGTCCTCCCCACAGGCTAACCAGGCTGCTTCACTCACTTGTAGTTTAACATTTCCAAGTCAAAGTCTGACAACTATTCTATCATTTGATTATCATTTAGATGAGAAAGAAATCACCAGAGAGATTATCCACACATATTGTTATTTCATTAACTTCGCTGTGTTCTATTTATCAGGACGACTGCTGATACCTGGTTACAACCTTGTTACCTTGCAACATTGCCCCCTTGTGGTACTTTATTACAATAACTTTGGTAAATTGGAATATTCTATTTTATTTTTGCTGAGATTGAGATGGGCAAATTGGACTGGAGTGACCTACTGTGTATTGTTAATGTAATATCTTAACTTAAATTTCGGCATAATTCATATTTTGGGAATTCTAAAGATTAGATCAGTTATCAGTACTGTGATATAAAATGGTGTGTGGCCTATCTAGAGGTTATGCCTGTTCTGCTCACAACCTTTGATGGCAAAATAGCTTTTCCACACCTTCTCCTTTCCCATAACGCTTACATATACTTAGGCCGCAATCAAATGGAATAAATTCTAAGTGTCATTTCGGGTGTGATTGATGGGGTGCTGCTCGACGGACGCGTGGCGAGATCGAGACCCGTATTAAAAGCACTCAGTACTGAAAATGAGCGCCCATGAGCTTCTTGCCATTCCAGGCTTGTTTGCCGTCTGATTTGCCAAATCTGCGCCCCAGTTGCTCGCCGCTAACAAGAGGGAGCTGCTTTCAAACACTTCCTCACCAGAGTCAACACAGAAGAAAGAAGAATGGCAGCGCACAAACCAGCCCTCACTTCAGCGATGCCAACCCGGATAGGCTGTTGGATGTGGTGGATGCGAGACGAGCCATCCTGTTCCCCCGAGGAGGTCGGAGGCCCAACAACAGGGCCAGCAATGCCGCCTGGGAGGCAATGGCAGCGGCTGTCAGTGAGGGCAGCTTGTATCGAAGTACCACCGTCCAGAGAATCATAGAATCCCTACAGTGCAGAAGGAGGCCATTCAGCCCATCAAGTCTCGGTCCAGTGGCGGAAGAAAACCAACGAGCTGCAAGGGAAGTCACCATCTCCCTCCTGGCCTCAGTTCTGCCTGCCACCATTCAAATTTACAACTCCCACCCATACAAATTGCTGGCTGACACCTCACACCCTCACCACACCGATCTTTGTGCTTGTTCGTCAGAACCCCCTGGTGCCCACGCAGGAGAAGCTCGCCCATAACAGGATGGAATGAGACATGACAGAGGGGCAGGGTACCCGATGTCAGAGTCCTCACCCGACATGAGGAACAGGCCTGGAGACCGCAGGCACAACAGAGCAGTCACTGACTGCGAGGTTGGCATGCGCTGCAGGCGTGAGGATACATTGCCCCTTCACCAGATGACCTGCCTCAGATGAGTTGTTCAAGTCAGACAAAATGATCTTCCGCTCTCACTGACCACATGTCCCTTCTCTCGCAAGATCTCCAACTAATGAGGCTGGGCCATCACGCCACCAAGAGACCACTTCAGAGGAGAGCTATGAGCAGACCACCTTTGATCCGCTTTCATCCGCACCTTCCACCAGTGCAGAGACACACACCTCGGTGAGCAACATTAGTGGGTAGGCTTCTGGGGCACAATTTGGTGAACACCACACAGATTTCGATGCACATCAGGTGGGGCAGGAACATCCAGGGGAGTCATCAGTCGGAGGTCTGTTGGACCCCTGGACTCAGCTAACTCCCAGTCAGATGTTGAGCCTCTGGACCTGGCTATCCTGGAGCTGATGCAGAGGGGGATGTCAGCGACACTCCATCAATAGCTGATTGGAGGAGCCCCAAAGGCTATGGATGCAGGAGATGGTGTCGGCAATGCGTGGCACTGAGGCCAATACTGCTGGGGTGGCGACAGCAGTGGAGAGCCTGGTGCACGACGTCCGCTCTATCAGTGGTGGTGTCCAAGGTGTGGCTCATTCAGCGACAAGCATGATTGAATGCCTCGACAGTGTGTCCCAGTCAGTGAGGAATGTGTCCCTTATACAGGTGGACACTGCCGAGGCACTGCAGAGCATGGCCCTGTCACTGAGGGGCATCGCTGAGGGCGTTGACACCATGGTGGAAACAATGGGGAGCCTCCAGGGTTGGCAGCGCCAGATGACCCAGGGCTCTAGAGCTCACTCTAGCTGCCGCTCCATCCCATGGAGTCCCCCAGGGCCCAGTGGGCACCTAGGGAGGAGGACATCCTCCAAGGACATCAAAAGCCACAGGGCACGAAAATCAGCAGGCTGCCTCCACCTCTGATATGCATCCTGCGGACACACCAAGACATAGGACTGGACCACGTAAGACGAAGAAGATTGAGGAGCACTAGGGACACTGAGGGGAATTGGAAATGTCTACTGTGAGCACTATTAAAACATGTTACACCTGCTACTTGTGAGGCCTCTGACACGTTAATTTTCTCAGCGGGCCTGCCTATACCCCCACCCCTTGTTGCCCTCCGCTCCTCCGGCCCCAGGGTGACCCCTGACATGGAAGACTTCAGACGCCCAACCAAGCCCAACCCCCCTGGGGTGTGTCCTTCCCCCCCACCCCACCACTTCGGCAGCAACTACAGTGCCCTTGAGCTGCATGGCCGTGACTAGAAATGGCTACTCACCTCCTCAGGTCCCTCAGCAGCCATTGCACCAGCTTCACTCTTTGAAAAGGAGTACTAAACGACACTGCCGTGATTTCGTGCTGGGGAGCCAGTTAGACCATTCGATTTAACTTCAATCTCACTGATGAGATTTTCTCGCCATCTTTGGGCGTGATCTGGAACTCGCCATCGGGAGCAGGCTAGTTAGATAGCAAACTGATTTGTGCCTGGCGCGAATCTCGATTTTGGTCTTTCCCGCTATCTAAACAGCTCACACAGATCCGCGTCGGGTGCAACACGGTTGTTAGATTGCGACCTTAATCAATGGAGCCCTGTGAAATTTAAAAAACTACCTTGTATTATTTATAAATTTAGTTGTGTCATTTTAAAAAACAGACTGATTTTTATTTATTCAATGATTTGTTTCTTTAGTCAGTACGCATAATAGTTAAGTGTTTTAATTGGTGGGAAGCATTTAAAGAAAGATTCAATACTACTGGCATGTATAATACATGTTGCTTCAAGATGATTGTGCACATTTTTCCAATTATGGGGCAATTTAGCATGGCCAATCCACCTATAGTGCTCATCTTTTTGGGTTGTGGGATTGAGACTCAAGCAGACACGGGGAGAACGTGCATACCCCACACGGTCAATGACCTGGGGCCGGGATCGAATCTGGGTCCTCGCCGCCGTGAGGCAGCAGTGCTAACCACTGCACCAACATGCTGCCCATTATGATTGTGCACTTAGTGATAAAAAATCGAATCAGGCCTGAATCGATTAATGGATACTTAAAACAGATAGTAACTTACCCTCGGTTAAGTTCTATTAAAGGTCACTGCACTACTGCAACAGAATGAACCTTTAAAAACAAATGTCACTTAAAAGGCTAATTTGAGCTGCCAATCAGATTTCGGCCCCCTTTCATTAGCTGGTCTGCAGTAACTGCCAACGCTATGGTGGGAGGTGATTGTGTTAATTATTCCAATTAACTAACCTCACATATTGGCTATGGTCATTTTATATGCTTTGGGGCAATCACTGCTGACCATTCCCAGCACAGATTTAGATGGTCACAAATTGGAGGCTATTTTCTTTTACATGTCTATACGGGACTCACTCTGTATTATTGCTTTGCCTGGTTTATTGAAACACCAAAAGGAAAACATTTGGTCCAAGGCATGAGGCAGAAATTACACTGGGCCCCAATTTTTGCCTCACACCTGCCCCACTCTTCAGGTGGCCAAGTTTTCTTTTAACAAGTATTTGTTGCATTCAAGGGGTCTAACACTTGTTTTAGGGGTTCTCCCAGGTGATCGAAAAAAATTGTCCCCAGTTTCACAGTGGGACCAGTGACTGTACTGACTGGACACAGTTTTAGTGTTAAATTAGTCTGGTTTGCACCCATCTTACACCTAAGAAGTTGAGTAAGAAGTCTTATATCGGCAGGTTAGAGTCCAACAGGTTTGTTTCAAATCACTAGCTTTCGGAGAGCAGCTCCTTCATCAGGTGAATCAGCTGTGCTCCGAAAGCTAGTGATTCGAAACAAACCTGTTGGACTTTAACCTGGTGTTGTAAGACTTCTTACTGTGCCCACCCCAGTCCAACGCCGGCATCTCCACATCATGGCTAACAAGTTGATTTATGGCTATCAATTTCTACCCCAGGAAGCAGGAAATTAAACAGGAAATAGGCAGCTCCCAATCATTTAAACAAAACATAGAACTATTCATACTGTGTTTATACAGTTGAAATAAACTGGGGCTATCATGATTTTGATATATTTTAGCAGAAATTAGAAGCATACATTGAAAAATCTGTTTACTTCTTTTTCTCTTACAATGCCCTGTTCCAAGAGTGGATGTCGCCAAGGGAGTTATTTAAATCTATATTCCTGCATTATTTTGTCAAAATCAATGATAAACATTAAAAATGAAGCACTATTATTATTCATGCATCTATTCATATTTATTCCAAAGTGTATGCATTGTAGCAATTAGCTTGAAACTATTTTCCTTTGAAGGAAATAGCCTGTAGAAAAATGTGCAAAACACAGTAATAAATTATTGAATTATACGTAACTCAAAAGAGAAATAAAACATGTTGATGACTTGAAATTAACTCCATGGATGAGACAGATGGAAAATCTGTTCATGGAGATCACTTAAACAAGGAACCACTACTCTCAGCTTTCCTTTCCAGCAGAATTATCCACATCTGAAGATGGTACTTAAGTGTTCATCACTCACAAATAAAAGCCCAAAATACTTTCAGCCATTATTGCCTGTTTCTGCCATGTCTGCTCAATCCCATCCAACTGATCTCAAAGCAGGAAAATCTCCAATCTGTGAGCTGCAATCCATTTAATACAAAAGAAA
This sequence comes from Scyliorhinus torazame, assembly GCF_047496885.1. Classification (NCBI taxonomy): domain Eukaryota; kingdom Metazoa; phylum Chordata; class Chondrichthyes; order Carcharhiniformes; family Scyliorhinidae; genus Scyliorhinus; species Scyliorhinus torazame. The sequence goes on from NC_092712.1 coordinate 91,804,345, forward strand.
TCAACTTGGCTGCGATACAACATATGAGAACAATGACATAGAGGACAAGCTCCAGCTTGAGAAATACAAAAAGGCAAAGGTAAACGTCACTTTTTAAAACTATCAAAAGAAACAAATTCCAACATAAATTCCACAGATTTTACTAATTTTAGTGAGGGGAATATTTTGGGGGGAACAGTTTTAAAGCATTGAGGTTTTGGCCTTGTGTCCATTGTCAAAGATACTAAGCACGATTAAAAGCAACAGAAATTGAAGCAGCCTCAGAATTTCATTTCAGACAGATGAATTCTCCATTGATTCCTAACTGGATTTAAAACCTTTGTCAGAATTTTGTTTTGCTGTTTTTCACCTCATTGAAGATACACAGGTCTGTTTATTACATTATTGGGTACTGTGGCATTGCCCTCTGCTGAAATACATTTAAATACTCCGCTTGTGTTTGCCCTTACATTGAACTTGAGTAAAAAAAATATTTACACAATGAGCAGCATTGTTGGCATACGTCAGCACTTAGTACAGAGATGCAAGGGGCAGAAAGATGAAAGAGAATGCATAGTGTTATGGTCAGCCCCAGACGAGGTTTCCCCAAAATTATTGTTCCGGGTGGGACCCCTTGATTTGTCCGCTTGGGATACCCCCTAAGTGTCAAAAACCCGGGTGAAGAGGGATGACTGGGTCTGCGTCTTTATTCAGGCCATCCTCTGCTGGAGAAACAAAGGTTTAGGGCGCAATGCTCCACTCCCACGCCGGTTGGGAGAATCGCCTGGGCCGCCAAAATTTCCGGGGACGCCGGTCCGACGCCCTCCCGCGATTCTCCCAAGCGGCGGGAACGGCCTGGTCGATTTTCGCGGGCCGCAGGCCGGAGACACCGAAAATGGCGATTCTCCGGTACCCCCGCTATTCTGAGGCCTGGATGGGCCGAGCGGCCAGGCCAAAACGGCAGGTTCCCCCCGGCGCCATCCACACCTGGTCGCTACAGTCGTGGGCGGTGCGTGAACGCTGGGGGGGTGGCCTGTGGGGGGGCGAGGGGGGACCCTGCACCGGGCTTCACCTGGAATGTGAGGTGGCCCGCGATCGGTGCCCACCGATCGTCGGGCCATCCTCTCTGAAGGAGGACCTCCTTCCTTCCGCGGCCCCGCAAGATCCGTCCCCCATCTTCTTGCGGGGCGGACTTAGAGAGGACGGCAACCACGCATGGGCGGGTTGGTGCCGGCCAACCCGCATATGTGCAGATGCCGCCCATTATGCGGTGCCGCCGCGTCATTAGGGGCAGCACGGTAGCGTTGTGGATAGCACAATCGCTTCACAGCTCCAGGGTCCCAGGTTCGATCCCGGCTTGGGTCACTGTCTGTGTGGAGTCTGCACATCCTCCCCGTGTGTGCGTGGGTTTCCTCCGGGTGCTCCGGTTTCCTCCCACAGTCCAAAGATGTGCAGATTAGGTGGATTGGCCATGCTAAATTGCCCTTAGTGTCCAAAATTGCCCTTAGTGTTGGGTGGGGTTACTGGGTTATGGGGATAGGGTGGAGGTGTGGACCTTGGGTAGGGTGCTCTTTCCAAGAGCCGGTGCAGACTCGATGGGCCAAATGGCCTCCTTCTGCACTGTAAATTCTATGATAATTGTATGATAATTCTATGATAAAAAATCCAAGTGGCGCCGCTTTTACGCGGACAACACGCCCTGCGCGTGTAGATGACGCGGCCCCGATCCTGGCCCATTGTCAGGGCCTGAATCGGTCGGGACCGGGGCCGTACCGCGCCGTCGTGAATCTCGACGGCGTTCACGATGGTGCGGCCACTTTGGCGTGGGAGTGGAGAATCGCGCCCTTAATCTAATAAGGTTCCCTTTCCCTTTGATACCTTTACCAAACCCAATAGTTATGTTTAAAAAGGAGCCAATTCAACCTGGCTTTCTTGAGTTAAGATAGAGTAAGTTTATCAACTACTAAAAGGTATGGAGAAATGATAAAACACAAACATCTTCAATCATACAGATTAGAGATAAGGGGCAAAATTCTCTGACCCCCCGCCGGGTCGGAGAATCGCCGGGGGCTGGCGTGAATCCCGCCCCTGCCGGTTGCCAAAGTCTCCGGCACCGGTTGGCACCCCCCCCCCCCCCCCCCCCGCTCGATTCTCCGGCCCAGATGGGCCGAGGTCCCGCCGCTAAAATGCCTGTCCCGCTGGCGTAAATTAAACCACCTACCTTACCGGCGGCGCGGGCGGGCTCCGGGGTCCTGGGGGGGGGCGCGGGGCGATCTGGCCCCGGGGGGGTGCCCCCACGGTAGCCTGGCCCGCGAGCGGGGCCCACCGATCCGCGGACGGGCCTGTGCCGTGGGGGCACTCTTCCTTTCCGCCTCCGCCACGGTCTCCACCATGGCGGAGGCGGAAGAGACTCCCTCCACTGCGCATGCGCGGGAATGCCGTCAGCGGCCGCTGATGCTCCCACGCATGCGCCGCCCGGAGATGGCATTTCCGCGCCAGCTGGCGGGGCACCAAAGGCCTGGGGTGAAATTCTCCGACCCCCCGCCGGGTCGGAGAATTGCCGGGGGCTGGCGTGAATCCCGCCCCCGCCGGTTGCCGAAGTCTCCGGCACCGGATATACGGCGGGGGCGGGAATCGCGCCGCACCGGTTGGCGGGCCCCCCCGCACGATTCTCCGGCCCAGATGGGCCGAAGTCCCGCCGCTAAAATGCCTGTCCCGCCGGCGTAAATTAAATCACCTACCTTACCGGCGGGACAAGGCGGCGCGGGCGGGCTCCGGGATCCTGGGGGGTCGCGGGGCGATCTGGCCCCGGGGGGTGCCCCCACGGTGGCCTGGCCCGCGATCGGGGCCCACCGATCCGCGGGCGGGCCTGTGCCGTGGGGGCACTCTTTCCCTTCCGCCTTCGCCACGGTCTCCACCATGGCGGAGGCGGAAGAGACTCCCTCCACTGCGCATGCGCGGGAATGCTGTCAGCAGCCGCTGACGCTCCCGCACATGCGCCACCCGGAGATGTCATTTCCGCACCAGCTGGCGGGGCACCAAAGGCCTTTTCCGCCAGCTGGCGGGGCGGAAATTCGTCCGGCGCCGGCCTAGCCCCTCAATGTTAGGGCTCGGCCCCCAAAGATGCGGAGCATTCCGCACCTTCGGGGCGGCGCGATGCCCGTCTGATTTGCGCCGTTTTGTGCGCCAGTCGGCGGACATCGCGCCGTTTCCGGAGAATTTCGCCCCTTTTCCGCCAGCTGGCGGTGCGGAAATTCGTCCGCCGCTGGCCTAGCCCCTCAATGTTGGGGCTCGGACCCCAAAGATGCGGAGCATTCCGCACCTTTGGGGCGGCGCGATGCCCACCTGATTTGTGCCGTTTTGGGCGCCAGTCGGCGGACATCACGCCGTTTCCGGAGAATTTCGCCCAAGAACTGAGATAGTAAGTAAACATAATAAAAGGTTATTCGGAACAGTCCTTGAGTTGTGAGGAATAGATGATGACATGTTGCTGCCGTTACAATTGCTTTCAGTAGAGTTGCCTTCTGGTGGCAGACAATTGATTCTTCAGTTCAGAGGTTCTGTAGTTTGGTAGAAATTTTAGCTCTTTTCCAGCTGTGGTTTTTCTGCTGGCTTATCAAGTCTCATAGAAAGAGAGAGTTTTAGACGTTCCTGTAAAACTGGTTATCTTTGCAGGGGCCCTGCCTCAGCTAGTGTATTCTCATCAGTGCGGCAAACTTTTAGCCGCTTTTTTCAGACACGCATACACAAACAGACCGATGGACAGACAGAACCACATAGGCTGGTAGCAAGCAAACATTTAACCCCCAAATATGTATATCCCCATAGGACCAGAATGTATTAGCCTGTCTAGGCCATTACCCAGGGTCTTGGAGATGAGATGGCCATTATGTCCCTTTGTCCTGACCGGAGATGGTAATCAGTCTTTGTATGGTTTTACAAGTACCTAGTCTGGAAAGACAGGGAGGCATTCCATTGTTCCTTAGAGATACTGGTATTCCTGTCAGTGGTTAGTTGTACGTTTTCAGCCATCTTGGCCGCCTGTATCCAATTTTTGAAGTATAAAACTTTGTAAGTGTCCTTCCTGTTCCTTCTTGTTTATTCCCTATCTATTGCCTCGTTTCCCCTTTTCTTTTATTTTTGCCAGTACATTTTTGATCCACGGATGAGTTATGAACAGATGTCTTTAAGGCAACCTGACATTTTAATTCAAGCAGACAAAAAAGGGTGACCTGTTCCTTTAATTCAAACAGAAGGATCCAGAAGGCTGTGCTGTTTTAGACTGTTTTTTGGAGATTGTCTGGTCTCAACGATGACTCAATTTGATTGATGTGGCTGGTGGCCAATGAATTGGCCAAAAGGCTGTTCTCTGGCCAGTAATAGGTGATGATTGGATGATATCCCACCTGAATGTTTCTCAAGTGACGAGGTTCCAATTTGGTTCTGGCAGTGGAGGTGAAAGATCCAGCAAAACCCTCTCCAGAAAACTGCTGCTAAGCCTCTTCAAAGAAGATCCAGTTAATTCTCTCTCCAATAAACTTGCGGAGGTTGGATTCTTGGAAACAGGGCCTGATGGCAGGCCACAAGCTGAAAGCAAAGCCTGATGAAACAGGGACTCTGTCTCACCAGTAAAATTGTGAGTACAGGCTGAAAACAAGGACTGTGATTCCCAAACTACTGCAGAGAAAGCCTGCAGGGACCCATCATCTGAAGCAAAGGCTCTTCTTTTTCATTTAAAATTTTTCTTTTTCCCCTTTGCGTCCCCTCTGTGTTTGTCTGTCTGGAGTGTGTGTAGAGGGTGGGGAGGCAAGTTAAAGTAGGAGTTAGGTACTTATTTAACCAACTGTATCTGCTATGCATTTCACTATTAATCTTGTTATAAATCAACAGTAGTGGTATTTCAACTTATAAACCTGGTGACTGTAATTATTGGGCAGCCAAGGGCCAAAGATTATAGGAATTTTTATAAGAATTATTGGTTAGTTCACTTGTGATGTGACTCCAGGGCACATGAGGCACTAGCCCAGGGTGTCGTAACAACTCATATCTTTTTTAAAGTCCAATATTTCCTTGTATAATTCCAGGGGTTTTCTCCATCATTGTGACAATATGAATAAGATTTCCAGATGTGCGGGACATTTTTAAATCATGCCCATGTGAATCCAATATTGCTCTGAGTGTACAATGTATTGGAAAGGACAAAGTAATATTAAGCCATGTGTATTCCATTCCTTTCAACAGACACTTAAATTTACAGGTGACTTTGTGTAAATTATTCACTTTTTTTTGTCCTGGTCATTATTGTGTACACCAGTGCAATTTTCCTATCTGAAGGTATTGGAAAAGAGCGATGCCAGCCTTGGACTCCCTCAGAGGTTCTCAGTAAGCCCCAGCCACCAGCCCTGCAGGGGCAGATAAAATGATGGCATTATTGTGAATGGCTATGACTTTGCCATGGAGGTTATGGTGAACAAGTTTTAAGAAATACGCCAATCTCAGCATGTCATTCCTTAGATGATGAGATGGAAGAACACATGTCTGCATTCCCCGACTGGCTGCATGCGCCAAGATGCCAGCAATTATGTACGCAGACCCTGGCAAATACGCCAGGCGGTAACCATATCTTCACAAGTTTTACACAATGACAAAGGAAAATGCAGAGGACTGCCATCTGCTGAAAAGATCCTTAATTACTATGCAGAATAGGCCCAGCATATTCTATTGATATAACAATCAACAGAAGCCTAATTCTGGGCGCACCTCTTACATGCAATTGCAACCTATGGGATTGGTGCTACAGAGCAGCAAAGTGGACAACTGTACTAATAATAATCACCTCATGAGGCACAACCCTCACATTAGTGGCTATCAAATAGAAGCCAAGCTGAGCAAAGGCTGCTAATCAGCTGAGCTGCCTTTTGCTTCTCAGCTGACGTGCCTTCCAAACGCTTCTTCCAGATAAAACAGTGATTTACCTGTACGTGTTTCAATTTAGTACATTGTATTTGCTGCCCACATTACTGTCTCCTCTACATTGGGAAAATCAAATGCAGATTGGGTGACCATTTTTGGAAATACACCAATTAAATCCACAAGCATGACCCTGAACACCCAATTCTTTGTCCTTTTAATACTCCGCTGCACTCTCACTCTGACCTCTCTGTCCGCGGCCTCCTACACTATTTCAGTGAAGCCTGAGGAACAGCACCTTATCTTCTCGATTAGGCATTATACAGCCTCTGGACTCGACACTCAGCTCAACAATTTCAGATCGTAACTTTTGTCTCAACTTTTCAGATGCCAGCATTGGAAATGAAATGAAAATCGCTTATTGTCACAAGTAGGCTTCAAATGAAGTTACTGTGAAAAGCCCCTAATCGCCACATTCCGGCGCCTGTTTGGGAAGGCTGGTACGGGAATTGAACTCGTGCTGCTGGCTGCCTTGGTCTGCTTTAAAAGCCAGCTATTTAGCCCTGTGCTAATGATTCTGCTATTCCCATTTATTCCTCCTCTGACCCATCTTTTGTTTCTGCACTTAACCCATCACCATTCCCTTTTGCCTTTGCACCATAGTCTCTTTTGTCATTTAATCTCTCCTGCTGATCAAGGTCTACCCTTTTGTTCTTTGCCCTCTCCCCGTTTCTCTGCTTCTCTTGCTTAAAATCGGCAACATCTCTTTTTTTTTTGCAATTCTAATTTAAGGTCATTGATGTGAAACAGTGACTGTTTCTATCTCCAGGTGCTGTCTGATCTGCTGAGCATTTCCAGCATTTTTTATTTTCATTTCAAATTTCCAGCGTCCACAGTTTGTCCACTTTTGTACAAAATGCTTTCTAAGTCTCTTCAAAGGTCCTTTGAATTGTTCCTGGATTGTGACGCACTCCTCCATGGTCCACATCCAGTTAAATTTAGCTTGCACTCATTTTTATGTTATTTCCCACCACTAATGTTGTACCTAAACCTGCCAGTGTCCGCGCCTTGTGCTGTGAATAATTTTGCATTTGAAGAATTTACTCTTCATTTTTCGAGTGAGATTTGCAGCAATTCTTAAACTTCTAGAGCTGACTTAGAAACATCAACAAAAGTCATCCAGACTTTGCCACTTCCTCTTATGGAATGCGAGTGTCAACTGATGTGTACAAGCTTGACTTGAATATTTGATTCAAATGCACAAATAGACAGCAGTTAGTAAGGCGTGTCTTAGTCTGGGGATAGCAGCCACATTCACTTCTGTTCCTCCACTAGATTATAGATTCATCGATATTTACAGACCACAAGGAGGCCATTCGGCCCATCGTGTCCATGCAGGTCAACAAAGACCTGACTACACTAATCCCATTTTACAGCGCTTGCCGCATAACTGTGGAGGTTATGGCAGGGCAAGTTAATAGCTAAATACTTCCTAAATGTTACGGGAGTTTCTGACTGAATCGCCCTTTTTTTTGCAAAAGTATACTATATTCGTAAAATATCATTACAAACATTTCAAAGTGGCCTTCACAGAAATTGCAATAATTGCGCCGTGCTACATGGCGGAGGTCGCTCGCGAACCCAGCCGCAAAATAGTTCCCCACTTCATTCGGCTCCCGCAGCCCGGACCACCCCGCCACACACCCCCTACCCACGGAACGGCCCTCCTCCGACTGTGGCAGCGCTGGACTGAGTCCGCAGCCACCACGGCGAGTTCCCAATGGGTGAGACCACACGTGTCCCATGCCATCAAGAACTCGGCCGGTCGGGGTCGGGGCGTTCACCGAACATGATTTCGGCGTCGGCGACCGAAGAATCCAGCCCCAGGTTGCATTCTGAAGTGTTTCAATACAGTCAAAGAAATGTTACAGATATTTCAAAATGGTCATTACACATGGTGCAATCGTATTTAAGTTGTCTATATAGACGAGGTTGCACTCTGATGTGTTTCCATGCAGTTGGGCAGTGAGTTCCAGACTCCCACCACGCTGAGTGAAAAAGTTTCTTCTAAACTCCACTCTTCGCCTTCTACCTCTTACCTTAAATCAATGTCCCCTGGTCATTGACCCCTCCACTAATGGAAAAAGTGCCTTCCTATCCACCTTATTTATGCCACTCATAATCGTATACATTTCTATCAGGCCCCCTCTCAGCCTTCGCTGCTCCAAGGAAAACAGTCCCAGACTATTCAATCTTTGCTCAGAGCTCAGATGCTCCAGCCCAGGCAGCATTCTGGTGAATCTCCTATTGTCAATGGTCAAGGCTATTTTTGTCATAATTATTCGAGTTAGTAAGGCAGTTAATTGGCACATAACAATCCCATACTACTTGATGAGAGATTTTTGACAGTAATTGGCACAGCATATTGATAAAGGGTATAGTCAACAATCCTGCTCTTCCAACATTGAGCTGCACTCAAAGGGAGTGCCCCTCAGTTCACGTTCCCTTTGAATGTGGCTCAAAGCTGAGAGAGCTAAATATACTTGTTAATTATCTTCCAGACCCCTGATCAGGCTTGCATTAGTAATTGCTAATTATTTGTCTTACTGACCATGGGCGTCATTCTCCGACCCCCCAACGGGTTGGAGAATGGCCGTTGGCCGCCGGATGGGCCGAATGGGCCGAAGTCCCACCGATAAATTGCCTGTCCCGCCGGCGTAAATTAGAGTACCTATTTACCGGCGGGACAAGGCGGCGTGGGCGGGCTCCGGGGTCCTGGGGGGGGCGCGGGGCGATCTGGCCCCGGGGGGTGCCCCCACGGTGGCCTGGCCCGCGATCGGGGCCCACCGATCCGCGGGCGGGCCTGTGCCGTGGGGGGCACTCTTTCCCTTCCGCCTCCGCCACGGTCTCCACCATGGCGGAGGCGGAAGAGACTCTCCCCACTGCACATGCGCGGGAAACTGTCAGCGGCCGCTGACGCTCCCGCGCATGCGCTACCGACATGTCATTTCCGCGCCAGCTGGAGGGGCAACAAAGGCCGTTTCCGCCAGCTGGCGGGGCGGAAATCCCTCCGGCGTCGGCCTAGCCCCTCAATGTTGGGGCTCGGCCCCCAAAGATGCGGAGCATTCCGCACCTTTGGGGAGGCGCGATGCCCGTCTGATTGGCGCCGTTTTGGGCGCCATTCGGCGGACATCGCGCCGTTTCGGGAGAACTTCGCTCCATGTTGCCAACAATGACTCTAAAAGCAAAGGAGTTGACCCCACATGTTATTGTTTATTCACAATTTTGGAAGTTTAGTGTGTGTTTAATTTGTTTTGCTTCTTTTGAGAACTGGATGTTGTCATGATATGCAAACATGCACATAATGAGATACAGACAGGCAGCTAATGAACACCGAGAACAGGACATGACCAATCAGCAGGCAGAACACTTGGGGGTGGTTTCCCACTGTAAAAGGCGCGAGGCACTCACACTCCGCCTCTTTCCACTATGGACATCTACAGAGTGAGTCCGGTGTATACGTCACGTAATGCATACAGCACGTGGCTAAGAGCTAGTCTGGTTCAGTCAGACAGAGAGATCACACTTGGGCTAACCGAGAGTCGAACTCACAGAGAACGATGTTAATTGTGTGACAGGTTCAATAAATCAAATTGAACTAATTCAAGGTCTGGAGTCTATTTCAACCATAGCTGCATCCAGTTGCAGCCCGTGTTATCTCAGTGTGCTTAACACAACAGATTTATTTTGTGTGTCAGTTATATAATCTATTTAGCACACATGGATTGGGTAATGGATCCCTTAGTTCATGCACTAACCATATTATTCAATCAGATGTTTGAATGGGTCTTTTGTACCAATACTGACCATATTTATATCAATGAATGCACTGTAAAAACTTCAAATGGCTCATTTTTCAAAATCTCAGCAACAAGCGAGACAAGAGAAAAACAAAAAAGAAAAATGTGATCACTTTACAATGGGAATGTGCTGTGTAAGAATTGAGCCTGATGTGACAAGTAAGCATTAGCTTTGACATCATTAGAGTAGTGTTATGTAACTTTAAAACTACTTTCAATGAGATTCTAAGTACCTGATTATTTTCAATATTATGGGCGAAATTCTCCCCCAACGGCGCGATGTCCGCCGACTGGCGCCAAAAACGGCGCCAATCAGACGGGCATCGCGCCGGCCCAAAGATGCGGAATGCTCCGCATCTTTGGCGCCCTAGCCCCAACATTGAGGGGCTAGGCCGACGCCTAAGGGATTTCCGCCCCGCCAGCTGGCGGAAATGGTGTTTGTTGCCCCGCCAGCTGGCGCGGAAATGCGGCGCATGCACGGGAGCGTCAGCGGCCGCTGACAGTTTCCCGGCGCATGCGCGGGAGCGTCAGCGGCCGCTGACAGTTTCCCACGCATGCGCAGTGGGGAGAGTCACTTCCGCCTCCGCCATGGTGGAGGCCGTGGCGGAGGCGGAAGGGAAAGAGTGCCCCCACAGCACAGGCCCGCCCGCGGATCAGTGGGCCCCAATCGCGGGCCAGGCCACCGTGGGGGCACCCCCCGGGGTCAGATCGCCCCGCGCCCCCCCCAGGACCCCGGAGCCCGCCCACGCCGCCTGGTCCCGCCGGTAAATACCAGGTTTAATTTACTCCGGCGGGACAGGCAATTTCTGGGCGGGACTTCGGCCCATCCGGGCCGGAGAATTGAGCGGGGGGTCCCGCCAACCGGCGCGGCCCGATTCCCGCCCCTGCCCAATCTCCGGTACCGGAGACTTCGGCGGGGGCGGGGGCGGGATTCACGGCGGCCAACGGCCATTCTCCGACCCGGCGGGGGGTCGGAGAATGACGTCCTATATATTTCACAAATCATGGGGGGTGATTCTCCAATGCCCGCCGCTAATAGCGGAGTTCCCCATGCAGTGGAGGATCTCATATCGGGCCGAATACGGGGGTGGGATTCTCCCACCTCAGGGCCGGGCCGGAGAATCGCCGGGACAGGTGCGAATCGTGCCACGCCGCCCTGACACCGGTCCGCCGATTCTACGGAGAGCGGAGAATTGTCGCTGGCACGGCGCTGGTCAGTGGCCGCTCTACGCGGCCCCCCCCAGCGATTCTCCACCCGGGATTGCCCAAGCGGCCACGCAAAAAAAGCCGAGTCCCACCGGCGCTGTTCACACCTGTTCTTATCCGGTGAGACTCGGAGGGGTTTCCGACTCCGGAGGGGCCTCCGCTGTGGCAGTGCCCACCATCAGGGCCCACCAATCGGTGGTCCGGCCTCTCGGGCTGGGGGGCCTCTTTTGTTCCGCGCCGGCCACTGTAACCTCAGGCCATGTCGCGTCAGGGCCTGTGCGGAGAAGGGAGCTGCTGCGCATGCGCGGCAATTGTGACGGTCCCACTGTGCATGCATGCGTTGGCGCTGGTCCCACTGCGCATGCACAGCCCCGCAGCGGCCATCTGACGCCAAGAATCGGCAGCTGGAAAGGCGTGAGTCGCTTCAGTGCCGTGCTGGCCCCCTGAAGGGGTCAGAATCGCTGATCCTGAGGGCATATTGACACCGTCGAGAAACGCGGCGGCGTTTATGATGGCGTCAACACTTAGCCTCAGGATCAGAGAATCCCGCCCAGGATCAGTGCGATGCTCTGTGCCGGGATTCTCCGACCCCACGCCGGGTCGAAGAATCCCCGGGGGGGGACGCAAGACCCGACAGCGGCATACCGAATCTCCGCCGCCAATTCCCGGGCGCCCATGGGAATGCCGCCGCGCCGGTCGGGGGCCATTGAAAGTGGCCCTCCCGGAGATTCTCCGGGCCCCGACAGGCCGAGTGCCCGCCGAGTTCGGCCAAGTCCCGTCGGCGTGCATTACTCAGGTCCCAAACGGCGGGACCTGGAAGGGGTGTCTGTGGGGGCCATCCTGGAGGGGGGGCGGGGGGATCCGATTGCGGGGGGGGGCTTCCATGGTGGTCTGACCCGCGATCGGGGCCTACCGATTGGCGGGCGTGCTAGTTCCGAGTAGTCCTATGTTCCACCACGCCGGGCTCCTGTAGGACTCCCCCATATTGCCCGGGGCCCAGCGCGGAGATGGGAACCCAAGCGCATGCGTGGGGGCGCCAAATCGCAGCGGCCGTTCCTCGCCGGCGCCGAATCGCGGCGCCGAATCGCGGCAGCCGTTGCGCGTCGGTGCCAAATCCGCCGGCCGTTCCGCACCAGCGCCGAATCGCGGCGGCCGTTCCGCGCCGGCGCCAACGCTGACCTAGCCCCCTAGGAAGGGGAGCATTCCTCATTGTCAGGGACCATTCATGCCGGAATGGATGGCGGCGCTTTTCACGCCAGCATCAGAGCTTGGCCGTGGCATTGGAGAGTCACGGCATTGGAGAATCCCAGCCCCGGTCTCCAGGAGGAGCATGCTTTGAATGAGTGATTGTAATGCACTTTGGGCTTGGAATGCACTTACCTGCCTTTGATGTGGTCAATGTTTATAAACATTGGGATTTCAACACTTAGAGTCACTGAATCATGAAGGGAGAGTCACTGAATCATGAAGGGAGATGCATGAGTCAAAGCTGCAGATGTCTGTAAAAGTTGTCAATCACAGACCACTACTAGAAAGCTATGCAGTTAATGGATCTGTGGGAACCAGACACAGGTCGCAGCTTCTCTCCTTCCAAGAATGGATACCTAGAGCTCTAAGGTAGGTGTTGCAGCTGCACTTCTTCTCACTGTCCCTATCTGGACTACTCTCTAGCTTCCAGACAGGAGGTCTTTCTGTGTGGGGGGTCTATGGGGAGGTCCCTTTTGGCACGAGACCCCTGGGAGAAGTTTCTTATTACACGGGTCCCTTGCAGGAGTATCCCTATTACAGGGGTCCCTGGGGAGGATCTGTCTATTACAGGGGTCCCTGGGTGGGTCCCCCTATTACAATGGTCTGTGGGGAGAGAGGGTCCCTCTATTACAGGAGTCCCTGGGTGGGGGGTTCCCCTATTACAGGTGTTTTGTGAGGGCCACGAAGAATCCAGCACGAGTTTTAAGGATACAAAGTAATAACATTTATTTACAATAACATATATATATAACAGCAGCAGCAACTTCCCTTGCTGCACACTCCTTCCTGCTGCTTCCTAAACTGGCCAGCTTTATTTATACTAGGAGTCTACTAATGGTTTCTCCGCCCCCCTCATTGGGGAAGCTCATATTCCCACAGGATTGTGGGATTGTCATTAGTCCCCAGCCAATGGTAAGTAGGCAGGTTATAACATCCCATCCTCGTCGCCAGTTTTGTGAGGGCCACGAAGAATCCAGCACGAGTTTTAAGGATACAAAGTAATAACATTTATTTACAATAACATATATATATAACAGCAGCAGCAACTTCCCTTGCTGCACACTCCTTCCTGCTGGTTCCTAAACTGGCCAGCTTTATTTATACTCGGAGTTTACTAATGGTTTCTCCGCCCCCCTCATTGGGGAAGCTCATGCTCCCACAGGATTGTGGGATTGTCATTCGTCCCCAGCCAATGGTAAGTAGGCAGGTTATAACAAGGTGTTACAGTGATCCTGGGGGCGGGGAATGATGAAGGGGTGTCTGGTATAGGAGGCTGAGCAGGCAATGCATTGTGGTGGGAGGTGGCCCACGGTTGGGCTTGGATGGTCTTTACCTGCGTGGCCCTGCCGTGGTGGACCTTGCTGTGAGCTTTGGGGGAGTTACTCCCTTGGCCCACCAAGAGGTCCACCACACCAGAGTCACGCTGGTAGAGACCACAAATGATCCGCACCCACATTATTCCCAGCTGCAAGGACCGGAGAATCACGGAGGGCCGGAGCATAGGGTGCCGGGTTTGCTCTCTTTATTTGGTTCTAAATATGGCGGTCAATATGGTCACCTTCCTTAATCCTAATTATGCTTGCTTTAGAATCGGCAGGTATCTTTCGATACCGCCACAAGGTTCAAACCCGAATACTGATCAAAGAGCCGATACACCAGTTAGTTAGTTCAAAGTCAATACTATTTATTTACACACACAGTAATATCTACTCATGCACAAAGTACTACAAACTAAACTATCTCTAACACTAACGCCTATACTTAGCTTCGGGTGCCCACTCAGTCAGAGGAACAATGGCCGTTGTTCGGATCTGAGGCTGCTGGGTTCAAAGTGGTGAAGGGGAAACAGCTAAGGTCATCCGCCTGGTAGCGAGCGTTGACCTTGGACTTAGTTGCTTCTGGTGTAGCTGGTGGAAGTGTCTCTCCGCTTTGAGAGCCAATTCCAAGAGAGCGATTCTCTCTCGGGGCTTTTTTCTTATACCCGAAAGGGGCTTCGCGCGCTTTTGGGCGGGCCTTGAACTTGGCCCCAATCAATTGGGCCGTATCTTGATCACTCGTATTGATCTTGACCAATAAAGAGGTGGGTGCCCTGATGGCTGAGCGGGTCTATGTGGTCGTTGGCCTTGCTTTGTTTACACTTTTAGTTTGGGGAACTGGCGCCGCGAGGTCTGGAGCTGGATCGGTTGCTTGAGTGTCTTTCCTTTGTTCCCGGAGATGGGCCATCAATATGCTAATAGACCTACAGTTTCAGTCTTGTCTGGGAGCTGCAGTTCCAATATGCATACAGGCTCTGTGTCTGCCTGCTTTCTTAGCATTGTCCATAGTTCCCTACAGTCTTTGCAAACATCCATTTTGTATTGTGGAAGTGGCCATCCCAGATGGCTACACGGGCCTGCTAATAGATGCAAATGAACCATTAAAACCCATTTGCTGTCATTTACATGCTCCCACTGGCACGCGGTCATGGGCCTCGATCACACCACCAGCGTGGGTCAGAGCATCATGATCAGATCAGCACCTGGCATCGATCCCGATTTTGCCCCGATGTCCGATTCTCTGTCTGATCGGGAAATGCGAACCGGGATGTAGCCAGGTAAAATGGCTAACTCCCGATTTCGAATGGCCAACTCCGATTTAAAATGGCGAACGGAAAAGGCTGATGGGAAAATCAGCCAACAGGACTAAAAACAAGCAGCTACAGGTAAAACTGTGTATTCGCCTCTAGGGAGGCCAGACAGAATCGATACCTGCAGCCATCAGCATCACAACACACCAGCCATCTGAATATTAATTAGCAATCACCGGGAACAATGTGCAACAAATTAGACACACAAAGCCAACCCAGACTTTTCAGCGCCAGCAGGAGCCTACACAAAGAGAGGTGAACGACCACCCCAAAACCGCCCATCGATCTAGGAATTGCTCCAGAATTGGAGAATATCGAACCAAGTGATTGGGACGAAGTCCAATCACTTGGAACCAGGTACAGAGTCCGCCCCAAAAGGCGGGAAGCCCCTGGGGACTATAAGAATAGAGTCCAAGTTCAAATCGACCCTTCTTCTCCTCTCCGCATCCTTCGAGACCCTTCTACTGACCTTCTACAACAGCCGCTAGAATCGTAAGTCTTACTCCAATGCTCGCTACGAGATAGGCGCTCCTGGCTATCGACCTGTACCAGCTTTGAATCCCGCAGGCTCAGAACCCATACGAAAGGCCATTTGTTTCCCTGACCTGGTGGGCGTTTTCCAAAGTTAAGTATTGGCCTGTTAGTTGTAGGAAGTAGCTTAGAAGTAGAATTAATGTATAAGTGTTGATTACTGTATATAATAAATGTGCGTTGATTTAACTCTTACTAAGCGGTGTAGAATTTCATAGAATTTACTGTGCAGAAGGAGGCCATTCGGCCCATCGAGTCTGCACCGGCTCTTGGAAAGAGCACCCTACCCAAGGTCACACCGCCACCCTATCCCCATAACCCAGTAACCCCACCCAACACTAAGGGCAATTTTGGACACTAAGGGCAATTTATCATGGCCAATCCACCTAATCTGCACATCTTTGGACTGTGGGAGGAAACCGGAGCACCCGGAGGAAACCCACGCACACACGGGGAGGATGTGCAGACTCCGCACAGGCAGTGACCCAAGCCGGAATCAAACCTGGGACCCTGGAGCTGTGAAGCAATTGTGCTATCCACAAGGCTACCGTGTGTTGGATCATTGATCATTACTCAGACTTGAACCACGTGGCGGTATCAGAAAGATACCTGGCGACTCAAGAGCAAAGGTGATCGAACAAGAGCAATTAAACTAAGGCTAAAACGAGCAACAGGGCACCCCGAGATGGAGAATCCTGCCCATTGTCTCGCAAAGGGAGAATCCGACCCATGGTTAATTTATTTTGCAGCAATTGCCATTTTATAAAATTATTTTTTGCACACTTTTTTCAAAGTAATGTAGCTTTAATATTTCTGGAAAGAGAGACATATTGCCAAAGCTTTTCATCTTGCACACATCAGACCAAACGTAAGAGTGCCAAATTTCAAATGAGCACAACAATTTATACTACTATCGGCCTTACCAGCGATCTCATAAATAAGACCTGAACCATTTGCTAACCATGCTAGCTTAACATCGAAATAGGGCCCATCAAAGCTATCCTGAGCATATCCAATCAAATCATTACTCACTGTGTATGGCGCAACCTCATGAGTGGACCTAAAGCTGCCACATTTAGATCTGAAAGGTGCCCAATCTAACTCAAATTACATTGAAATGGTAATGTACCTCAAAATTTGAGCAGCAGGTGAAACGAGCCATTTCACACTGCAACTATAAATGGTATTTTCCACCAATAGGGTGTTGCCATCAAGCCAAAAGGATATTCACCCTGCCACACAAATGAGTAATGTGTTACATGAATTTCAGTACTGGTGCGATAACAGGTATGTAGGCTGTGGGTCCCAATGACGGGTGGATTGTATCAATCAGCACGTCCCTGTGGCTGTGGGAGGAAACCGGAGCATCCGGAGGAATCCCACACAGACACGGGGAGAATGTACAACTCCACACAGACAGTGACCCAAGGCTGGAATTGAACCCGGGTATCTGGCACTGTGAGGCAGCAGTGCCAACTACCGTGCCACCGTTTCTTTGAAGGTTATTACTATCCTCGCAGTTCGCAATACTTCCAGGTTTTGTGACATCTGAAAACATAGTAATTGTAACCTGTACACCAAAGTCTAGATCATTAATATAAGTCAAGAAGAACAGTGGTCCCAGTTCCATGGAGAGCCCGACTGTACACTTTCCTCCCTCCGGATCCTATTTTATTTTTCACGGTGTATTTATGGCTAATGCTGTATACATTATTGCCCATTACTTGGATTGCCCCATGGCAAAGGTCAATGGATGCATTGATTCTCAAAGATCCCCTTTTGGATAGCAGCTCCTAATGTCTACTGTGAGGCCCACCCAAAGATCGCTTACAGCAGACTTCAGCAGGATGCAAATCTTGTTGATTTTCATGGCACTGCCAATGCATGCTCATTCGGAAATGGGGTGGACAACAGATGAAAATCTTCTTCATGCTTGATATTCCTATAAACATTGTAAAAACATCCAAAAGAAACAGATTTATGATTTTTCCAGAAATAGCAATCAGAGAAAATCTTCCCACTATGTTTATGACACGTAGCAGGCAGAGAAAATGTTCCCCCCAGATTGAACAAAATCCTGTAAAACAGAAAGACGGCTGTTTATCCTAAATGGCTTTCCTGTTAGTTATAAGTGTCAAATGAGACAGAGCTCAAGCGTATCTTTCATGATTAATACTTTGTTTTGACTAGAATGCAATATGTAGATGCCATAGCACCTCAGGGAATCAAACGTAAGTACGCATATTTGGTTCTGTGTGCTTGCAAATGGAAAATAGTATATAGAAAAATGTCAAAGCACAACGCAACCGCAAAAGTCAAACTAAATCATTATGAGGAATTAATCCTTTGTTTATGAGTCAGCAAAGCAAATAATTTCAGTGACTGGACCTTGTGCTGGTGCATGAATTTAGATTGTTTGAGCCCTTGCAATTGACAAAGTATCTGGCCCACCTCACATGCAGCCCTGAAAAGTGCAGCCAACCCATATTTTTCTGAAACACAAACAGAAAATGCTGGACAATCTCAGCAGGTCTGACAGCATCTGTGGAGAGAGAACGGAGCTAACGTTTCGAGTCTGGATGACTTTTCATACCCGCTCACTGACCCACGTACCTGGTTATGGGCAAATGCTCAGGAATTCTAAGCTTGACATGAGTTATTGCCCTCTTCCTCAGTCTATCCAGGAGAAGGAGCTCCTCCTCCCATACCCCATATAATCATTCCAAGTACAGCAGAACTTCACACCTGCAAACTTATATATTTCTTTGCTTCTGTAAGCTCCTCTCAAGTTTAATCGTTTTTTAAAATTGAGATAAGATACAATCTACATTTTCTTTAAGATAGATATTAAATAGAAAGCAATTTAAAAGTAAATGGCCTGCCTGAGAGGCACTAGTTTTTTGAGTTATGTGTCCAAGCACACATGCACCTGGAGAGCTCAGATAGCTTGTCAGCTAAGCGCATTCCCTGACTGCGTAAAGGATACAAAATTCCATATTTCATGCAGTTCTCAGCACTTACTGTGAGATTCTATCTTGAGCATAAAAATTGTGGAATAACTGGAATAAATATCTGGGAAACTGAAAGGGAAAGTCTCTTAATATTGGGCTATTTCACTAACTTGCATCTTTGTGTAGCATAAGCAGACTTGAAAACATTACGAGCGAGGTTTTTAATAGCTCTGGACCCCACCCCTGCTAGTAATCCCTCTAACTGCAAGACATGGATCAACATATCCTATTCCCTACTCCGAGCCAATGGAACAATTCCACTGTCCTGATCCCTGGAGCCAGCTGCTCATATGTAACCAGTTTACTTGCAGCTCCTCCCTTCCTGTGAACAACATACCACATATTTCAAAGCAATCCAAAGTACCAAAGAGCACACATTAAGAAAATGCACTGCTAAACTTCTGTGGGAGGAAGTCTCCCACTTCTTAAGGGCAGCACGGTAGCATTGTGGATAGCACAATTGCTTCACAGCTCCAGGGTCACAGGTTCGATCCGGCTTGGGTCACTGTCTGTGCGGAGTCTGCACGTCCTCCCCGTGTGTGCGTGGGTTTCCTCCGGGTGCTCCGGTTTCCTCCCACAGTCCAAAGATGTGCAGGTTAGGTGAATTGGCCAATGATAAATTGCCCTTAATGTCCAAAAGTGCCCTTGGTGTTGGGTGGAGGTGTTGAGTTTGGGTAGGGTGCTCTTTCCAAGAGCCGGTGCAGACTCAAAGGACCGAATGGCCTCCTTCTGCCCTGAAAATTCAATGATAATCTATGATTAATCTAGGACAAAGGTTCGGCACAACATCGTGGGCCAAAGGGCCTGTTCTGTGCTGTATTTTCTATGTTCTATGTTAAACTGTGAGTAAGAAAGTTCTAACTGAAGTGAGATAAACTAAATGCACCATTTAGAAAGATGGGGAGGGAGAATGGAACAGAATTTTTATAATAAATCCAGTCCTCTGGAGTAAGATTTGATATTCCGCAATATTGTACAAGTGTCCAAAAATAATAATTTTGACTTGAGAATGTCATGAAGAATGAGAATCGCCCCTTATCCCAGTATTACTGAGTTGCGTTGAGGGAAAAGGCTACAATCCCTCAGAGACAGGACAAATCAGTTCCTCATTTCAATTCTGCCCCAACTCTATAAGAACTTTCAACAAAAGTGTGATGTCTGGACGAGGATATGCACTCAGAGTGGGACGCACTGACTGAATACATTGGAATAGTTTTTTGAAAATACATATGTAATTAATGTTAATGAAGTGAATAATGGAAGATCAGGCAGGTCAGAGCTTGCCTAATTTTCCTTAAATTACTGTGGATTTTATTGATGAATAAAGTTGGGGAATGCTACAGACTTCAACATTGACATGTAGCCTCCACCTATTATTCAACCACAACTCCTTCCACAAATCTCTCATGCATCAGAATTAATCTGACCACAACCCTCAGTGAGGGGAAGCTGGTTAAGAGATATCATCTGCAACCAATCCCAAGGATTTCTCCAATTACTTAGTGCATTTTTGCTGACCACCAGCTGTTCTCTGGAGCATCTTTTTTTAATTGTACTAATCTCCTGAATGTAGGTTTACTACTCCCCTAGGTTCCCAATTATCACTACTGTTTGCAGACGGATGCACTGTTCCACGCTCCCCTGTTGGCTTATCAGTTCTGCTGGTGTGCACTGACATTAGACACACTTGTTTCAATTGAAGAGTCCGCTAATCCTTGGCTCCTTGCTCCTCCTGAGCCCCTTGAATCCCCATAGATAGTGACTGCATATGGAGCGATCTAACCAAAATAAAACTGGGCGGGATCAGCACGCTCTTGTTTTCGTGCCCTGGCGGGGAACACCCCACTGAGGCCACAGTTAGCCGCATTTCTTGCATTGTGGAGCTGCTCAGTGCAGGAAGGGATCGGAGCGGCCATTTAAAAATGGCCCGCCCCGATCTCACAACTTTCCCACGCAACCTCCGGGCTCCCCCAATGACCCAACTCGCCAGTTGGGAGGTCTTTGGGCCCCCCACACCCTATCACATATGGGCAGCACACCCCGAGCCCTATCCCTGGCATGGGCACAATGCCAGCTTGACACCTTGGCACTGCCAACTTGGCACCCTAGCAGTATCCCAGCCAGCCTGGCAGTGCCACCCGGGCACCCTGTCAATGCTAGGCTGACACTCATGTGGCATGGCCAAGGCGCCTAAGTGACACTGTCAGGGTGCCAGGCTGGCAGTGCCAAGGTGCCTGAAGGCCAATCACTCATGGATTAAGCTGGCATTGTACCAAGCTTGCATTGTGCCCGTACTAGGATTCGGGCCCGGGGGTGCCCTGCCCATATATGGTGGGGTGCAGGGTAATGAGCGCTACAATGGATCTGCTGGAGAAAGTTAGGCGAGGCTGTGTGGTTTTTCTTTTTTTAAATATTTTTATTAAGAAATATTTTCATTGTAACACAGAACAAATACATAAGCTCATCCTCCCATTCAATCCTCCCAAAAAACAAACAAATCAGAAGAAGAAAACAGCACCTCCTCCCACCATCTGGCAGTGACCAACTCCCTGAAATAGGAAATGAAAGGCTACCACCTCGAGTAGAACCCTTCTGCTGACCCCCTCATGAAGTGCTTGACCTTCTCCAAGTACAAATATTCCATAAGGTTACTCAACTAGGATGAAGCACTGGGCGGAACCGGAGTCCTCCATCCAAGCAGAACTCGCCTCCGGGCTATCAACGAAGCAAAGGCAGGAGCATCCGCCTTCACCTGTATCTGCAGCTCCTGCGAGTCCGAGACCTCAGAAATGGCCACCAAAGTACAAGGTTCAATCCCAACAATCCCTGACATGGTATTGAAAAAGGAGACCCAAAAGCTCACACGTTTAGGACATGACCAGAACATTGTCTATGATTCGCTGGGCCCTGAGAACAATGCTTGCACATATAAGGGACGGTCAATAGAGAATTAAAGGTGCTATATTTAAATGCGCGCAATGTACGGAACAAGGTAGATGAGCTTGTGGCCCAGATTGTGACTGGCAGGTATGATGTGGTAGGCATCACAGAGACATGGTTGCAGGGGGTTCAGGACTGGCATTTAAACATCCAGGGATTCACAACCTATCGAAAAGACAGGGAGGTGGGCAGAGGGGGCTGGGTTGCCTTGTTAATTAGGAATGAAATTAAATCAATAGCACTAAATGACATAGGGTCAGATGATGTGGAGTCTGTGTGGGTAGAGTTGAGGAACCACAAAGGCAAAAAAACCATAATGGGAGTTATGTACAGGCCTCCTAACAGTGGTCAGGACCGAGGGCACAAAATGCACCACGAAATAGAAAGTGCATGTCAGAAAGGCAAGGTCACAGTGATCATGGGGGACCTCAATATGCAGGTGGACTGGGTAAATAATGCTGCCAGTGGACCCAAGGAAAGGGAATTCATTGAATGTTTACAGGAGGGCTTTTTGGAACAGCTTGTGATGGAGCCCACGAGGGAACAGGCCATTCTGGACTTAGTGTTATGTAATGAGCCAGACTTGATTAAAGATCTTAAAGTAAGGGAGCACTTAGGAGGCAGTGATCATAATATGGTAGAATTCAATCTCCAATTTGAAAGAAAGAAGGTAGAATCAGATGTACAGGTGTTACAGTTAAATAAAGGTAACTACAGGGGCATGAGGGAGGAACTGACGAAAATCGACTGGGAGCAGAGCCTATTGGGAAAGACAGTAGAACAGCAGTGGCAGGAGTTTCTGGGAGTAATTGAGGACACAGTGCAGAGGTTCATCCCAAAGAAAAGAAAGGTTATCAGAGGGGGGATTAGGCAGCCATGGCTGACAAAGGAAGTTAGGGAATGCATCAAAGCAAAAGAGAAAGCCTATAATGTGGCAAAGAGTAGTGGGAAGTCAGAAGATTGGGAAGGCGACAAAAACAAACAAGGGATAACAAAGCGAGAAATAAGGAAAGAGAGGATCAAATATGAAGGTAGGCTAGCCAGTAACATTAGGAATGATAGTAAAAGTTTCTTTAAATACATTAAAAACAAACGGGAGGCAAAAGTTGACAAAGAGGACCTGTTTAGAGATTATAAAGAGCTAGGATTCAAATTAAAAAACAGGTCCTCAAGGGTCATAATCCTGCATAATGCAGTCCACCTGCATATTGAGGTCCCCCATGATCACTGTGACCTTGCCTTTCTGACATGCACTTTCTATTTCGTGGTGCATTTTGTGCCCTCGGTCCTGACCACTGTTAGGAGGCCTGTACATAACTCCCATTATGGTTTTTTTGCCTTTGTGGTTCTTCAACTCTACCCACACAGACTCCACATCATCTGACCCTATGTCATTTAGTGCTATTGATTTAATTTCATTCCTAATTAACAAGGCAACCCCGCCCCCTCTGCTCACCTCCCTGTCTTTTCGATAGGTTGTGAATCCCTGGATGTTTAAATGCCAGTCCTGAACCCCCTGCAACCATGTCTCTGTGATGCCTACCACATCATACCTGCCAGTCACAATCTGGGCCACAAGCTCATCTACCTTGTTCCGTACATTGCGCGCATTTAAATATAGCACCTTTAATTCTCTATTGACCGTCCCTTTTTGTTTTCTTAGTGTGGTGGACCTTGGTTTACTGAGCCTTTCCATACACTGTGTCATATTTTATGGGATGGGGACTATCGTAACCTCTCCTGAGTTTTGTCTTTTCGTGCTTTTTTGTATTCCTAAGCAGCTATGCTTCCCACTGATTACTTCACCTCTTGGTTCCCTGACTTTCCCTTCCCCCCCAATCTTTAGTTTAAAGTCCTATTGACCACCCTATTTACTCTTTTCGCCAGAACACTGGTCCCAGCTCGGTTCAGATGGAGACCATCCCAAAGGTATAGGTCCCCCCTGTCCCAAAACTGATGCCAGTGTCCCATGAAAAGGAACCCCTCTTTCCCACACCACTCTTTCAGCCACGTGTTAACTTCCCTTATTCTTGCCTCCCTATGCCAATTTGCACGTGGCTCGGGCAGTAATCCGGAGATTATGACCCTTGAGGACCTGTTTTTTAATTTGAATCCTAGCTCTTTATAATCTCTAAACAGGTCCTCTTTCCTAGACTTGCCTACGTTGTTGGTACCGACATGGACCACAACAACTGGATCCTCCCCCTCCCTCTCCAGTATCCTTTCAAGCCGGTCAGAGATGTCCCGCACCCTAGCACCGGGCAGGCAACATACCATGCGGGACTCTTTATCCTGCTCACAAAGGATACTATCTATCCCCCTGATAATAGAAACCCCTACAACTACAACTTGCCTATTTACTCCCTCCCCTTGAATGGCCTGCTGAACCATGGTGCCTTGGTCAGCTGACTCATCCTTCCTGCAGCCCTGTTCGCCATCCACACAGGGAGCAAGTGCCTCATATCTGTTGGACAGAGTCAAGGGCTGAGGCTCCTGAGTTCCTGACTGCTGGTTCCTTTTACCTGCCTGACTTGCTGTCACACCCTGCTGTCCCTGGCCACTGGCAGGATTTAAACTACTTACTCTGACAGGTGTGACTGCCTCCTGAAACACAGTGTCCAGGTAAGTCTCCCCCTCCCGGATGTGCCTCAGTGTTTGAAGCTCAGACTCCAGCTCATCAACTCTGAGCCGGAGCTCTTCGAGCAGCCAACACTTACTGCAGATGTGGTCGCTGCAGCTCGCAATGGGATCTGCCAGCTCCCACATCAAGCAGCTCAAGCACATCACCTGACCAGCCATCACTAATTAATTAATTAGTTTAATTTAAGTTTAGCTGTGGTTTTTTTTAAATTTGGGGCAGATTTGCTATCAACCAATCAGATCACAGCTTCCCTCTGACATCACTTTTGGGGAAAAAACTGGAAAACAGGAAGTTACCGTTAGGTTTTTATACTCACAGAGACTGCTCCTCCTCCTCTGAACGGCTCCCGAAATTAGGCCCGAAGAAAGAGAGAGAACAAAACAGTAGGGAAAAAGCACCTTCTCCCACTCTTCACCGAATTACCTCACTGCACCAAACTACCAAATTCTCACTCTGTCTGTGTCTCACTCACTCAGGCTGTGTCTCCTTGACCTGCGCAATGCTTACTAATGTGCGCTTTCTGTCTGTCTTTTATACAGACTTTAGGATGACCCACACTAAAACTTCAAAGAGAAGAAAACAATGTGTACCTTTGTGCCCCTTAACAGGCCTCAGGTGACTGCCAGATAACTGCCTCTCAGCAATTAGGGTGGGGGCAGCTTCAACCAATCAGACACTAATCTACACTGCACTTTTAACTGAAAAACAGCAAAATTAGATTAACCACGTACCTTTCCTGGTTACCTCACTGCACCAAACTACCAAATTCTCACTCTGTCTGTGTCTCACTCACTCAGGCTGTGTGTCCTTGACCTGCGCAATGGCAGAGGATCTTGCCCTCTGATGAGATGGTCCTGTCCCTGCCTTGAGCTGCTGCTCACTGTGGTATAAGGGTTTGGCACATAATAAGTTCACATGGGACTGAGTACAGTGATGCACGATCAATCACTACTGAAGCGAGATTGTAGTCCAATTGAAGTATGTTATGAACAAGTAGTTACCCCAGTAGCTCCGGTATAGATTGACTGCTGTGGGTGAAACACAGACTCTTATGCTCCGCTTGCTGGGCAGAACCAGCAGGCAGGTTCCACCACTCATACTGCAGTATAAGGTACATCCCACCTAGGTACCGCGATACCCCTAATATAGCCTACCACAGACAGTACCACCCAAACAGTGATGTAAGAGAACACATGACCTGCATCTGGAGGTCTTAGCTGCAATCTTTGCTGTATACATGTACATGGTTCTTGCAGTTAATAAATACGTACACTTAACCCACTTAAGACTACAAAGAGTTCATCAAGATCTACTGAATGGTATCCAAACACCTTACAACACTCACCAGTGCAGGCTGATTCACTACAGGAAGATTCTTCACCTCACTTAGTTGCCCAGGTGCAAGACCAATTTGTGTGCAGGTATTTGGGAATGATGTAGTACGTGATCATGCCTCTTCAGAAGGACTCTCTTTTTCTCACGTGTCTTCTTCCCTGATGTTGAGGAGGACCGAGAAGAAAAAGGGAAAAGCCAAGTTTTATCATGACATTTAGAGACCATACATTAATAGATGGGTTGCATCACAATGCAGTGAAGCTGTGTGAAGTCCTTGAAGGTAACCTTGTTCAGAAAAGTTTACAGCCTGTAAACAGCACTGGGAATTAAAACTGACCTAATTTCTGGGACAACGCTTTTGTTTCAAACCTTCATGAAACTAAAAGCAGGTCACAAATCAACAGAATAGATTAGTGAACTGTTAAAAGGAATTGGGAAATAAAGGGATATAGGAGCATGACAGACATATGGGATTAGAACTAGTGCTAACATGGAGGACAAATATCACCATGAACCAATTAGGTTTGTTTCTGCACTGTAGTTTGTTTGTAATTCTATGTATACAGTTTAAAAGTAATGCTCAGGTGTGTGGAAATAAAGTGGCAAACTAATTATGCCACAGGAAATGTAAAGGTGGCGGATAGGAAGAAGGTGTCAGGCACAAGGCTATATGTGAAAGGAAATTGCTGTTTCCATGAATGTTTAATGCCAATGTATATTGCTGACGTAGGCTGCTGATATATTTGAGTTTACACTCCTGCAGTTTATATTTGTCACCTGCACCCACATCTGCGTCACTGTGGATTAGCTCAGAATAAAATTAAATGGATTTTTTTAATGCATTCAACCAATAAATAGTGAAAGGTAGAAAGTAAACATTTAAACTGCTCCAAGTCATACAGTGTAAGTCTGTATATGTGAGAGTTAATTGTATTTTTTAAAAAATCATTGCAGAATAAAAGTTTTTAAAAGCTGGCTGATTTACAAGCTCATTATCTATTCTGCCTATTCATGGCAATGCTGACGTAGCTGGTCCCACTTCACTTCAGACTACTTGGTGGATCTGCGACATGATGAGCAAAAGATTCAGTTTACAATTGCACTTATAACAAATGTGGAAAATGTGAGAACAATAAATTTCATTCAGTACTCTGGGAAAAGCATTTAAACCTAATTCTACATTACTGAAAGCAGGAATTCTGATTTCACAGCAGAGCATTTGGATCAGGCTAATAGAAGCAAGGGGCGAGATTCTGAAAATGAATGAAAATCGCTTATTGTCACAAGTAGACTTCAAATGAAGTTACAGTGAAAAGCCCCTAGTCGCCACATTCCGGCGCCTGTTCAGGGAGGCTGGTACGGGAATCTAACCGTGCTGCTGGCCTGCCTTGGTCTGCTTTAAAAGCCAGCGATTTAGCCCAGTGTGCTAAACCAGCCCCAGATTCTCCATACCAGGACGCCCGGATCGCGTTCCACGATGGGACAGAGAATTGGGCGTCGGGGCAAAATCGGGATTGGCGTCGGGCACCACCCTGTACGCAATGCTCCGACTCTCCACTGGCAGCGAGAATGAAGTCTGTAATGATATGTATAATCTAAGGAGAGTAAAGGGTGAACAAGGTGATGTTCATGCATATCAACACTAGATGGCATCACTGAGTAGTCTTATAAAAGGCTGCGTCGCTAGGCATTCTGGTAGAAGCTGTTGGAGAAGTTGATGTCGAAGGATAGTGTGAAGTTGAGTTCGAGTGTAGGTTCTATATTAGAGAGATAATTAATAACTGTATCATAGATTCAGTACTATTATTTTGTTAACTGTTACTCAGTAGAGTGTGCAAAACAATTTAAGTAGTGTAAAATAAATTAGTTTTGATTTAAACATATAGCTTTATGTTCTTTGTCAACACTACGACTTTGGCTATCTTGGAGAATACAAGGAACATAACATGGTACCAGGAAATTATTGAAGTAATTTAGTTAGAAAATAGTTAGAATCTAAGAAAAACGAAAACCAGCATCTGCTCAGACATCGACAGAAGGACTGCTTCCAAACTGGTTACTTCAACACAGACAAGTCCAGACCTAAAGGAGAAACTGCAAACTCTGCGACAGTTCCGGACTTCTGATAAAATTGATGTAAATTGGAAAATATTTAAACAGCAATTTAAACTAGACCTCTCTGCCTCAGACTGAGAGAGTGCTAGTGATAACAGAAAACTTGCGTTATTTTTAACAATGGCTGGACCACTGGCTATTGAACTTTATAACTCTTTCCAATTCTCCACAGAAGATGATAAAAAAAATATGATAGATCTTCACTACTAAGGTGTACAAGCCTACAGCACCAGCAAACCTCTTCCACCTGTGCAGGAAGATATTGAAAGAATCCTCACTAAATTTCCTCAAGTATTTGAAGTTATGGGTACTCCTCCTTTTCAAGACAAAATTCAACTGAAAGCGAATGCCATACCAATGATACACCCTCCAAGAAGAGTTCCAGCTCCATTACATGACCGTCTCAAACAAGAACTGGAACATATGCAGCACCTGGAATCATTCCCAAGATCACAGAACCGACAGATTGGGTCAGCTCAATGGTGTTTTAAGAAACCCAATGGTAACTTAAGGATTTGTATTGATCCGAAGGATCTGAATATGAACATCAGACGTAAACACTATCCAATACCAAAACGTGATGAGATTACGAGTGAGATGGCTAATGCCAAGATATTCTCTAAACTAGACGCTTTCTGAGGATTTGGGTGGCAAATGCATTTGGATGACACAAGCAAATAATTGTGTACATTCAACACACCGTTTGTTCGTTACTGTTTTAACAGAATGCCATTTGGAATAATCTCAGCATCTGAGATATTGCATCGTGCCTAGGAACAGATGACAGAAGGCATAGTTGGAGTTTGGGTTTATGTTGATGACATTATAATATGGTCATCTACACGTGAAGAACATAATGCAAGACTCTTCCAAGTGTTGCAGAGAATACACAAATTTGGATTGAAGCTAAATCGATCTAAGTGCAACTTTGGTATCTCAACTTTAAGATTTCTGGGTGATCAAATCTCAGCACATGGTGTGCAATCAGACAATGATAAGATTGCTGCCATTCAGAAGATGACAGTCCCAAAAGACAAAAAAGCAGTTTTGAGATTTCTTGGTGTAATAGATTTCTGAGGAAAATTTATCCCCAACCTTGCTTCACGAACAACAGTCTTGCGTAACCTCATTAAGAAGACCACATTATTCTCATGGACTGCAGAGCACAACAAAGAATGGCTCGACCTCAAGTCAGCATTGACAACCGCACCTGTCCTTTCCTTCTTTGACCCTAGGCAAGAAACAAAGATTTCCATAGATGCAAGTCAAAATGGAATTGGGGCAGTCCTACTTCAAAAGAATGATACTTTTTGGACACCAATTGCATATGCATCCAGATCTATGACTACCACAGAGCAACAGTACACTCAGATGGAGAAAGAGTGTTTAGACTTGCTTACGGGAATACAAAAATTCCATGACTACATCTATGGACTTCGGATGTTCACGGTCGAAACAGATCACCGATCATTAGTTCACATCATTCAGAAAGATTTGAATGATATGACTCAAAGACTGTAACAAATACCCACAAAACTAAGAAGGTACGACTTTCAACTGGTCTGTATTCCAGGTAAAGATTTTATAATTGCCGATGCATTGTCTCGTGCTACAGGCACAACAACCTGAGATGGTTCAACTAATTGAAGCTCAAGTGCAACTTCCAGCTGAAACTCTTCCTGTTTTTGATGAAAAGCTCATGCTCATTAGAGGAGACTGAAAAAGATGAAATGTTACAATGAGTCATCAGCCATATGAAAAATGGTTGGCCAAAAGGACACTGTTCGAAATTCAGAAATATTCAATCTGACCTCACTGTTGGAGATGGTTTTCTACTTCGTCTCGATCATCTTGTTATTCCTCCGCCATTAAGGCACCAGGGGCGAAATTCTCCCGAAACGGCGCGATGTCCCCCGACTGGCGCCCAAAACGGCGCCAATCAGACGGGCATCGCGCCACCCCAAAGGTGCGGAATGCTCCGCATCTTTGGGGGCCGAGCCCCAACATTGAGGGGGCTAGGCCGATGCCAGAGGAATTTCCGCCCGCCAGCTGGCGGAAATGACCTTTGTTGCCCCGCCAGCTGGCGCGGAAATGACATCACCGGGCGGCGCATGCGCGGGAGCGTCAGCGGCCGCTGACAGTTTCCCACGCATGCGCAGTGGAGGGAGTTTCTTCCGCCTCCGCCATGGTGGAGCTGTGCTGCCTTGTCCCATTTGAGACGCAGCATCATCAGTGGATTGGAACTCAGGGGAGCTGGTGACCACTATCCCCACTCCATGGGACGGGTCCGGGTTGGCACGCAGCGCCTTTTCCTGCTGTTCAGTGCCCATTGGGCCCTGGGGTTCAGCTTGGTAAGGAGGGGCAGCTTGTTCAAGCCCCGGCTGCCCCTGAGTCTTCTGGCCTTGCCAGCCCTGTGGCTTCCCAATGTCTGCACCATTGCGTTGACACCCTTGGCGATGCTCCTCAGTGACTGGGACAAGCTCTGCAGTGCCTCGGCAATGCTCATCTGCGACTGAGACAAGCTCCACAGCACTTGACCATTCCCATCTGAGAACTGGACATGTCCTGCAGAACCTCATCAAGGTCAGCCTGGTATTGGGTCACATCCCCCAGCGAGTCGGACATTCTGCCGAGGCCCTCAGCCATGGCCGTCACCGACTCCACCACCTCCATTCATGGCACTGACATCACGCACCAGGCTCTCCACTGCGACCGCCACCCTAAAAGTGTTGGCCTCGGTGCCAAGCATTGCCGTCGACATCTCCTGCACCAATAGCGTCTGGGACTCCTCCAATCGGCTATGGACCTGCTGGTGTGTTACTGACATCTCCATCTAAATGTCATGGCCGCACCCTAATGTCTCCATCAGTTCCGGATAACCCTGTTCCAGAGACTCAGCACAGGCTAGGACCTGGGATCCAGGAGACCTCCGACTGCTGTCTCGACTGGGGGTTCCTGCCTCCAACTGATGTGCATCAGCAGCTGTGTGGTGCTCACCAGATTATGTCCCAGAAGCCTGTCCACTGAGGTGTGTGTATCTACGCTGGTGGAGGATGGGGATGACAGCTGTAATGCATCGATCGTGGCATCCTCGGAGTTCTCCTCCGAGGAGTTCCCCTGGGAGCTGGGAAGGGAGCCACCCGGGATGGGCCGGCACTGTCGGCTGGAGGACCTGTGGGAAATAGACATGTGGTCAGTGAGAGGGATAGATCAGTCTCTATGGCAATAACAACTCACATGTGACAGGTCCTCAGGGTGGGGCCCGGTAGATCCTCACCTCTGCAGCATCCGCCAATCTCCGCATTGGTGACCGCTCTACCTCGGCCATCCTCGTCACCTCCAAGGCCCACTCCTCCAAATTGGTGAACCTTTGTACGTCCGGCATCCCTCCACCAAACTGGTCCCTCTCCCGGCAATTGTAGAACTTCTCCTGCAGAGACACAAAGACGGCATCATCAGCCACACGCGTAGATCACAGTGGTGGGGGGGGGTGCGATGGAAGGATTGGGGGTGTTGAAGGGAGAGGGGGGTGAAGGGAGGGTTGGGCGTCACATGGAGGGTTGGGGGGCGAGGATGCCCGTGTGGGGCGGAAAGGTCTCAGGGCCGGGGTGTGGGGCGTTGGTGTCAACTCACGCCAGCTGCCCAGTGCAGGTCATTGACGCTGCGACACTGGAGGCCAGTCCTCTTGGTCACATTCCCCAAGCTCAAGGCTGCCGCCAGATAATTCCAGGTGGCACTGGCTGCCCTGAGGCTCACCCTCCGGGACTCTCCGGGGAACAGGACACCCCTACTGGCCTCCACCGCATCAAGTAATCTCCCCAGGTCTGTATCCCCGAATCTTGGGGCTGGTGTTCTTGGCGCCAGGGCTGCAAAGTGAGTGGGGCTGGCTGTGCAACTGCTGTTTAGGTGCTGCTCGACCTTGTTAGTGGATGAGGGGGTGAGAGGGGGGTGGGTATGGCTGGCAAGCGTGGTCCCAGCGAATCGGCTGGCGAGCCTTTATTTGGAGCAAGAAGTCCTTGAGGCCTCGTTCTAATAATCAATAATCTTTATTAGTGCCACAAGTAGGCTTACATTAACACTGCAATGAAGTTACTGTGAAAATCCCCCAGTCACAAGACTCCGACGCTTGTTTGGGTACACTGAGGGAGAATTCAGAATACCCAAAACACCTAACAACCCGTCTTTCAGGACTTGTGGGAGGAAACCGACGCACCCGGAGGAAACCCACGCAGACACAGGGAGAACGTGCAGACTCCACACAGACAGTAACCCAAGCCAGGAATTGAACCCAGGTCCCTGGCGCTGTGAAGCAACAGGGCAAGTGGACCAATTAATGTTGAATAGCTTTGCCAGCCTCGCTGGGCTGAGAACCAGGAAGCTAGTGGCAGTTCCCGCTCACTATCACACTTAGAAATCTTTCAGGAGAACTGTGCCCATAGAGTTTATTAGGGACAGAGCGGCACAATGGCGCAGCGGCACGGTGGTGCAGTGGTTAACACTGCTGCCTCAGCGCAGAGGACCCGGTTCGAACTTGGCCCCGAGTCACCGTCTATGTGGAGTTTGCACATTCTCCACGTGTCTGTGTGGTTTTCACCCCCACAACCCAAAGATGTGCAGCGTAGGTGAATTGGCCATGCTAAATTGCCCCTTAATTGGAAACAAAAAATGATTGGGTACTCTAAATTTAAAGAAAAAAAAAGAAAATACATTTTTTTAAAACAAAGAGTTTATTATGGACAGTTTCCTAGAAAAATCTGTTGTGCATCCAACCAGGGATCAGACTATTTTGGATTTGGTTTAATAAACAATCTCAGAGTAAAAGATCTCCGTGGAAGCAGTGATCATAACATGGTAGAATTTAGCATTCAATTTGAGAGTCAGAAACAACTGTGCTACACCTAACTAAGGGTACTTATAAAGGAATCAAGGCAAATTTAGCTGGAGTGGACTGAGAAAGGGATTTAGCAGGAACGATGGTTGATCAGCAATGGCAGATGTTTCTGAAAATAGTTCATGATTCACAACTAAATATATCTCAGTGAGAAAGAAAGATTCTTGGGAGGGGATAAATCAACCATGGTTAATCAAGGACATGTAGGATAATCCTGTGCCAAAAACTCTTGGAGAATGGCCAGGTCCCTCGCCGCGCATGCACACCACTGACGACCTGCAGCGGTCGTGCCGTACAACATGGTGCTAGCCATGCGCAGACCTGACCCGCCATCTGTGACCGCACAGGCCACCCCCTGGCCACCCTCTACCAGTCCTTTCAGCCCTCATGGAAGCCGCGCCTGGATCCCAGCCGAGTGTGGCGATGCTGGACACAGTCCGCATCTGCCACACCGGGTTCCCGACCGTTGAGACCACACGTGGCCCGTGCCGTTGGGAACTCGCCCATCAGGGGCGGAGAATCATGGGCCAATGGCACGCCAATGCTGCTGCAATCGATTATGCCATTTCCGAGGGTGCGGAACATGGCTGGCTGGCGTCAAACCAGTGTCGGCCCCGATTTGGGCATGAGAGTTGATTCTTCGTCCAATCGCCAATTACGGTATCGGCGTCGGGCAACGGAGAATCCCGCCAGGGCTCACCCATTTATGACAGAGATGAGGAGGAATTTCTTCTCTCAAAGGGTGAATCTGTGGAATTCTTTACTGCAGAGATATGTAGAGATTGGGTGGTTAAGTATGTTCTTGACTGAGGTAGCCCGATTTTTAATCAGTAAAGGAACCAAGGGTTATGAGGATAAGGTGGGAAAGTGCAGTTGAGGATTATATCAGATCAACCATGATCTTACTGAATGGCAGAGCAGACTTGATAGACCAAGTGGCCTATTTCTGCTCCTATGTCTTATGGCCTTATGTTAGAAGTTTATGATTCAGAATGGCAGACACTTCTGATGGAGCCTGTTAATACAGCCTTATAACTTAAAGGTTGTTCATATTGCTGGGAAGGATAATATAATTTCTGATGCATTATCAATAATGTGATTTTTGTTAGAAGTATTTGGAAATTTAGAGGATCAGAGAAAACTATCTAGGTTCTGTATAAGTAGTGAATGAGAATGGGTGACTGCATGTTTGAATTTTTTAATATGTTGCATGTTTTTCGTGTACATTTTGTACTGAAGTGCAGTGTCTAGGGCTCCAGCATCCCTCCAATTGCCAGATCACTGGGACATCCATGCCTCCACCTGCTGTGAATCATCAGCTGTGAAGTGCTCACCAGTGAGTGACCCAGAAACCTGCGTACTACTGAATTCCACCAAAGTGTGAGTATCTGCGCTGATGTAGGGTGGGGGTGGCAGCTGTAATGCCTCTTCATTGGTTATATCCGAGAAGCCCCCATCTAAGCTGCTGAGGTCCATTGACTCCAGGGGCACGAGGATGGTCTGGGCTGCTGATCTGCAAGGAAAGGGAGTACACCGCAAGCGATGAATGATGCAACATGTTTATTCACATGAGGTTTCAGGAATGATTGTGTGTCCTTAGGGTTCTCAGTTTTGCTCATTGGCCCCACTTCACCATCAGCGCAGACGTGGTCAGGCGTCTCCCCAGCCAGCTCAAGGGCTATTTGCTCATGCGGGGTGAAGTTGCGGAGCTCCCACATGACTCCGGGCGGCTGTGCCCGCTCATGCCGGTTGTGTTCGATTTTGTCCTGCGGAGAGACAGATGGGGAGAGTGTAAACGGGAGTCCTGTCATTTTAGATTGTTGGGTAGTGGCATCCATGGGACTGGAGTGGGAGCAGGGATGTGAGGAACAGAGTTGAGACTAAGGTTTGCCATGGGGGTGGGGGGGGGGTGGGGGGGGGGGGGGGGGGAGGGGAGCAACCCACAGGTGGCTGGGTGAGAGATCACCTTGGAGGTGCTAGGGGTGGGTGATGAGGTGAAGTGGCAGACTGGCAGTGGCAGACATACCCAGGCCGAGAGAAGAAGGTCATTCATCTTCTTACTGCACAGCTACCCATCATCTTCTGGAGAGAGCTGGCACTCATCAATGCAGCTACTGCCTCCCAGACTGGAATGGTCACCTTGCTAGTGGGCCGCTTCCTGGAGTGCGGGTACAGGACACCCTGCATCTGCCGCTGATCAGGGCACTCTGAGAATCTAAATGCAGGTTTTCGTGCTGCCATCCCATCTCACGGATATGGAACAAGTGCTGGGCAGTGATGGCGGGGAGGGGGGGGGGGCTGCGTTTATATGGAGCTCGCCGGTTATTAACTTTACCCAAGGATAGCAAATCAGTGGAAGGGCACCAAGAGTGTGACGTGATTCACGTGGGGGGGGAAAGCTTTTCTTTCAGAGGCTCAAAATTCCATGAGAAATCCTGGCAATGGTGTCAGCGAGATTTGCACAGGTTTTCTCACTGGACCTGACACTTCGCCATTTTGGGATAAGATTCCACCTAGTGATTCACCAAAGATCCATCTGAAAGGACTGCCAGTGATCAGTGCTCTGTCAGGTCAACAGCGTCAAAACCTCTTTGAACTTCATCGTTTCTTATAGTGCCCCCTTATACCAACCTCTACACAGACCTTAATTGTGTTGCCTTTTGTTTTGTGTTTATAAATGTGTGTGTGTGTGTGTGTATACATATGTGTTGAGATTTTAAATTAGGGTAAATCGTTACTTTTCCAGATTACAAATTATATGTTAAACAGTTGTCAAACTTGCTTTTTAGAAAAAGTTGAGTTTTCTAATAAATTAATTGTTCTGAATTTATTGAAAAAGCCTGTTTAAAGACCATTTTATTCTGGGTCGGGAATTGGCCATTTTGGTGAGTGAATTAACATTAAAACGATTATTGCAATCTGTAGTGTAGTGGAGCAGTGATAGGCAACCTAGGCTAGTGAGTGGGCCGCATGAGTGGCCCTCCTTCAGCTTAGTGGGCCGCAAGATTGAAATCAGGCTTGTTCACTAGCCTTGACCCCATGAATAACATTAAATACATTTAATACACGCTGTATATTTCATCATGACCTTTGGAAATGCGTAATCATTTATACATTAATAGAAATGTCATCTACTTCAAATTATAAAAATAAAATAAATATTGAACGCTTTGGACACAGAGGGAGCACACGGCTTTCACAGTCAATGTTGTGTGCAATCAGCATGCACCTCCTTTCACTTGTCCTTGCTTGACGTGTGTATCACTTCAGATATACCAGTAGGAAAAAAACTACACCGATGAAAATC
Organism: Scyliorhinus torazame; assembly: GCF_047496885.1. Lineage (NCBI taxonomy): Eukaryota > Metazoa > Chordata > Chondrichthyes > Carcharhiniformes > Scyliorhinidae > Scyliorhinus > Scyliorhinus torazame. The sequence goes on from NC_092712.1 coordinate 91,839,945, forward strand.
AGCTGAATGCGGCAACTCTGTACATGGGTAATGGTCAAGAAAATGTCTCCTGGGCCGTACTCAGAACCCAGATGGGCCGCATGTGGTCCCCAGGCCGCAGGTTGCCCAGCACTGAGTTGGAGAATCTGCACACTCCTCCTATCCCGGTTATAACAGTGTACCTTATTCTATTTAATCAGAGTTCGCCATCCCGGTTAAATAAGGCAGAGTGTGAGTATGGTGTCAACAAGGCAAGGGCTACATTATTCGTATTTTGACCACTCGCTCAGCAGATTTCCATCAGGTATAGAAACATCGAAAATAGGAGCAGGAGTAGGCCATTCAACCCTTGAAACCTACTCCGCCATTCATCATGATCATTGTTTATCATTCAACTCAATAGCTTGTTCCTGCTTTACCCCCATATCCTTTGTTCCCTTTAGCATCAAAAGCTATATTAAACTCTTTCTTGAAAACATACAATGTTTTGGCCTCAACTGCTTTCTGTGGATGTGAATTCCATAGGCTCACCACTCCCTGGGTGAAGAAATTTCTCCTCATCTCAGTACTAAATGGTTCACATAGAAACATAGAAAATAGAAGCAAGAGAAGGCCATTCGGCCTTTCAAGCCTGCTCTGCTATTCATTATAATCATGGCTCATCATCCAACTCAATAGCCTGATCTTACCTTCTCCTATATCCTTAATCCCCTTCACCCTAAGTGCTATATCTAATTACTTCTGGAAACACAAGATTTTGGCCTCAACTGCGTTCTGTGGTAGCGAATTCCACAGGCTCACCATTCTCTGGGTGAAGAAATTTCTCCACATCTCAGTCCTAGATGGTCTATCCCGTATCCTTAGTCTGTGACCCCTGGTTCTGGACACCCCATCATCGAGAACATCCTTCTTGCATCTTTCCTGTCTAGTCCTGTTAGAATTTTTATAGATTTCAATGAGATTCTTCTGAACTCCAGTAAATACATTCCTAACCAACTCAATCTCTCCTCATGCATCAGTCATGTCATCCCAGTAATCAGTCTGGTAAACCTTCTCTGCATTCCCTCAATAGCAAGAACATCCATCTTCAGATAAGAAAACCAAAACTGCACATAATATTCCAGGTGTGGCCTCACCAAGGCCCTGTATAATTGCAGCAAGACATCCCTGCTCCTGTACTGGTAGCCCCTTGCTATGAAGGCCAACATACCATTTGCCTTCTTTACCGCCTGCTGTACATGCATGTTTACCTTCAGAGACTGATGTGTAAAGACACAAGTGTCTCCTAATTTAAGGCCATTCAAATAATAATCTGCCTATCCATTTTTGCTGTCAAAGTAAATAACTTCACATTTCTCCAAATTATACTGCATCTGCCATTCATTTGCCCACTCACTCAACTTGTCCAAATCACACTGGAGCATCGCTGCATTCTCTTCACAGCTCATCCTTCTACCCAGCTTTGTGTCACCTGCAAATTTGGAGATATTACATTTAGTTCCCTCATCAAAATCATTCATATACATTGTGAATAGCTGGGGCCCCAGCACTGATCCCTGACGTACCCCACTTGTCACTGCCTGCCACTTGGAAAAAGACCCGTTTATTCCTACTCCTTGTTTCCTGTCTGCCAACCAGTTTTCTGTCCCTATCAATACATCACTGCCAATGCCATGCGTTTTAATTTTACATGTTAATCCCTTATGTGGGATCTTGTCAAAAGCCTTCTGAAAATCCAAATAAACTACATCCACTGGCTCACATTTGTCAACTCTACTAGTTACATCCTCAAAGAATTCCAGTAAATTTGTTAAGCAAGGTTGCCCTTTCGTAAATCCATGCTGACTCTCTCTGATCTTGCCACTGTTTTCCAAGTACCCCACTATTAAATCTTTTATAATGGCCTATAGCATTTTACCCACTATTGAGGTCAGACTGACTGGTCTATAAATCTCTGTTTTCTCTCGACTTCCCTTTTTAAACAATGGGGTTACATTACCTACTCTTCCATCCCTAATTAGAATCTTGGAAGGTGACCACCAATGCATCCACTATTTTTAGGGCCACTTCCTGAAGTACTCTGGAATGTAGAATATCAGGTTCTGAGGATTTAGAGGACTTCAATACCATCAATTTCCCCCAACACCATTTCCCTACTAATACTGGATTTCCTTCAGTTCCTCCCTCTCGCTAAACCCTGTGTTCCCAACATTTCTGGTATGTTATTTCTGTCCTCTTTTGTGAAGACAGAACCAAAGTAGGTATTTAGTTGGTCAGCTATTTCTTTTTTCCTCATTATAAATTCCATTCTATCTGACTGTAAGGGACCTCCATTTATCTTCAACAATCTTTTTCTCTTTACATACCTATAAAAGCTTTTACAGTCCATTTTTATGTTCCCCGCAAGCTTACTCTCGAAATTTATTTTCCCCTTCTCAGTCAATCTCTTTGGCCTCCGTCCTCTTTTGCTGAATTATAAACTGCTCCCAATCCTCAGGTCTCTTGTTTTTTCTGGCCATTTTGTATGCTTTTCCTTGGATCTAATACGATCGCTTGGGTGGAATTTTCCCAAACAAATGGCAAAGTGTCAGGTTCTGACTGAAAATGGGTGTGTTTCTCCCCAGAAACACAACCAGGTTTTCACTCCAGATCTTTTGTGTTTTGCACCATCACTCTGGCGGAATGGGGCCTGATAAAGGTGGTAAGCCTGGCTCCACAGAGATCAGGGCGCCATTTTTAATTGAAAAGTGCAGTTAAAATCCCCCTTCCCCGCCTCAGACATCAGGACCCCCAGCAAACAAAGGGAATACCCCCACTCCTCGAACACAGAGGGCAACATCCCCCTGACCATTCAATGATCGGGTCATCCCTCCCACACAATGCAAGCATCAGCGTGACCTGACAACCCCCCCCCCCCCCACCATTTTACCAGCATGTAGCGCACAAAGACTCCGTGAGACGAATAGAGTGAAGTCGATGAGGCTTTATTAAGCGTCTGTTCCCCCGCAGCTCGATAGTAGAATGGCCTGCGGGGGAGGACTCCGGCTTCTTATACTCCGCCTTCAGGGCGGAGCTAGAGGTCAACGGCCAACCAGGACCCGGGATCTGTCAGCCAATGACATTAGGGCTTCCAGTCCCACATGACCCCTAATACATACTACCACATTCACCCCTTGTCAAAAATGAACCCGGCGGGGTGATGCTTCGCATGGTGGTAAGGGTTTACAGGGCTAGTCCTGGGAGGAAAACATTCATATGGCAAATACAGTATGTACAATTTTGTCCTGTTTCAACTATTTACAGAAGGTATCGGGAGAAAAGCAAAATGTTCGTGTGAAAAGTCCATATATTGATTTAGATCGACGCCACGAGTCGGTCGGGCGGTCTGGTCGTCCGTGTCGATCGCCTCGGCCCCGGTGGTGGTGGTGGTGCATGTACCGGTGTTGTCGTCTCCGGGAGCCTTACGGTTTCAGCTTGGGCTTTATTCTTGGTCGGGCCTGAGGGGAGGGGAACCGATCCTCCTGGGAAGGGGGCGGTCCCGGGGTGCGGCGGTGGCGGAAGGGGGGGGGGGGTTGGGTGAATGGTGTCGGGGGGGGGGTGTGTGTTGCCGGCGGGCGCCAGATCCCGCAGGGAGACCGTGTCCTGTCGGCCGTCGGGGTACTCCACGTAAGCGTACTGCCGGTTCGCGTGGAGGAGGTGAACCCTTTCGACCAACGGGTCCGCCTTGTGTGCCCGCACATGCTTTCGGAGCAAAATGGGTCCTGGGGCCGCCAGCCAGGTCAGCAGCGACGTTCCAGAGGAGGACCTCCTAGGGAAGACAAGGAGACGCTCATGAGGCGTTTGATTAGTGCTCGTACATAATAGCGACCGGATGGAGTGGAGAGCGTCCGGGAGGACCTCCTGCCACCGTGAAACTGGGAGGTCCCTGGACCGTAGGGCCAGTAGGACGGTCTTCCAGACCGTGCCGTTCTCCCTCTCTACTTGCCCGTTCCCCCGGGGGTTGTAGCTGGTCGTCCTGCTTGAGGCTATGCCCTTGCTGAGCAGGAACTGGCGCAGCTCGTCACTCATGAAAGAGGACCCCCTGTCGCTGTGGACGTATGCGGGGCAACCGAACAGTGTGAAGATGGTGTTCAGGGCTTTAATGACTGTGGCCGCGGTCATGTCAGAGCAGGAAATGGCGAATGGGAAGCGGGAGTATTCGTCCACCACATTAAGGAAGTATGTGTTGCGGTCGGTGGAGGGGAGGGGCCCTTTGAAATCCAGACTAAGGCGTTCAAAGGGGCGGGAAGCCTTAATCAGGTGCACACCATCCAGCCTGAAAAAATGTGGTTTGCATTCCGCGCAGATGTGGCAGTCCCTTGTGACTGTACGGACCTCCTCTAAAGAGTATGGGAGATTGCGGGACTTGATAAAGTGGAAAAACTGAGTGACCCCCGGGTGGCAGAGGTCCTCGTGGAGGGTTTATCGAACATGAAGGCTACCGACCGTTGGTCGGTGAGGAGAGTGAATCTCCTGCCGGCCAGGTAATGCCTCCAATGTCGCACAGCTTCCACTATGGCTTGGGCTTCCTTTTCCACTGAGGAGTGGCGGATTTCTGAAGCGTGGAGGGTTCTAGAGAAAAAGGCCACGGGTCTGCCCGCTTGGTTAAGGGTGGCCGCTAGAGCTACGTCGGAGGCGTCGCTCTCGACCTGGAAGGGGAGGGACTCGTCGATGGCGCGCATCGTGGCCTTTGCGATATCCGCTTTGATGCGGCTGAAGGCCTGGCAAGCCTCTGTCGACAGAGGGAAGGTCGTAGTCTGTATTAGGGGGCGGGCCTTGTCTGCGTACTGGGGGACCCATTGGGCGTAGTATGAAAAAAAACCCAGGCAGCGTTTCAGGGCTTTTGAGCAGTGCGGGAGGGGAAATTCCATGAGGGCGCGCATACGTTCGGGGTCGGGGCCTATTATCCCATTGCGCACTACGTAGCCCAAAATGGCTAGCCGGTTGGTGCTAAAAACGCACTTGTCCTCGTTGTACGTGAGGTTCAAGGCTTTGGCGGTCTGGAGGAATTTTTGGAGGTTGGCGTCGTGGTCCTGCTGGTCGTGGCCGCAGATGGTTACATTGTCGAGATACGGGAACGTGGCCCGCAACCCATGTTGATCAACCATTCGGTCCATCTCCCGTTGGAAGACCGAGTCCCCGTTTGTGACGCCAAATGGGACCCTTAGGAAATGGTATAATCGCCCGTCTGCCTCGAAGGCTGTGTACTTGCGGTCACTTGGGCGGATGGGGAGCTGATGGTAGGCGGACTTGAGGTCCACGGTGGAGAAGACTTTATAGTGGGCAATCCGATTGACCATGTCGGATATGCGGGGGGGAGGGTACGCGTCTAATTGTGTGTACCTGTTGATGGTCTGGCTATAGTCTATGACCATCCTTTGTTTCTCCCCTGTCTTCACTACTACCACCTGTGCTCTCCAGGGACTATTGCTGGCCTGGATTATGCCTTCCTTTTGTAGCCGCTGGACTTCGGACCGAATGAAGGTCCGGTCCTGGGCGCTGTACCGTCTGCTCCTAGTGGCGACGGGTTTGCAATCCGGGGTGAGGTTCGCAAACAAGGACGGGGGTTGCACCTTGAGGGTTGCGAGGCCGCAGATAGTGAGTGGGGGTATTGGACCGCCGAATTTGAACGTAAGGCTCTGTAGATTGCACTGGAAATCTAATCCCAGTAATGTGGGGGCGCAGAGTTGGGGAAGGATGTGTAGTTTGTAGTTTTTGAACTCCCTCCCCTGCACCGTTAGGGTAACTATGCAGAAACCTTGGATCTGTACGGAATGGGATCCTGCAGCTAGGGAAATCTTTTGTGCGCTGGGATAGGTGGTCAAGGAACAGCGTCTTACCGTGTTGGGGTGGATAAAGCTCTCCGTGCTCCCGGAGTCGACTAGGCATGGTGTCTCGTGCCCGTTTATTAGCACCGTTGTCGTCGTCGTCTGGAGTGTCTGGGGCCGAGCTTGATCGAGCGTAATTGAAGCGAGACGTGGTTGTAGTAGTGGAGCGTCTTCCTCGAACCCCGTGGATCCGTCGACACTGGGGTCCGTTGTTGCCGTCCAAGATGGCGTCGGGGATGAACAAAATGGCTGCCCCCATACATCGCACATGGCTGGGGGATCACAAGATGGCGGCGGGGGTGGACAAAATGGCCGCCCAGGGACCCCCTCATAGTGATTGGGGCTTGGGGGGGTTCGGGGGTCGCACGGCGCTCCAGAGATCGGGATGCCATTTTTATCTTCTATCTTCTTTTTCTCTTTTTATTTTATCTATGTATTTCCATTTTATCTCTATTTTCTCTCTCTGGGCAGCATGATTGAATATCCACTCTAAGCCTGAAAAGCAGCGCTCTGGGGTGCAACTTATTACACTGAGTTCCAGCGAGAGGAGCTTCCCACTGCAGAAAATGCTGTGTGTTTTCCGCTGAGGCCCCCTATCTAACCCGAGTGACGCCTGGTAGCATTGTGTTTATCGGCACTGGGAGCGTCACGAAACACATGGCTAAACATGCTTGCTATGGGACTTTGTTCCCATTTAGTTCAATTGTGCCCTCTATTTCGAAAGACATGCTTGTTAAGTGAATTCTCCCTCTGTGTACCCAAACAGGCGCCTAGTGTGGCGACTAGGGCATTTTCACAGTAACTTCATTGCCGTGTTAATGTAAGCCTACTTGTGACAACAATAAAGATTATTATTATTATTTCTCAATTTTCTTCTTTCTCTCTATTTTCTCTCTCTCGTTATTTTGCCTCTATTTTTTCTCTCTACTTTCTCTATTTCTCACCCTCTTTATTTTCTCTGACTCTTAATCTCTATTTTCTCTCACTACTTACCTCAATGTTTTCACTCTTAATTTCTTTCTAATTTCTCTCTCTAAATTCTTCTCTTTTTTACTCTATTTTCTCTCTCACTATTTTCTCTCCATCTCTTTCTCTCTTCTATTTTCCTCTCTCTCTCTTCTTATCTCACTATTTTCTCTCTATTCCTATTTTATCTCTATTTTCTACTCCATGTTTCTCTCGCTATTTCTCCTCTCTATTTTCCTCTCTATATTTCTCGCTCTTTATCTTCTCTCTCTATTTTGTCTCTATTATGGTCATAGAGTCATAGACACGAGTCATAGACAGAGTCATAGATGTTTACAGCATGGAAACAGGCCCATTGGCCCAGCTGGTCCATGCCGCCCAGTTTCTATCAGTAAACTAGTCCCACTTGCCTCCATTTGGCCCATATCCCTCTGTGCCCACCCTGCCCGTGTAACTGTCGAACTGCTTTTTAAAGGACAAAATTGTACCCACCTCTATCACTGCCTCTAGCAGCCCATTCCAGATGCTCACCACCCTCTGTGTGAAGAGATTTCCCCTCTGGTCTATTTTGTATCTCTCTCCTCTCACCTTAAACCTATGCCCTCTAGTTGTAGACTCCTCTACCTTTGGGAAAAGATGCCGACTATCTACATTATCGATGCTCCTCATTATTTTATAGACCTCTATAAGATCACCCCTAAGCCTCCTACGCTCCAGGGAAAAAAGTCCCAGCCTATCCAGCCTCTCCTTATAACTCAGACCATCAAGTCCTGGTAGCATGCTCAGAAATCTCTTTCTAGTTTAACAATATCCTTCCTATAATAGGGTGACCAGAACTGAACACAGTATTCCATGTGTGATCTTGCCAATGTCTTGTACAAATTCAACAAGACGTCCCAACTCCTGTATTCAATATTCTGACCAATAAAACCTAGCATGCTGAATGGCTTCTTCACCACCCTGTCCACCTGCGACTTCACCTCCAAGGAGCTATGAACCTGTATTCCTAGATCTCTTTGTTCTGTAACTGTCCCCGACTCCCTACCATTAGGCAGGTCCGGGAGGCTTCCAGCGTCCCGGGTGGCTTCATCTGCAGAAAGTGCACCCAACTGGAGCTCCTCACAGACCGCATGGTTCGGTTGGAGCAGCAATTGGATGCACTTAGGAGCATGCAGGTGGCGGAAAGCGTCATAGATCGCAGTTATGTAAATGTGGTCACACCCAAGGTGCAGGCAGAGAAATGGGTGACCACCAGAAAGGGCAGGCAGTCAGTGCAGGAATCCCCTGTGGTTGTCCCCCTCTCGAACAGATATACCCCTTTGGATACTGTCGGGGGGGATAGCCTATCAGGGGAAAACAGCAGCAGCCAGAGCAGTGGCACCACGGCTGGCTCTGATGTTCAGAAGGGAGGGTCAAAGCGCAGAAGAGTAATAGTAATAGGGGACTCTATAGTCAGGGGCACAGATAGGCGCTTCTGTGGACGTGAAAGAGACTCCAGGATGGTATGTTGCCTCCCTGGTGCCAGGGTCCAGGATGTCTCCGAACGGGTAGAGGGAATCCTGAAGGGGGAGGGCAAACAGGCAGAGGTCGTTGTACATATTGGTACTAACGACATAGGCAGGAAGGGGCATGAGGTCCTGCAGCAGGAGTTCAGGGAGCTAGGCAGAAAGTTAAAGGACAGGACCTCGAGGGTTGTAATCTCGGGATTACTCCCTGTGCCACGTGCCAGTGAGGCTAGAAATAGGAAGATAGAGCAGACAAACACGTGGCTAAACAGCTGGTGTAGGAGGGAGGGTTTCCGTTTTCTGGACCACTGGGAGCTCTTCCGGGGCAGGTGTGACCTGTATAAGATGGACGGGTTGCATCTAAACCGGAGAGGCATAAATATCCTGGCCGCGAGGTTTGCTAGTGTCACACGGGAGGGTTTAAACTAGTATGGCAGGGGGGTGGGTACGGGAGCAATAGGTCAGAAGGTGAGAGCATTGAGGGAGAACTAGGGAATAGGGACAGTGTGGCTCTGAGGCAGAGCAGACGGGGAAAAGTTGCTGAACACAGCGGGTCTGGTGGCCTGAAGTGCATATGTTTTAATGCAAGGAGCATTACGGGTAAGGCAGATGAACTTAGAGCTTGGATTACTACTTGGAACTATGATGTTATTGCCATTACAGAGACCTGGTTGAGGGAAGGGCAGGATTGGCAGCTAAACTTTCCAGGATTTAGATGTTTCAGGCGGGATAGAGGGGGATGTAAAAGGGGAGGCGGAGTTGCGCTACTTGTTCGGGAGAATATCACAGCTATACTGCGAGAGGACACCTCAGAGGGCAGTGAGGCTATATGGGTAGAGATCAGGAATAAGAAGGGTGCAGTCACAATGTTGGGGGTATACTACAGGCCTCCCAACAGCCAGCGGGAGATAGAGGAGCTGATAGGTAGACAGATTTTGGAAAAGAGTAAAAACAACAGGGTTGTGGTGATGGGAGACTTCAACTTCCCCAATATTGACTGGGACTCACTTAGTGCCAGGGGCTTAGACGGGGCGGAGTTTGTAAGGAGCATCCAGGAGGGCTTCTTAAAACAATATGTAAACAGTCCAACTAGGGAAGGGGCGGTACTGGACCTGGTATTGGGGAATGAGCCCGGCCAGGTGGTAGATGTTTCAGTAGGGGAGCATTTCGGTAACAGTGACCACAATTCAGTAAGTTTTAAAGTACTGGTGGACAAGGATAAGAGTGGTCCAAGGATGAATGTGCTAAATTGGGGGAAGGCTAATTATGACAATATTAGGTGGGAACTGAAGAACATAGATTGGGGGCGGATGTTTGAGGGCAAATCAACATCTGACATGTGGGAGGCTTTCAAGTGTCAGTTGAAGGGAATACAGGACAGGCATGTTCCTGTGAGGAAGAAAGATAAATACGGCAATTTTCGGGAACCTTGGATGACGAGTGATATTGTAGGCCTCGTCAAAAAGAAAAAGGAGGCATTTGTCAGGGCTAAAAGGCTGGGAACAGACGAAGCCTGTGTGGCATATAAGGAAAGTAGGAAGGAACTTAAGCAAGGAGTCAGGAGGGCTAGAAGGGGTCATGAAAAGTCATTGGCAAATAGGGTTAAGGAAAATCCCAAGGCTTTTTACACGTACATAAAAAGCAAGAGGGTAGCCAGGGAAAGGGTTGGCCCACTGAAGGATAGGCAAGGGAATCTATGTGTGGAGCCAGAGGAAATGGGCGAGGTACTAAATGAATACTTTGCATCAGTATTCACCAAAGAGAAGGAATTGGTAGATGTTGAGTCTGGAGAAGGGGGTGTAGATAGCCTGGGTCACATTGTGATCCAAAAAGACGAGGTGTTGGGTGTGTTAAAAAATATTAAGGTAGATAAGTCCCCAGGGCCTGATGGGATCTACCCCAGAATACTGAAGGAGGCTGGAGAGGAAATTGCTGAGGCCTTGACAGAAATCTTTGGATCCTCGCTGTCTTCAGGGGATGTCCCGGAGGACTGGAGAATAGCCAATGTTGTTCCTCTGTTTAAGAAGGGTAGCAAGGATAATCCCGGGAACTACAGGCCGGTGAGCCTTACTTCAGTGGTAGGGAAATTACTGGAGAGAATTCTTCGAGACAGGATCTACTCCCATTTGGAAGCAAATGGACGTATTAGTGAGAGGCAGCACGGTTTTGTGAAGGGGAGGTCGTGTCTCACTAACTTGATAGAGTTTTTCGAGGAGGTCACTAAGATGATTGATGCAGGTAGGGCAGTGGATGTTGTCTACATGGACTTCAGTAAGGCCTTTGACAAGGTCCCTCATGGTAGACTAGTACAAAAGGTGAAGTCACACGGGATCAGGGGTGAGCTGGCAAGGTGGATTCAGAACTGGCTAGGCCATAGAAGGCAGAGGGTAGCAATGGAGGGATGCTTTTCTAATTGGAGGGCTGTGACCAGTGGTGTTCCACAGGGATCAGTGCTGGGACCTTTGCTGTTTGTAGTATATATAAATGATTTGGAGGAAAATGTAACTGGTCTGATTAGTAAGTTTGCAGACGACACAAAGGTTGGTGGAATTGCGGATAGCGATGAGGACTGTCTGAGGATACAGCAGGATTTAGATTGTCTGGAGACTTGGGCGGAGAGATGGCAGATGGAGTTTAATCCGGACAAATGTGAGGTAATGCATTTTGGAAGGGCTAATGCAGGTAGGGAATATACAGTGAATGGTAGAACCCTCAAGAGTATTGAAAGTCAAAGAGATCTAGGAGTACAGGTCCACAGGTCATTGAAAGGGGCAACACAGGTGGAGAAGGTAGTCAAGAAGGCATACGGCATGCTTGCCTTCATTGGACGGGGCATTGAGTATAAGAATTGGCAAGTCATGTTGCAGCTGTATAGAACCTTAGTTAGGCCACACTTGGAGTATAGTGTTCAATTCTGGTCGCCACACTACCAGAAGGATGTGGAGGCTTTAGAGAGGGTGCAGAAGAGATTTACCAGAATGTTGCCTGGTATGGAGGGCATAAGCTATGAGGAGCGATTGAATAAACTCGGTTTGTTCTCTCTGGAACGAAGGAGGTTGAGGGGCGACCTGATAGAGGTCTACAAAATTATGAGGGGCATAGACAGAGTGGATAGTCAGAGGCTTTTCCCCAGGGTAGAGGGGTCAATTACTAGGGGGCATAGGTTTAAGGTGAGAGGGGCAAGGTTTCGAGTAGATGTACGAGGCAAGTTTTTTACGCAGAGGGTAGTGGGTGCCTGGAACTCGCTACCGGAGGAGGTAGTGGAAGCAGGGACGATAGGGACATTTAAGGGGCATCTTGACAAATATATGAATAGGATGGGAATAGAAGGATACGGACCCAGGAAGTGTAGAAGATTGTAGTTTAGTCGGGCAGTATGGTCGGCGCGGGCTTGGAGGGCCGAAGGGCCTGTTCCTGTGCTGTACATTTCTTTGTTCTTTGTTCTTTGTATTAACTGAATAGACCCTGCCTTGATTTGATCTTCCAAAATGCATCACCTCACATTCATCCAAATTGAACTCCATCTGCCATTCATCGGCACAGAGGCCCAATTCTATCTCTATTTTCTCTCTCTCTCTCTCCATTCTCTCTCTCTCCATCCTCTCCAAGACTCCATTCTCTCTCACTCCATTCTCTCATTCCATTTTCTCTATCACTCCATTCTCTCTCTCACTCCATTCTCTCTATTACTCCATTCTCTCTATCACTCCATTCTCCAAATCTCTCTATCTTCTCTATCTCACGATCTCTCTATCATCTCTCTCACTCCATTCTCTCTATCCTCTCTCTCACTCCATTCTATCTCTCTATCGTCTCTCTCACTCCATTCTCTCTATCTATCGTCTTTCTCACTCCATTCTCTCTATCTCTCTATTCTCACTCCATTCTCTCTCTCACTCCATTCTCTCTATCTCTCTATTCTCTCTCTCTGTCTCTCTATTGTCTCTCTCACTCCATTCTCCCTATCTCGCTATTCTCTCTCTCACTCCATTCTCTCAATCTTACATTCTCTCTATCTCCTCTCTCACTCCATTCTCTCAATCTCTCTATTCTCTCTCACTTCATTCTCTCAATCTTACATTCTCTCTATCTCCTATCTCACTCCATTCTCTCTATCTCTCCAATCTCTCTATCTATCTATTCTCTCTATCTCTCTAACTCTCCATTCGCTCTATCTCTCAATTCTCTCTCACTCCATTCTCTCGATCTCTCCATTCTCTCTATTCCCTCTTTCTCTCTATTTCTGTTATTCTCTCGCGCAGACCCTCAATTTCAAACGGGACCGGGATGGGTGAGGGTGATTTAATGCTTTAACCAATCACAGGCCAGGACATCAGGGCGGAAGTCACGTTTCCCGGCACCCAGCTTGTTGTTGGTAACGATCGCTATGGTAACGCGGCTCCCCGGCTCGGTCATTCCACTGTATTCAAACACTTCAGCTGAGCTGCCATGGAAGAAGATGCCCCGAGCGAGTGCATCTACAACCTGCTCCCCCGGCCGGAGCCGCCGCCTCGTAACCCACTCAAGTGAGTGTCGGGCCGGCCCCGAGAATGGGGGGGAAGAAAGGGATGGCGAATAAGGGGGGGGGCAAGGGATAGGGGGGCAAAGGGTATGGGGGGGAGGCAAGGGGTGGCAAGGGATGGGGCATGTGATGGGGAGGGGGGCAAGGGTGGGGGTGGCAGGGGGGCAAGGGTGGGGGGCATGTGATGGGTGGGGGGGGCAAGGGTGGGGGGGGCAAGGGTGGGGGGGGCAAGTGATGGGGTTGGCCACGGATGGGGAGGGGAGGCATGGGATGGGGTGGGGAGGCAAGGGATGGGGTGGGGAGGCAAGGGATGGGGTGGGGAGGCAAGGGATCGGGAGAGGTGGCAATGGATGGGGAGGTGGACAAGGGATGGGGAGGGGAGGCAATAGATGGGGAGGGGGGTCAAGGGATGGGGTGCAAGGGATGGGGAGGAAGGGATGGGGAGGGGAGCAAGGGATTGGGATGGGGGGTCATGGGATGGGGAGGGGGGGGAAGGGATGGGGGGGGGAGGGGGAGGCGGCAAGGGATGGGAGCAAGGCCGAACGTTATCTTTAAATCTTCAGCACTCGTGGTACCATGTTGTGTTTGGTCCTTTGTACTTGATGAAGGAACTCACCAAACACTTTGACTTGTCCAAACCAGAATCTTTTATTGAGTCTCATGTGATAAAGTAGCAATCTGAAGCAGTGCACGTTATCATGGAGTCTGCTAACTACTACTCAGGAAATTGCATCTCGCACTGACCATTCACATGTATGTCTTATGACCCGCTCAACCCTTTACATCCGAGTCACAAGTCACATGACCTTGGTCCAGAGACCGCATGGTTTGTCTGTCCCACCACCTGCTGGTTGGAGCTGCACACACCCAACTATCATATAGCCCATAGGCGTATCACCACAATTGGGGTAAGCAGGAATGTGAAGTTGAGGTAAACGATAGATCAGCCATGATCATATTGAATAGTGGAGCAGGCTCGGGGGGGGGGGCCGAGTGGCTGACTCCTGCTCCTCATTCATATGTTTCTTTTATTTCAGCCCCTCCACCTATACTCTGCCTCCTTGCTGCACCCCTTCCTCTCCACTCACTCACCCTCACTAATATTTGGTGCCTAAGGTGAAAGTTGGAAGAGCTGTTGTGCAGACTTTGGTGAAAAGAACAGGGAGACAATGGGCACGATTCAGCGACCCCATTGTGCCCGGTGTGGACCCGAGTACAACAGATGAATCGCATGAGACCCCCAAATCTTGCTCCGCACCGTGCCAAACAAGTCACCCGCCGCAATCCAGATCTCGCCCTCGCTAGGCATATTTAAATGAGTCTAGCAGCATATTTAAATACCCGGGCACCAGATTCAGCTGGCACCTGGGACTTAACGGCTGCGCCTGGGAGACCTCGGCAGTCTTCTGTTTCATACTGGTTCACACAAATGTGGAACAGGCGTAATGAAATGAAAATCGCTTATTGTCACAAGTAGGCTTCAAATGAAGTTACTGTGAAAAGCCCTTCATCGCCACATTCCGGCGCCTGTTCGGGGAGGCTGGTACGGGAATTGAACCGTGCTGCTGGCCTGCCTTGGTCTGCTTTCAAAGCCAGTGATTTAGCCCTGTGCTAAACCAGCCCATTCTTTACCTCATCTTGCCCATTCAACCCTTAATAACTTTCCTAACAACATCCATAAACCAAACAGCCTTTTTCTACCAAAAACAGGAGGTTTGAATTCCTTACAGAAAATAGGTATTTGAAGTTATCAAGTGGTCTGGAGACATTCTTTAGCATGCAGAGAGAGAGACCAAAATACACCACCTTGGTTTGAATGCAGCTCCCCAACTGAAAAACGAAACCAAAAAACTCAGAACCACAAAGCAGTTTCCAGCTCAAAACGAAAGTAAAAGACAGAATCACAGCCCAGCTCCGCCCACACAGTGACATCAATGCAGCCATTTGATAAAACACACTTTTCTTAAAGGGACACTCGCATGACAGTTGTGACCTAAAGCGACAGCCAATCTCGCGAGTCGACGTGCTTTGCAAAAACTAAATGTGTAGCAGGACTTTGCTGATCAGTAAGGGCTGATGATAGACTTTGAAACAAGAACTCTGGAGACCTTTGATGTTTGCGAACTAGTGCACTCAATGGCAGGCTTGAAGCACACTGTGCTCTTTCACATTGTAGACATGGATGTGGACTCAGTACTTAGGATAAAATTGTGTGAATCCTTGAATTTAGTCGAGCGGCTAAATATCCTGGAAGATAGCATTACGGTGTGCAGGGTGTATGAGAATTTAGAAGAAATCCTAATGGAGGACGACAAACCAGACAAGGGGACGGAACTGCCGGTGAGCATTCCGCAATTCTGGTTAACAGTCTTGACGAACATGCACAGGCTCAATGGCATGATACGAGAACATGATGAACCCGTATTAAAGCATCCGCAAGTTGTGAGTGCTAAACGGACAGAGAATGGAAAGCCGTGGAGCTTCAATCTGGAGTTTACATTCGGCCCTAATGAGTATTTCACAAATGAGGTGATCACTAAAGTATCAGTTGGACTAACGGCCGCTGAAGACGTTCTTTGCTGAACCACAAATCATCGGTTGCACAGGCTGCACAATCGACTGCAGGGAGGGCAAAAATGTAACAGCAAGAACAATTCGAAAAAAGTACAGGGGTCGCAACTTTCCAAGAACAGCGACAAGAACCACATCAAATGATTCATTCTTCAATTTCTTCAGTCCCACTGAAATTCCACAGGGTGGAATTTTAAGCCAAGCTTTGGCGGCCAAACAAAAGGCTGATCAATTCCGTATGCAAAGTTATATTTTTCAGGCAAAAAGACTGAGGATGCTGAATCCGAGGCCGATTACTGTGAACATCTGCTTGACGTTATTGACGATGATGCAGAAAGTGGTGACATGGAATGTGAGATGGATGACAAACACTATGAGCTACTTGCACATCTCTTCTCCAGCAGCACCGATGAGGCTCCAGCGGTACGGCTACGGTGGACTGCAAGCAATGACGAGGTGGTCATGGGGGACGCCCAGACCGCGCTGGACTCTGGAGAGTGGGAGTTTGGGGATGGCACATGTAGAAATTGAAGCTGCTGATACCACCGAAGATCAGCTATTGATTGAGCCAGAAATGCAAGAAGTAATCCCAATCTTGGAAAACTGGCCTCGGCAGTATGTGGTGACCCGTTACAAACCTTGAAACTTACTCTCGAGCAGTCGTCGACACCGATGATGAATGGGAGGACATAGATGAAGATGCTGATTACAGCGATGTGGAAATTGCAATAGTAGGCAACTCTTACAGTGACTTAGAGGACGACCTAATGACTATCTCATTATGCAGCTCAGGACCACTCACACATTTGCAAGTTTGCTCAGGAAGACCCAGTGCTTGTATCAGCTCAGCCAGAAACTATAGTCCTCTGTAGTGATGACGAGCAAGTCACCGATGCTCCAGCACGCCAAGAAGAGGTGAAACCGCAACCCCAGTTTCATCCTTCATGCCGGCACTAGAAACCAAGATGATCCAACACGTCGGTGAGGCCGCCCAACCCTAACTACCCAGAGATGATGCGATGCCTAAATCTCTGCACACAACTCACCCACAACGACAGTCAGTGCCACACCAGAGGCTGCTACAAAGAAAACAACCAAGACTAATAGACACCTGCAAAATACTTCACCGTGTCCAAAAAATTAAAAGATGAAAGAGAAGACTGGGAGAACCACCTCACGTCACTAGCCACCCAGCAATGAAAGCAATCGCAAGTAGCAAGCAACAGCATGCAAGAAAACGGAAGAGAAAGCGACTGGTAACACAAATATAGCAATCTTGGGCATAGGCCTTTCAAAGACACAGGGCGAAGCGCAAGAGAAACAAGATGCCGGTAAGCAAATCAGGCTCTGACGAGGTGGACAATACCTCGAAAGAATGAGATCTACACAAAGGAAATGGACACTTTAGTAAAACTTGCACCCTGTACCAGCTACATGTAACAAATGTATAAAGTGTAATGTTTAATGTTACCTGTAAGAAATTATCTCAATGTTTTGTGAGGAAAGGGGATTGGTGATAAGCCTATGGGCTATAACATAGTTGGATGGTGTGTGACCTCCAACCAGCAGGTGGCAGTACAGGCACACCATGCGGTCTCTAGACCAAGGTCATGTGATCTATGACTCTGATATAAAGAGAGACACACCTGCCCATCTAGAGAAGAAGATTGAGAGGGTAATAAGATGTACATGTGAATGGTCAGTGCTAGGTGCAAGTTCCAGAGGCGTAGTTAGCAGACTCCATGATAATGTGCTCCGTATCAGATTGCTATCTTGCCACACAAAACTCAATTAAAGATTCTGGTTTGGACAAGTCAAAGTGTTTGGTGAATTCCTTTGTGAAGTATAAAGGACCAAACATAACACGAATAACCTTTCACCCCCTTGCTTATCAAGAATGATCAATTTCTTCCTTGAAAGATATTCAAAGAGTCTGCCTCAATCACCTTTTGTTGAAGAGAATTCCAGAGTGGGGCAACACTCAGAGAAAATATTTTCCTCATCTCTTTTTTTTTAAACAGTGACTCCTAGTTCTAGATTCTCCTACAAGAGGAAGCGTTCTTTCCACATCCACCCTGTCAAATCTCCCCAGGATCTAATACATTTCAATCTTGTCATCTCTTGACTTTGGACAGCCTGGCCTGTCTAGCCTTTTCGCTTTAGACAACACGTCCATTCCAGTTATTAGCTTGTAAACATTCTCTGAACTGCTTCCAATGCATTTTCATCTTTCCTTAAAGGAGACCAATACTTACACAATATTCCAGATGTGGCCTCACCAATGTCCTGTATAACTGAAGTACAACCTCCCTACTCTTGTATTCAATTCCCCCTGTAATAAACAATGGGCTTGGGGATAATATATTGATTGAGAATTGGTTAGTAGACAGGAAACAGAGTAGGAATAAATCGGTCTCTTTGAAGTGGCAGGGATCAGTGGTTAGACCTAGCTATTCACAATATACATCGATGATTTAGAAGAGGGAACTTAAAGTAATACTTCCAAGTTTACTGACAACACGCAACATGGTAGAATGTGGGTGGTGTGGAAGATTTTAAGTAGCTTCAGGATGATTTTGACAAGTTAAGTGAGGGGGCAAATGCATGGCAGATTCAGTATAATGTGGATAAATGTGCAGTTATCCACTTTGGATGGAGAAACAGAATGGCAGAGTATTATTTAAATGGTGATAGATTGGGAAAGATTGACATACAAAGCGATCTGGGTGTCCAAGTACACCAGTGACTTAAAGCAAGCATGCAGATACAGCAAGCAGTTAAGAAGGCAAATGGTACATTGGCCTTCATTGCAAAGGGACTTGTGTACAGGAGCAAGGATGTCTCAGTAAAGCTGTACAGGGCCTTGGTGAGACCACACCTGGAGCATTGTGTGAGAAAGGATAAACTTGCCATGAAGGGAGTGCAGCGAAGGTTCACCAGACTGATTCTGGGATTGCAGGATTGTCGTTTGAGAGGTTGGGTTGACTGGTTCTGTATTCACTGGAATTTAGAAAAATGAGAGAGAACCTATGACGAGAGGGTCATGCCTGGGCAGTGCCAGGGGGTAGTGCCAGTGGGGGGGGGGGGGGGCTACAGGAGAAATCCTTTGTGCGAGGGTGGCCTTTAAAAGTGGCAACCCGATCTTGGAGGGATTAAGTTGCTGGCAGGGCAGGTGGATCAGAAGCTGCCCCACCAGCGTTATGTTGTGAGACTTGCCCCTTTATGCTTTTCATTCTTCAGTGGTGGGACTATATGGCGGAGAAAGCTGCCATTGCTGTTCGCAGCTTCAGTGCTGCTTTTCCTGCCCGCTATAGGCTTTGCCAGGAAAATTGGGCTCTGTGTTTCTGTTACATTCTATTAGTTTTGCTGAATACATGATGCATGCACATACTAACTTTTTGTGATTTTGCAAAAGGAAGCAGGAAGGAGAGAGAAAGGCAGTAGAGAATGAATGGAGGGGATTTCCCACAATGGTTAGCTTGGGTGAGCATAAAACACAAAATTGAAATGCTGCTGGAACTTTGACAGTCAAGGTGTCTGGACATGTTAGAGTCCTGAGAGACAACACCATCAACTTTGCCCTTTCCACCTATACCTTTGCTGCACAATGCTGAATTGCATGACGCCATTCCTAATGACATCAGTGGGGTAAATGATGCATTCTACACAAATCTTTCATTGCACCCTTGTGCATTGAGGACTCTGCAGGCACTGCTTCTGTGACAACTAGAGGTTTGTGCAATTGGAACTGTACATACAGATATGTGCCCTCTGAAAGGTGGAAGCGACATGCTTCTGATGCAGCCTGATCCGCCTAACATCCATCCTTTGGGCATCCAATATAGAAAGATTTATATGAGGAAATCATGGTACAGATTTGACAGGGGGTGGGGATGGGAGGTCTGCATCAGGACAATTAGCAAGAAAATATGTATGTGATAGCAGCAAAAGAGCAGAAATTTAAAGGTAGGTGTTTTGAAAGTTGCATGGCAATTTGTTAACCAATCTTTTTACTAGGATCACATAATGAACTTCTGTATAAAGCAGTCCAATAGAAAGTATTGTACAATTTAAACATAACTTTGTTTCTTTCACTGCAGCATTCTATCTTTGAATTTCAAGAACCTTGGATTGAAATTAATAGTTCTACGTATGAATTCGGTTTTACTCTTTTCAAAATAAAAACAAATAGGGTACAATTTAACTAAAAAAAAACAGAATCCGTTCTGGGCAGGAATCAAAGGGTTGTCAACCTGGTTGATCCCCGGCGCAGGCAAAATGCCAGCCTGGCACATTGGCAGTTCCCCTGCCAGCTTAGCAGTGTCACCTGGGCACCCAGGATGGCACTGCCAGAGTGCCAGACTGGCAGTGCCAATGTGCTTGGGTGGTGCCAGCAGTGCCAGCATGTTGCAGCTGTACAAAACTCTGGTGCGGCCGCATTTGGAATATTGCGTGCAATTTTGGTCGCCGCATTATAAGATGCGGAAGCATTGGAAAGGGTACAGAGGGGATTTACCAGAATGTTGCCTGGTATGGAGTGAAGATCTTATGAGGAAAGGCTGAGGGACTTGAGGCTGTTTTCGTTAGAGAGAAGAAGGTTAAGAGGTGACTTAATTGAGGCATACAAGATGATCAGAGGATTGGATAGGGCGGACAGTGAGAGCCTTTTTCCTTGGATGGTGATGTCTAGCACGAGGGGACATAGCTTTAAATTGAGGGGAGATAGATATAAGACAGATGTCAGAGGTAGGTTCTTTACTCAGAGAGTAGTAAGGAAGTGGAATGCCCTGCCTGCAACAGTAGTGGACTCGCCAACACTAAGGGCATTCAAATGGTCATTGGATAGATCTATGGACGATAAGGGAATAGTGTAGATGGGCTTTAGAGTGGTTTCACAGGTCGGCGCAACATCGAGGGCCGAAGGGCCTGTACTGCACTGTAATGTTCTATGTTCTATGTGCCAGGGCGCCAGCCTGACCAAAGGCCGACCATTAGGAGGCCTCCAATTACCTGGGTGATATCCCAAAGAGTCGTTTCTCCTGGTCCCCGTTTGTGTTGAGCAGTTCTGAATGGCGCCCAGCTGGGGTGGTCTCAGCAAGGCCATTAGATCCCATTGTGGGCGGGATCTAGATCACACCTCGTTATATGCCACGAAGGTAATGACCGTTGGAATCACCAGCCATGTCCCCATAGAATCAACAGTGCACAAGGGGGCCATTCGGCCCATCAAGTCCACACCGGCCCTTGGAAAGAGCACCCTACCTAAGCCCACACCTCCACCCCATCCCCATAACCCAGCAACCCAATCTAACCTTTTTAGACACTAAGGGCAATTTAACATGGCCAATCCACCTGTTCCCATGCCAGCAGGACACGGCTGGTAAATTGCGCCCATGTTTTTTGTACTTAACGAAAAAAACAACCAGTTGCTTTGTTCATGTGAAAATGCTCAAAAATATTTGGAAAGTTTTTGATTTTCTTTGTCAGGTATCATTCATTGCAACGGAAGATTGTACAAAAAGACTGGGATAGGAAGAAGTCAGCACATAAAACAATGGGGTTACCCAAAGTTGAACCTCCTTGCCCAAAACATCATCTATTGAAGCATTCCAAGGAACCAAAGCTTCCAGAAAGTAAGCCTCTGCAACTGTAGAAACTAAAATAAATGTTTCAGTTGTCTGTGTGACATTCAACACATACCTCTATGTTAAGTAATGGGTTAAGAGACATTCCAATTAGTTGTCTCATTTATGTTAAGTATCCAATAACTGACACTGATATGTAAAGGGGCTTCAGGTGGCCTTTGTGTCAGGTGATGTGATGTTCGAGTTTTGTGCAGAGTCTGTTGAAGTGAAATAAAGGTGTTGGTGAAAAGGAGCAGAACCTTTTGACTCTTTATACAACAGCAGCTAAACGTCTAACACTCTACATACTTCAGTTTTTCTTTCAAAAGGTACAATACATTTTGAATTGGAGGCATCTTGGAGGTGCTATACTGAATGTTGGGGGTGGTTTCAGAAGCTAATCCACAGCATATGACTGTCACCTATTCATATTACTGGTTGGAACATGAAAGACCATACCTATGATGCACTCCTTTTGAGAGTACATGAATGTGGATTTAGTCCACAGGCTCCAAGGTTGATTGAGTTTTTATTTCGTTCATGATCATGCAGCTAAGGCAGCATTTATTATTCATCCCTAATGCCAGTTCTCAGTCTACAATCCGGCGCTTTGTTGAACTGGTTGTTTTTCATTAATCGGCCTCGACTGAGAGAAGGAAACTTTCAATTTTGATGAGGCTTATTGCATAAACAGCCCATTGTATGTCCAAGCTGATTTTCCTTTCCACGTGCTGTTATCATGTAACGCATCACAATAAAGTCTGATCCTAAACATGTGACATTTAGATTCTGGAGTCAAGGACAAAGGCTCAGGAGCCAACAAGGGAGAAGGAGAATTGTAAGTATCAGTTTTGGGAGAAGGATGAAAAATAGAAAAAGGGGAGAGAATAATTGCGAAATGGATTTCGGGGATAGGGGAGAAGGAAATGGGACGAGGAACAGAGGGCTACTGGGGTGTGGGAGCTGGTGAAGTGGAGAGGGGAAAGTTGGAACAAATGTCAAGGATTGAAGTTGATAGATAGGAAATGGAGGTATGCTGAAAGAGTGGATATGGAGGTAAATGAGAGGAACATAGGAACATGTGTAGGTCATTTAGCCTCTCAAGTCTTTCCTGCTATTCAGCAAGATCATGGCTGAATTGTGACCTTAGTCCAAATGCTTGCCATTAAAAGAGTGGAGGAGGAATCAGGTAAGAAAGTGGGAATAGGATGGGATCAGGTGGATTGGGGTGTTGAACAGAAAGAGGGAGAATGGCGGTCAGGAGATGAGGGTTGGGGCAAGAGTGACTGGACTGGGCTTAGAGTCGGGGACGCGAGGAAAAAGAGGACCTTGGGAATGGAGAGATAATTGGAGACCATAATAGGGCTCAGTTGAGAAAGAGGGAAACTGGATTAGAGGCATTGGAGACAAGAATTTTTAAAATAAATTTAATGTACCCAATTCTTCTTTTTCCAATAAGGGGCAATTTAATGTGGCCAATCCACCTACCCTGCACATCTTTGGGTTTGTGAGGGTGAGACCCACGCAACACGGGGAGAATGTGCAAACTCCACATGGACAGTGACCCAGGGCCAGGATTGAACCTCACTGGAGACTAGAGTTAGGGAAACTGAGGGGCAGGAGGGCTGGGGCACAAGCTGGGCAGAAGGGAAGGGAAAAGCAACAAGGGAAATGAGTTGGGTGTGGAAATCAACAATTTACTGCAGAGCCAGGAGCAGTAACAGCCTTCTGGTGAGTGGAAATGGCACCAAGGGAGGAGGCGCTAGAGGTGAACAAAACCAGGAGACTTATTGTGGACAAAATAGTCTGGAATAACATTTAAAAGGGATTGGAATAAATATTTGAAAAGGAGGAATATGTAAGGTTCTGAAAGGGAAAGGAATTAAAACAGCAAGCATTAGCACTTGGGACTGAAAGACTTCCACCTGTCCTGTATTACTTATCGTTCTACAGAAACTCTTCATTCAGTCTGAGTTCAGGGAGTGGCTGGAGGTGAGCAAAGTTTAGGTCATTGTGTCCTGTGAGAAGAACTCCAAATACTTTAGCCACTGCCCTTTGTGCAATCTCTTGGTTTGGTTCAGGTTGGTCTGTACTGACTAGTTTTAATGCCTGACTGACGACCCCCTGCGTAAAGCTGTCACATTTGCACAGAAATTGAGTTCATACTTTATGCAGTGCAGAAGGATTCTGTCCAGAGTTGCTACTAGTTAAAGATAGAATATTGGGGCATTTATACTTATTACTGCCAATTATGTATAACCTATTGGTAGGTTATTCTACTACTGTTCATTACGAGGAGAATCTGAGTGTTATTAGTATTACTGTTAATTATTGCTGCAATTTTAGTGAGTTACTATTACTGATGGAATCAAGATTTTTCCCCACACTTCTGATTTTTACTGATTTGTAATCCCTCTATTCCAGGGATGTACGGGGTCAATTGCAGAGTTCCAAATACCACCATAGCTGAGATTAGCTAATTTAGTATAGACTCGGGCCTTTACATTGCTTAATGCTGCATCAGGAAGTGCCTCCAGTTGTTGGAGAGCCAATTAGGAATTTTATATAAATTTATTCATTGCTCCACAGGTAGCTGAGATGTGTCAATTCTCAGCCAGTGAGTGGATGGGGGAACCATCATATCACATCTTTTTCTGGGCCGTTGCTGAACAATGATGGTGGTCACAAAAGAAATCTGCAATCTACATCATCTCAGGAACATAATCTGTTTCATTCCACAGGGAAACCTTACAAAGTCCCTGTAGAAGGAATAACAACCTCTATCCCATCCGACAAGCCAATGATGGGACTTCAGACCAAGAAAAATTTTGTTCAAGCTAATATAATCGATGTTCAGATGTTAGTGCCCAAGAAACCTGTGCCCATCCTTGTCGATACGAGAAGAGGAAATAAAATGTTATTGGAACCATCAGGGCTTCTTCCAACGCTCCTGTACAGAAAGGTAGATATAAGCATTTGTGTATTAATGGATTGGAATAAATGTTTGCTGTCTTTTTATAAACTTTTCATTATAAGTCCCGAAAGATGTGCTATTAGGTGAATTGGACGTTCTGACTTCTTCCTCTGTGTACCCGAAAAGGCGCCGGAATGTGGCGACAAGGGGATTTTCACAGTTGCTTCATTGCAGTGTTAATGTAAGCCTACTTGTAACAATAATAAAGATTATTATTATCAACTTTTAAATTCTTGGCAGCCCGGTGGCGCAGTGGGTTAGCCCTGTTGCCTCACGGCACCGAGGTTCCAGGTTCGATCCCTGCTCTGGGTCACTGTCCGTGTGGAGTTTGCACATTCTCCCCGTGTTTGCATGGGTTTTGCCCCCACAACTCAAAGATGTGCAGGCTAGGTGGATTGGCCATGCTAAATTACCCCTGAATTGGAAAAAATGAATTGGGTACTCTAAATTTTTTTTAAAACTTTTAAATTCTTCACCCGTGATAAAGGAAATGTTATACATGGCTTTCTTATACCAAATATTTTCAGTCCCTTGAAAGAAAATAGTCTCTTTTCCAAATATTCAAATGTCCCACTCATCTGCACCTGTTATTATTTTTCAGAAATAACATGCTAGGAACTGGCATTGTATTGATACCGTGTTTTTAACACTGCTCATTTATCACCGTGATAGCTGTAAAAGATTTAAATCAGTTTTTCACTAAACTTTGATCGATTTCAGCCAAATATATAATTGACTTTCTAGCATAAAATATGATATTCATTTAAGAAAGTTACCTAATAGGAGTTTTCCATTAGAGTGTTTGTGGTTGCTAATATAATCCCATAAAATATTTGAGTAAATGAATATAATTCCAATAGTATGGACTTAAAGCAGAACTGCTTATGAGTAAGCATTAGGAACGATAACATAAGGACACAAGGTTAAATAACTACATCTCAAAAAGTGTCATAAAGCAGTGATGTTTACGAACAGTTAACAATTTTAAAATAATCCTAATTGTGGGACGTCAAAAGATCAGTGCATATTATTCATTCTGACTACTGAATAATGAATCAAAATAGTAATGTACCCATAAGAGTTGGATTGCATATCAACAACAACAACTTGAATTTGTATAGCATCTTTAAAGTAATAAAATGTTCCAAGGCACTTCAAAGAAGTGTTACAAAGCAAAATTAGACATCGAACTACGTGAGGCAACTCTGAAGCAGACGGCTAAATGGTTGGTCAAATAGGCCAGTTTTAAGGAGCATATCAGAGAGGCAGAGAGATTTAGGGAGGGAATTCCAGTGTTTAGGGCCCAGGTAGGTGAAGACATAACTATCAATGGTGAAACAATTAAAATTGGGAAAGTTTAAGAGGCTGAAATTAGAGGAGGACATTAAGAGATTATTGAGATCGGAAGTAAGGCAACTGCGGGACCTGAAAACAAGGATGAGAATTTGAAAATTAAGAAGCTGCTTCATTATGAGCTAATATAAATCAGTGGGAATAACGGTGCTGGGTGAATGGTACTTGGCACGACTAATGACATGAGCAACGCAGTTTTGTGTGACCTCCAGTTTCAAGAGGGCTGAATGCAAAAAATCAGTCAGGAATGTGACGGAATAGTCAAGTCTAGAGGTGAAAAATTCATGAATGAGATATTTGGTAATAGATGAGGCTTGGCAGGGCCGAGCCAAGTGGCGTTACAGAGGTGGAAATAGGCAGTCTTACTGACGATGGCTTAGTGATTCGAAGCTCATCCTGGGTCAAATATGATTCCAAGTTTGTGAACCATCTGGTTTAATCTCAAACTGTTGCCATAAAGAGGGATGGAGTCAGTAGCTCATGAATAGAATTTGGAGCTAGGACCAAGGGTTTGACATTCCAAAAATTACTTGGAGACCATTTCTGCTCATCTAATACTTGGGGCTGGGTTTCTTGGCCCTATCCGGAGTGGGTGCAGAATTTTGCATTGGCATGCCGCTCTCCAATTCCATCCCACCCCTGGGCAGACCTTCCTTCCATCAGAAGATCAGAAGTGGGTATGTTTGCTGATGATTTCACAATGTTCAGCATTATCCACTGACGTAGTCCATATCCAAATGCAAGAAGACCTGGATAATATCCAGGCTTGGCATGCAAGTAACATTCAAGTATCAGGCAATGGGGCTGTTTAGCACAGGGCTAAATCGCTGGCTTTGAAAGCAGACCAAGGCAGGCCAACAGCACGGTTCAATTCCCGTAACAGCCTCCCCGAACAGGGGCCGGAATGTGGCGACTAGGGGCTTTTCACAGTAACTTAATTGAAGCCTACTTGTGACAATAAGCAATTTTCATTTCATTTCATTTCATGATCATTTCCAATAAGAGAAAATCAACCATCACCCCTTGAAATTCAATGGCATTACCATAACTGAATTCCCCACCATTAATAACCTAGGGGTTACCATTGACCAGAAACTGAACTGGAATAGCCATTTAAATACTGTGGTGAAAAAGCAGGTCAGAGGCTAGGAATCCTGCAATGAATAACTCATCTCTTGACTCCCCAAAGCCTGTCCACCATCTACAAGATTTAAGTCAGCCGTGTGATGGACTGCTCTCCCCTTGCCGAGGTAAGTGCAACGTGAACAGAAGCTTGAAGTTTGACACAGTCCACGACAAAGCAGCCCACTTGATTGCTATCTCTTCCACAAACATTCACTCAATCCACCGCCAACGCGCAGTCGTAGTGTGTACCATCTACAAGAAAAGTGAAGAGTAACAGAAATGGGAACCAGCATAAGGACCTTCCAGTGGCTATCTACAACAGCAGCATTGAGTCTGAGGAAGTATCCTGCAAAACCTAAAACTTTTTTTTAAAGTTTTGCAAAATTTTTCATAATAAAACAGTAGTAACAATAATAACAAAACAAACTAGAGTGAACATAGTGCAAAAAGAGAATATACAATAACAATTAAATAGACATTACCTCACGCGACTCAGCCGTCCCACACCATCCCAATGAAGCACTACCCCCCCCCCCCCCCAAACGGATTGCTGCTGCTGCTGACATTTTAATTTTCCCTGAGAAAGTCGACAAACGGCTGCTGAAACGTCCAGGGGCTGGTTTAGCTCACTGGGCTAAATCGCTGGCTTTTAAAGCAGACCAAGGCAGGCCAGCAGCACATTTCAATTTCCGTACCAGCCTCCCCGAACAGGTGCCAGAATGTGGCGACTAGGGGCTTTTCACAGTAACTTCATTGAAGCCTACTCGTGACAATAAGCAATTTTCATTTCAAAAGAACCCTAGCATAGACCCTCTTAAGGCAAACTTTATTTTCTCGAGGCTGAGAAACCCAGCCATGTCGTTAATCCTAGTCTCTACACTCTGGGGCTTCGAGTCCCTCCACATTAATAAAATCCGTCTCCGGGCTACTAGGGAGGCAAAGGCCAAGACGTCGGCCTCTTTCGCCCCCTGAACTCCCGGGTCTTCTGACACTCCAAAGATCGCTATCTCTGGACTCGGCAACACCCGTGTGTTAAGCACCTTGGGCATTGCCCTTGCGAACCCTTGCCAGAACTCTCTAAGCTCCGGGCATGCCCAAAACATGTGGACATGGTTTGCAGGGCTGCCCTTGCACCTCATGCAACTGTCTTCTACCCCAAAAAACTTGCTCATTCTCGCTGCCGTCATGTGTGCCCAGTGAACCACCTTAAATTGAATTAGACTGAGCCTGGCACCTGATGAGGAGGAATTAACCCTGCCCAGGACCTCTGCCCACAGACCTGCTTCCAACTCCTCACCGAGCTCCTCCTCCCACTTGCCCTTGAGCTCCTCCACCTGTGTCTCCTCCACCTCCTGTAGTTCCTGGTAGATATCTGACACCCTCCCCTCCCCCACCCAGGTGCCGGAGACCACCCTGCCCTGTAGCCTCAGTGGCGGCAGCGTCGGAAAGGCCAGTACCTGTTTTTTCAGGAAGGCTCGTACTTGCAGATATTTAAAGGCGTTTCCTGGCGGCAGATTAAATTTGTCCTCTAGCGCCTTCAAACTGGGAAAGCTTCCATCTATGAACAGACCTCCCATCCTTCTGATGCCTGCCCTCTGCCAGCTCTGGAACCCACCATCCATCCTACCCGGGACAAACCTGTTGTTGTTACATATCGGGGTCCAGACCGACGCTCCCTCCACCTTCTCGTACCTCCTCCACTGGCCCGAGATCCGCAGTGTCTCCACCAACACCGGACTTGTGGAGCAACGGGTCGGCGAGAACGGCAAAGGAGCCGTTATCAAAGCTCCCAGACTAGTACCTTTACATGATGCCGCCTCCAGCTGCTCCCACGCACTCCCCCACCACCACCACCACCATCGGCCTCTTCCTAATCATAGCTATATTGGCCGCCCAGTGGTAGTTACGAAAGTTCGGCAGCGCCAAGCCCCCCCCCCCCCCCCCCCCCCCCGACTGCGTTCTGACAGCGATCTCCTTACTCGCGGGGTCTTATTCGCCCACACAAAGCCTGAAATGATCCTACTCACCCGCTTAAAAAAGGCCTTCGGAATGAAGATGGGGAGGCACTGAAAGACAAACAAAAATCTGGGGAGGACAGTCATTTTCACGGTCTGCACCCTCCCTGCCAGTGACAGCGGGAGCATGTCCCACCTTTTAAAGTCCCCTTCCATTTGCTCTACCAACCGGGCATCCCATTTCCTGGCCACCAGTATACCCAGGTAACGAAAACTTTTCTCTACCATCCTGAGCGGCAGCTCTTTCAGTCTCTCCTCCTGCCCCTTGGCCTGGATCGCAAACAACTCGCTCTTTCCCATGTTCAGTTTGTACCCTGAAAAACTACCAAAATCCCTCCGGATCCGCAGAACCTCCCCCATCCCCTACACAGGGTCCGAAATGTACAGGAGCAAATCATCCGCGTATAGCGAGACCCGATGTTCCACCACCCCCCCCCCCCATCCCCGAAACAGTCCCTGTCAGTTCCTCGAGGCTCTCAGCGCTATAGCTAGTGGTTCTATAGCTAGGGCAAATAACGGGGAGAGGGGACACCCCTGCCTCGTTCCCCGGTGAAGCTCGAAGTACCCCAACCTCAGCCGGTTTGTACATACACTTGCTACAGGTGCCTGGTACAGCAATTTCACCCAGCCAATAAAGCCCTCACCAAACCCGAACCTCCCCAGCATTTCCCACAGGTACTCCCACTCTACCCGGTCAAAGGCTTTCTCTGCGTCCATCGCTGCTACCACCTCCGCCTCCCCTCCCTCTGAGGGCATCATAATATTCAAAAGTCTCCGGACATTGGTATTGAGTTGTCTGCCTTTAACAAACCCAGTCTGGTCTTCCTCTATCACCCCTGGGATGCAATCCTCAATTCTTGTGGCCAGAATCTTAGCCAGAAATTTGGCATCCACGTTTAAAAGCGAAATCGGCCTGTATGAACCGCAATGTTCCGCGTCCTTCCCTTGTTTAAGAATGAGTGAGATCAAGGCCTGTGACATTATTGGGGGGAGGGTTCCTTTCTCTCTAACCTCATTGAAAGTCCTCATTGATGTGTTGGGTGTTCTGGATCACAAACAGGTCACCAACACTTGAAGTGGTGCAACTCTATTTTATTATAAGGTTAACTATATTAACATACTTGAACTGTGGGTAAATGCAGTACCAGCTTTAACTGTTGACCCTTGCCTAGTCCTAACCAGGTGATGCACTCAGCATATGGTGAATGTCTGTGTTGCAGGCTGTGAGCTCTGTGCTCCGAGTGGCTGCTACGAGAATGAGCGGGAACTCTCCTGTCCCCTGTCTTTATAGTGCATGTGCTCTCACTGGTGATTGGCTGCGGTGTTGTGTATGCTGATTGGCCCCACTGCATGTCCATCAGTGTGTGTGTGTCTGCATCATAACATACTGGTGTATATTATGACACTCATCAGGAGTGGGCTCAATATTTCCGAAAATTTCTTATAGAATTCTACCTGGTAACCGTCCGGCCCCGGGGCTTTACCCGATTGCATGCCCTCTATACCCTTGACAATCTCCTCTAATTCACTCGGGGCCCCCAGCCCCTCCACCAGGTCCTCTTCCACCTTTGGAAACCTCAACTGGTCCAAACATTGCCTCACCCTTCCGCTCCCGTCGGGGGCTCCGACTCGTATAGTTTACTATAGACCTCCTTAAAGACTCCGTTCACCCCCACTGGATCCAAGACCATGTTACCCTCCTTATTCTTTAGTCCCCCGATTTCCCTGGCCCCCTCCCTCTTTTGCAGTTGGTGTGCCAGCATTCTACTTGCTTTCTCCCTGTACTCATAGACTGCCCCCCTTGCCTTCCTCAGCTGTGCTACCGCTTTCCCTGTGGTCAGCAGTTCAAACTCCGCCTGCAGACTCCGCCGCTCCCTCAGTAGCCCCACCTCGGGGGCCTCCGCGTAGCTCCTGTCCACTCGGAATATCTCCTCCACCAGTCTCTCCCTCTCCGCTCTTTCTCTCTTTTCCCTATGGGATCGAATTGAGATGAGCTCCCCTCTGACAACTGCCTTCAGAGCTTCCCAGACCGTTGCCGCTGCTACCTCACCCGTATCGTTTGTTTCCAGGTAATCCTGGATGTTCCTGCTAATCCGCCCGCAAACCTGTTCGTCCGTCAGCAGCCCCACATCCAGTCTCCAGAGTGGGCGCTGCCCTCTCTCCTCACTATGCCGCAGGTCCACCCAGTGCGGGGCATGGTCCGAGACTGTGATTGCTGAGTATTCTGTCCCCGCCACCTTTGGGATTAACGCCCTGCTCAAGACAAAGAAGTCAATGCGGGAATAAACCTTAGGAACGTGGGAGAAAAAAGAGAACTCCTTCGCTCTTGGCCGAGCGAACCTCCAGGGATCCACCCCCCCACCACCACCCCCACCACCCCTCCCCCATCTGCTCCATAAAACCCTTCAATTCCTTAGCCACTGCCGGTCACTTCCCTGTCCTGGACCTCGACCGGTCCAGCTCAGTGTCAATGACTGTGTTAAAGTCTCCCCCCATGATCAGGTTGTGTGACTCTAAGTGTGGGATTTTGCCGAGCATTCGTCTCATAAATTCCACATCATCCCAATTCGGAGCGTAGATGTTCACAAACACCACCCGGACCCCCTCCCACCTTCCACTCACTATTATATACCTGTCCCCCTTATCTGCCACAATTCTCCCAGCCTCGAATGCTACATCCTTACTGATCAGAATTGCTACCCCTCTGTCTTCGAATCCAGCCCTGAAGTGAACACCTGGCCTAACCATCCCTTTCTCAATCTCGTATGATCTGCGAGCTTAAAATGTGTCTCCTGAAGCATTGCTACGTCTGCCTTTAACCCCTTTAGATGCGTGAACACGCGCGCTCTTTTGACTGGCCCATTCAAACCCCTCACATTCCACATGATCAGCCTGGACGGGAGGCTAACCCCCCCCCCCCCCCCCCCCCCCCCCCCCCCGCCCTGCCGACTAGCCATCGCCCTTTTTTGGCCAACCTCGAGCCCGCGCCCTTCGCTTCCTCGAGCGCCCCCACAGGGAGCCACCGCCCCCGACCCTCAATTGATACCTCCTCTGTCAGCAAAGCAGCAACCCCTCCCCCCCCCCAACAGCCCCACGACCCAAACCCCTCCCCGCCAAGCACCAGCTGAGCACTTGCTCACTCCCCACTACGCTCCCGAGAGTCAGCTGACCCATGCTACCCCAGCAGCTCCCGCCCCTGGCGCCGATCAGACTGTCGCCTCATCGTCCGGACCCCTCTCCCCACATGAATAAACCAATTAAACTACCTCTCCAGCCCCAGTGAATAAATAGTAATACGAAACAAAAAATAAACAGAAGACACAAACATTGGCCCATGAGGAGACACTTGTTGAACCAAGGCTTCAACGTCCCGCAAAATCGCACTAAGTACAGGGCCCCCTCACCCCTCCGTATCTCAGCTTTGCCGAAAACACTACACCCTCCAGCCACCACCACGGCCCTTACACGCACCCAACATTGTATACAATCTTATATTAGAAACGGTACCGTGTTACCCAGCCCCACCGCCGCATTCCACCAAAGCTTAACTGTCCTTTAATTCGAGTCCAGCTTTTATTGTTTGACAAATGACCACGCCTCGTCCGGCGTCTCAAAATAGTGATGCCGTTCCTTGTACGTGACCCATAGCCTCGCTGGGTGTAGCATCCCAAATTTCACCCCCTTGCTGAAGAGGGTCGCCTTCACCCGGTTGAATCCAGCACGCCTCTTGGCCAGCTCCGCACCCAGGTCCTGGTAGATGCGTATCACGCTGTTCTCCCACCTGGTGCTCCGTTCTTTTTTTGCCCACCGCAAGACAAGTTCCTTGTCCGAGAAGCAATGAAATCACACCACCATGACCCTCGGCGGTTCATTCGCCTTGGGCTTCCTTGCGAGGGCTCTTTGCGCCCCGTCCAGCTCCAGGGGTCGAGGGAATACCCCCATCCCTATCAGCGTCTCCGGCATCTTGGACACAAATGCTCCCACATGTGACTCCTCCACACCTTCGGGGAGGCCCACAATTCTCAAGTTCTGTCTCCTGGACCTGTTTTCTAGGTCCTCCAGCTTCTCCTGCCACTTCTTGCGGAGGTCATCCTACGCCTCCAACTTAAGGGCCAATACGACCAACTCGTCCTCATGGTCGGATATCTTTTTCTCCAGCTGCTTAATCGCTTTCCCTTGTGTCGCCTGAGTTGCGATAATTTGGTCTATTGATGCCTTCATCGGGGCCAGCATGTCCTTTTTAAGATCAGTCCCTAAGGAACTCCTGTTGCTCCTGTGACCACTGCGCCCATGCACCCTGGTCTATACCGGCCGCCATGCCATACCTCGGCGCCTGCTCCACACCCTTCTGTCTGTTGGGATTTAAACGCTTCACCCGGCCACTCCTGGTCCAGCTATCCATACAACAGAGAGGGAAACAGTGTTCGCTTCACCAATCTGTCCCAAAAAGTCCGTGAAAACTCCTGAAAAAAGGTCCGAGAGTCCGTTCCAGACGGGAGCTGCCGAATGCGCGACCTACTCCTCCATGGCCGCTACCGGAAGTCCCAAATCCTAAAATATAACATACATTATTGAAGCATCCTTAAGCGTGCTGGCTTCCTCTTTCTGCTTCTTTGATTAAGAGGACACTGCCTCTCAGAACCACAGATGGATACCCCTCAAAGCAGGTTCCTCACAAATGAAGAAGTAAATGAGTTGGGAGAATGAGAATAGGTGAGAACTCCCTATTCTGCGGCATTAAATAGCTGCCCTTAGTCTGCCTATTCTTGGCACAGCCACCCCACGCCTCAGGGAAAAGCTGCAGAAATCTTGGGAAAATATGAAATGAATGGGGCCATATAGATCTGCCTCTTTTCCCAGTGCTTTATGACCAGTGAATAAACATTCCACAAAATACAACAAAATTAGTCCTTGAAATTGAATTGAACGGTGAAGAGCGAGTAAATTGTCTTAGTTGATGCACGATGCTGATTCTGTACTAGCATAAATGATGAACAAGGAGTAGAAATAAGACAAGGAGGCATTCCTTTTTTGTTTTACGTTTCAAACTGACAGCTATATATATTAAGATCCTTAAGACAGAGTTATTGACATCTCTTTCTATTACACTAATATTTTTCGACCGGGATAGGAGGAGTATGCAGTTTATCTAGCCCCACTGCTCCGCAGGTCGCACTATTAGTTAAAAGTTTGATTCACTCATTAAAATGGGCAACTATTTACCTTTGCTGCTGTTAGAACCAGAATAAAAGTGACTTTATAGGCTTCTTTCAATAAATTCAGAATGATTGATTTATTATAAAACAAACCTTTTTTAAAAAAAACACAAGTTGCAAGAATTGGTTAACACATAAAGTTAATCTGGAAGAATCACTATCTATCCCTTTTAAAAATACCCCAGCATGCGCATTCACATACACACACAGACGTGAACACACACAGACGTGAACACACTCAGAGATATTCTTTGGAGGATAGGATTTATAACATTAAAGATAAAGTTTCAGAGCTTTGACACTCTCGATTTGGAGCATCCTCGTGGTCCCAGTAGAGTCATGGAGGTTCTCAACAGCAGAGAGAATACAAAAGGATCAATCCATCTTGTCTCAGCCTCTCAGATTGCCAAAGACAGATAAGTTCCACTGAACTGGGGATTCTTAGCTGAATACTGCCAACCACTTTATTTCAGGCAAGGCCAGGAGAAGGTGAGCTGGATAGCTTTTTACTTTCACATTTCAGCCCAACTAAATTCAAAAACAACAGCAATCTAAAATTTATAGCTGATCCCTGTCATTTGATTTCCAGTAAATCACTAGCCTTTGCCTTTAACCCAGTTTTTTCTTCCCATCAATTAAAATAATTGCAGTGAAAACGATCAAGCAGCTCTTTCCCCTCAACTACCATGCTGTTCAGGTGATTTCTTGCAAAAGGCATTCTTGCTCCCATCCAAAAGTGAACTTATGAGCTTTTGTAAATTCAAATCCAAGTGTCCAAATAATGCCATGTTCTATCAAATTTTAAAAGAAAAATGCAGTTTGAATTATTTTCCCAACCTCACTGCTCTTAAAAAATGAAACGCCATTTCTAAATATGTTACAAAGTGTACAGGAAAGATATACACAATATTTAAATAAAATTCAAACATGCACTCAACTGGCCATTCACTCCTTATACAGAGTGTGTGCACAGTTTTCTCTGACCTCCTTAGTTTCCAGATAATACCACAAAAATGTATTTCTTATAATGCATTTTCAATTTTATTATCCTTTCCAGCAATATTAGCAATCTTTAAGCTATAAGGTTGTATCAGCAAGCTCCCATCAAAACAATCTGTCATTCTGAGTCATAACCTTTCCCACAAAGGCCAAGGGATTATGGTCAGTCTATTCTTTTACAGCCATGACGAATATATAGCTCAAAATATGTAAGAGCCAGTAACAAACCCAGGGTTTCCTTTTCTATTGTACTCATTGATGTCTATTTAATTTCTTGCAATAAGTCCAAACCCTCCCCGGGTAACTAGCATTGCCACCTTCAAGGGTTTATTGAAATTAGGAGCAGGGTTTTCCACGCAAGCCGCTGCGTATTTCCTGGTGGCGGAGGCAGCCCGCCATTGGCCGACGGTGGTATCTTTTGGTCCCACTGGCAACAGTGTTTCATGTTAAATGCATCCCTTGCTGCCAGGAAACCCGTGGCGGGAGATTTCCATCGGCAGAACCGAACGATTCTGGCCTAAGGGTGGATTACACTGGTTCATTAGTTTGGATCGCCTTCAGTTTCTCAAAAGCTGTCTGACTTTCTCTTGTCACACCACCTTTGTTTTCTTTTGCAATAAGTCCATTAGTGGAGCAGCTATTGTGCTGAAGTTTGCCACAATCCTTGAAAAGCTCATGATTGGGCAGCATGGTGGTGCAGTGGGTTAGCCCTGCTGCCTCACGGCGACGAGGACACGGATCCGATCCCGGCTCTGGGTCACTGTCCGTGTGGAGTTTGCACATTCTCCCCGTGTTTGTGTGGGTTTCAGCCCCACAACCCAAAAGATGCACAGGCTCGGTGGATTGGCCACGCTAAATTGCCCCTTAATTGAAAAAAAATGAATTGGATACTCTAAATTTATTTTTTTTAAATCTCATGATTTCCCATTTAGTTTTAGGGGCAGGGAATTCCATCAAAGCCTGGACTTTTGTTGTTCTTAGCAACACTTGCCTTACAATATGCCCAAAATAAGTTACTCTCGTCTTTGGGAACTCACTCTTGGCAAGGTTTATTACTACATCTACCAACTGTTATTATTTAACCAGTGCTCCCAACCATTGTTCTGCCTCTAAGTAGAAAAATATGGGTCTGGGACTGAATTGGTGGAGTTCTGGGACCACAGAAGCGACACTTGCCCTCTCAAATTTAATATAGGTCTGCCAGGCTGCTTTCTTATGTTTTGAAGTTTCTGCCTGTATGCCTCAGGGACCAATTCATATGCACTAACTACATCATAATCCAGGAAACCTTTGCTGGCAGTGATGCGTAAACCTCATGAGTTCTACCCACCAATCTACTCTGTAGGAGCAATGTCCAGTTTTCTTTTGGCCACTTCATTTGTTTTGCTGCACTGTCAAACAAAATAAAGAATTCCTGTATGTGGTAGTCTGTGTATAGAGGTATTACGGTACCTGGTAATGCTGGAACACCATTGATAGATATTGTATGTTCCCTATTGGTCAAGCTGTATGGTACCTCCGCCCTGAAAGGCAGGGTATAAGAGCCCGTGCCGCCCCAGCAGCCTTCTTTCTGTACCTGAGCTGCTGGGGGAAACATCTAGCTTATTAAAGCCTTCAGTTGGACTACAACCTCGTCTCAGTGGTCATTGATCGTGCATCAATTTAATAAGCTAAATTTAAAAGGATGGAGCTCCGAATCAAGCTGGAGTGTCTGCAACTCAGCCCCCACGCGGTGAACTCAGCGGCAACCTTCAAGCACTGGCTGGCGTGTTTTAAAGGATATCTCGGAACAGCTGAAAACACACCCACGGGAGAACAGAAATTGCAAGTCCTGCACTCAAGGGTGAGCCCGGAAATTTACACCCTCATTGAGGACGCGGACGACTTTGATGCAGCAATGGAGCTGCTAAAAGGACATTATATTCGCCCGGTCAACCAGGTCTATGCCCGACATCTGCTAGCAACAGGGCGACAAATCCCTGGGGAATCGCTGGAAGAATTCTACCGTGCGCTCCTGGTGTTGGGGAGAAACTGCAGCTGCCCGCAAGTTTCGGCAAGCGACCACACAGAACACTTGATCCGGGACACTCTCGTGGCAGGTATGCTGTCCTCCCAAATCCACCAGCGATTGCTGGAAAAAGACACCCTTGGCCTCAAGGAGGCACGGGCCCTTGCAGGCTCCCTGGATGTGGCCTCCCGAAACGCCCGCGCTTACGTACCCGACCACGCGGCAGCCCCCTGGGCAGCGTGGAACCCCTCCGCAGCCGACCCCGAGACATCTCCCATCCCCCCATAATCTTGTGCTGCAAGGTGACCTGGCAACCCCGGGGGGGCCCGGCTGCTACTTTTGCGGGCAGGCCAAGCACCCCCGGTAGCGCTGCCCGGCCCGCACATCCACCTGCAAGGGATGCGGTAAAAAGGGCCACTTCGTGGTGGTATGCCAGGCCCGTGCGGTCGCCGCGGTCTCCAGTTGCAAATGCGGACCGCCACCACAAACCTCTCCACAGTCCCCGTGCGGCCAGGGGGCGCCGCCATCTTCCTCCTGCAGGGCCACGTGCAGCCCCCGGGCGCCGCCATCTTGTCCCGTGGATGCCACGTTCGATGGAGGGGCGCCGCCATTTTGTGCACCCCCAGTCATGTGTGACCAATGGGCGCCGCCATCTTGGATGGACTCCCAGGACCCCAGCTCGGCTGACCGCACACCGCCCGAAGAGAACACTCAACTGCTGCGATTAGCCTCGGTGACCCTGGATGGACCAGTCCCGGCTTCGAACACTCTCAACTGCTACAACAACAGTACTAATCAACGGATACGAGACGTCCTGCTTAATCGACTCTGGGAGCACGGAGAGCTTCATACACCCCGACACGGTAAGGCGCTGTTCTCTCCTCGTCCACCCCGTTAATCAAAAAATCTCCCTGGCCTCCGGTTCCCACTCAGTAGAAATAAAGGGGTTTTGTGTAGCAAACCTCACGGTCCAGGAAAGGGAGTTTAAAAATTACCGGCTCTACATCCTTCCCCACCTCTGCGTGGCCACACTCCTAGGTTTAGACTTCCAGTGTAATCTCCAAAGTCTAACTTTCAAATTCGGCGGTCCCATACCCCCCTCACTGTCTGCAGCCTTGCGACCCTCAAGGTCAATCCGTCTTCCCTGTTTGCAAACCTCACCCCGGATTGCAAACCCGTCGCCACCAGGAGCAGACGGTACAGTGCCCAGGATCAGATCTTTATTAGGTCAGAGGTCCAAAGGCTACTGAGGGAAGGAGTCATTGAAGCTAACAACAGTCCCTGGAGTGCTCAAGTAGTGGTGGTAAAGACCAGGGAGAAGCATAGGATGATCATTGACTACAAGTCAGACTATCAACAGGTTTACGCAGCTGGACGCGTACCCTCTCCCCCGCATATCCGACCCGGTAAACAGGATCGCGCATTACAAGGTCTTCTCCACGGTGGATCTAAAGTCCGCCTACCACCAGCTCCCCATCCGCACTAGTGACCGCAAATACACTGCCTTCGAGGCAGATGGGCGGCTCTACCACTTCTTAAGGGTTCCCT
The DNA here is from genome assembly GCF_047496885.1 of Scyliorhinus torazame. Lineage (NCBI taxonomy): Eukaryota > Metazoa > Chordata > Chondrichthyes > Carcharhiniformes > Scyliorhinidae > Scyliorhinus > Scyliorhinus torazame. The sequence goes on from NC_092712.1 coordinate 91,878,217, forward strand.
TCGGTGTCACTAACGGGGTCTCGGTCTTCCAGCGCGAGATGGACTGAATGGTTGACCGGTACGGTTTACGGGCAACATTCCCGTATCTCGATAATGTCACCATCTGCGGCCACGACCAGCAGGACCACGACACCAACCGCCGAAAATTACTCCAGACCGCAAAGATCCTTAACATTACGTATAACAAGGATAAATGCGTGTTTAGCACCGACTGCCTCGCCATCCTCGACTACGTAGTGCGAAATGGAGTTATAGACCCTGACCCTGAACGCATGCGCCCCCTTATGGAGTTCCCCCTCCCTCACTGCTCCAAGGCCTTGAAGCACTGCCTAGGGTTTTTCTTTTACTATGCCCAGTGGGTCCCCAACTATGCGGACAAGGCCCGTCCCCTGATCCAATCCACAATTTTTCCCCTGTCGATAAAGGCCCGCCAGGCCTTCAGCCGCATCAAAGCAGACGTTGCAAAGGTCACAATGCACACCATCGACGAGTCCCTCCCCTTCCAGGTCGAGAGCGACACGTCTGACGTAGCTCTGACGGCCACCCTCAACCAAGCGGGCAGACCCGTAGCCATCTTCTCACGTACCCTCCATGCTTCCGACAAGGAGGCCCAGGCCATAGTAGAAGCTGTGCGACATTGGAGGCATTACCTGGCCGGCAGGAGATTCACTCTCCTCAGTGACCAACGGTCGGTTGCTTTCATGGTCGAGGCACAGCGGGGCAAGATAAAAAACGATAAGATTGAACTCTCCACCTACAACTACGAGATCTTGAATCGTCCCGGGAAGCTAAACGAGCCTCCTGACGCCCTGTCCCGCGGCACATGTGCCACCGCACAAGTGGACCGCCTCCGAGCCCTCCACGAGGACCTCTGTCACCCGGGGGGTCACTCGCTTTTTTCACTTTATCAAGACCCGCATCACTGTACATTCCTTTCCTCAAACCTTGGACGGGCTTATACAAATTTAAACATCTTCCCATTGGGCTTTGGGTTGCAGATACATTTTTTTTTAATTATCAGAATTTTCATCAGAATCTGAGGCCTCTTTTTTTACTTTTAAATGCCTGCCATTTAAGCTGATATTCCCTTATCCTTCCTTCTCTCTTTTCTCCTTTGCTGACTTCTCATTCTGAACATCAAGTTCAAGCTTTTTCATTTACAATTTCTCTGCTCTCTTTTTCTTGCATTTCTTATTATTTTCTTTCTAATTCATGTTTTCTCATCTCTTTCACTCTCCAATTCAAGGTTTTCAGTTCCTTTTCTTATTCAAGTTGAAGTTTCTCCATTTATTTTTCAAGCTGATAAATTTGTAACTGAATCTTAGCTAACTCAATTGACTCACCCTATGAAGAATGTGGTCTGTCTTGTATCCTTTCCAATTTCAAATGCTGCACTATTACCTCAACTGTGTCTGCATTCCTTGTCCCTACTAGTTAATTCTAACTGCAATTGGTCTATCAAATCCGTTAGCTAGTTACTTTTTGGTTACTTTTTGTAAACCAGTCAGGGATAAATCTACCATCTTTATAAAAAGGTATAAGAAACTTCCAAAGCCACTTTGGTTTACTAATGTCTCTCAAAACCTGGTACCTGCCCTTTTATCCTTTATCAATTATTAATATTCCACGTCCAATCACCAGTTGTCCATGTTTCAAAATTCCACCAGAACCCCCAGGTTATGTTACCACCAGAATGGGAGGAGGCGAGCTCATCTAGCCCTATTACTCCAAAGGTTATTAGTTTAATAGTTTACTTCATTCACCAAAATGGTCAATTATTTACTTTCACTGATGTTAGACTCAGATAAAGTCTGAATGATTGGTTTATTGTAAAACAAAACTTCTTAATTAAAACAGGTTGCAAGAACTGGCTTTAACACCTAATTGTACTCTGAAAGTATAACTATCCACACAAACACACACACTCACAAACAAAGGGCAAATAGATAGGGGACGGGATTCTCCGTTAGCCAACGCCAAAATCTGGAAATGCAATTGGGCAGAGATTAGCTTCCAACGCAGGCACCGATTTGATGCCAAATCGCAATTCTCCATCACCTCGATAACGGCGTCAATGCACTTCACTCCACATGTACAGTACACACCGTTTGGATATCATTAGCAGGCCCGACCCAGTCTTCTCCAGGGCCTCCGTGATTCTCCGATGGGCCGAGTTCCCTACGGCGTGGTTCACTTGTGCTTTAAAAATCGTGAAACCGGCGTGGCGGCTGCTGAGGGAGAGAGATAGTTTGCTAAAAGTTGTGCCGCTGGCCGGCGGGGCTCCTGCCAGGACTGTGGGGAGTAGTGGGGGGTGGCCAGGGGGTAGGCTGTGGGGTCCTGGTGGACGGTCACAGAACACCGTTGCTGCAGCTGGAACCCTAACACATCACTAACAGCCCACTTTGTACCTGGTGCCACGGGTCATATTGGTATCCCCCCAGGGCACCCTGGGTGCCCTCTGGCCCCAGATGCCCCATCAACTGTATGGGTGCACTCCAGCACAACCAGGGCTATCTTTTTGGCTGGGATAAGTATGTGTGGTGAGTGTCATGTGTATCTGCGGCTGCAGCTTGTCAGCCTTCCAAGAGTCAATCACGGACCCGGCGAATCCCGCACCGTTTTTCATTAGAATCGATTGTGTTCCACGTGGCACCGGTGCTAGCCCCTTAATAGTAGCAGAACCAGTGCAAGTGTGGCACCGATCTTTCTGTTGTGAAAGTCCACGCAATCTCCATTGGCGTCAACACTTAGTCTCAGAAACGGAGAACCTGCCCAGCCTCTAAGCAGAGATGAGCTTCGGAGAGATGAGCTTTGGAAGATAGATTTTATAAAGTAACGGATAAAGTTTGATGGTTTTGATGCCATTGATCTGGAGATCCCTTGTGTGAAGACAGGTCACTGGTCCAATAGATGTCTGGAGGTTTTCTCCAATGGAGTTTTGACATGGAGGAGAACATAGCTGGATCGTTCAATTTTGTCTCAGTCTCTTGGGTTTCTAAATTCAAATAAGTTTCAATGAGCTGAGGATTCTTTTTTTTTGAAAATATTTTTATTCAAGACATTTTCAATTTATATAAACCACGCAATACAATCAACTTTATATAAGTATTTCCCAACATGAAACACTTTGTAACTATGCTGTAAATTATATAAAATACAGACCCCTCCAAAGGTCCCTCCCTCCCCCGCTAACGCTTCCCAATCCTTAAGGAAGGAGATAAACAACTTCCACCTGATCCCCTAATGGCAAATTTTCCAATTGAAAGAACTCTGCCAAATGACTCACCCATCGCGCTGCCTTAGGCAGCTCCAGAGCTTGCCATCCTAACAAGATCTTCAGGATGGCGTCGGGGTGGGGGAGTGTGTTCGGTTGGAACCTGACAGTGCCAGGTCCCTGAGGGAGACAGTATCTTGGCGGTCGTCGGGGTACGCAATGTAGGCATACTGGGGGATGGCGTGAAGCAAGAGTACCCTATCCACCAATGGGTCCGCCTTGTGGAATCGGACGTGCCTATGGAGCAGGACCGGTCCTGGAGCTGCGAGCCAAGTCGGGAGCGACACCCCGGATGTGGACTTCCTGGGGAAGGTAAAGAGAAGTTCATGGGGTGTGTTATTCGTAGCGGTGCACAGTAGTGACCGGATGGAGTGCAGTGCATCAGGGAGGACCTCCTGCCAGTGAGAGGCTGGAGGGTTCCTGGACTGTAGGGCCAGCTGGACAGCCCTACATACCGTCCCCTTCTCCCTTTCTACCTGCCCGTTTCCCCGGGGATTGTAGCTGGTCATTCTGCTGGAGGCGATACCCCTGCTGAGCAGGAACTGACACAGCTCATCACTCATGAATGAGGATCCCCTGTCACTGTGGATGTAGGCAGGGAAACCAAACAGAGCGAAGATTGTGTTGAGGGACAGATTGAGGAGAGTGGCGGTGCGGAGAAATTTAGCGAGGTTGGCATCGTGGTCCTGCTGATCATGGCCGCAGATGGTGACATTGTCTAGGTACGGGAACGTGGCCCGCAAACCATACCAGTCGACCATTCAGTCCATCTTCCTTTGGAAGACCGAGACCCCATTAGTGACGCCAAAGGGAACCCTAAGAAAATGGTAGAGACGACCGTCCGCCTTTTATTCAAGACATAAATTGAAGGCAGTGTATGGGCGGCTGGATTTACGGATGGGGAGCTGGTGGTAGGCGCAATTTTAGGTCAATCGTTGAGAAGACCCGGTACTGCGCAATCTGATTGACCATATCAGATATGCGTAGGAGTGGGTACGCGTCGAGCTGCCTGTACCGATTGATGGTCTGGCTGTAGTCCACGACCATTCGGTGTTTCTCCCCAGTTTTAACGACTACCACTTGGGCTCTCCAGGGGCTGTTGCTGGCCTCGATGACACACTCCCGAAGCAGCCACTGGACCTCGGACCTGATGAAGGTCTTGTCCTCGGTGCTGTACCGTCTGCTCCTGGTGGCGACGAGCTTGCAATCTGAAGTAAGATTGGCAAAGAGGGAGGGGGGGCCGACCTTTAGGGTCGTGAGGCCGCACACAGTGAGGGGTGGAAGGGGCCCGCCGAATTTGAGGGTGAGGCTCTGGAGATTGCACTGAAAATCCAGGCTTAGCAATAGTGCAGCACAGAGGTTAGGAAGGTCATAGAGGCGAAAACCGCTGAACTCTATGCTCTGGACTGTGAGAGTGACTGTGCAGAACCCTCGGATCGGGACAAAGTGGGACCCGGAGGCTAGGAACATCCATTGATTGGCGGGTGGACCGCGAGGGAGCAGCACCTTACCGTATCCAGGTGTATGAAGCTTTCGGTGCTCCCGGAGTCCAGCAGGCAAGAGGTCATGTGGCCATTGATTTTCACCGTTGTCGAAGCGGTGGCCAGGTTGTGTGGACGAGACTGGTCCAGCGTCATCGAGGCGAGCTGCGGGTGATCGTCCCTGGTTTCAGACGAAGAGCATTGGGGCCCGTCGTTGGCGTCCATGCCCCGTGGGGAAGGCAAGATGGCGGCGGCTGGAGATCCTCTGGGGAACAAAATGGCGGCGCCCATGGGGCGCACGTTGCGGGGGTGGGACAAAATGCACGTTGGTGGAGCAGGGCAAGATGGTGGCGCTCATGGGCCGCACGTGGACTGAGGGGGAGAAGATGGCGGCGCCCACTGGCTGCGCGTGGCCCCGGGAGGTGAAGATGGCGGCGCCCACTGGCCGCGCGTGGTCCGTGGGGGTGAACAGAGCGGCGCCCATTGTGCGTTTGGCAGGGGGGAGGGGGTGATAGCGGCGACTGCGCAGGCCTGGCACTCTGCGGCAAAATGGCCCTTTTTGCCGCAAGCCTTGCAAATGACGGCGCGGGCCGGGCAGCGTTGGCGAGGGTGCTTCTGCTGGCCGCAGAAATACCATTAGGGCCCCCGGGGTGCACAGTTTTGCGTGTGGCACAGGCGTACTGGCTAGGCAGGGCCCCAGCTGAGCGGTTGTTTGCGGGGTCCAGGAGGGATAGGAGGGGTGGGCCGCACGGCTGGAGGGGTAGGCCTGAACATTACGGGAGGTGACCATCATGGAGAGTGCTAATTCTTTTGACTCCGCTAAGTCGAGTGTGGCCCCTTCCACCAATCGTTGTCAGATGAGGTCCGACCCAATCCCCGTTACGAAAGCATCGCGCATGAGGAGATTAGAATGTTCGGCGGCCGTAACGGCCTGACAGTCACAGTCCCGGACGAGTGGGATTAGGGCCTGCCAGAAGTCTTTGATGGACTCACCAGGGAGTTGAGAGCAAGTGGCGAGTACGTGCCTGGCGAAGAGTGTGTTCGTTTTCTGCGCGTAGTTCTCTTTGAGGCGTGCCATGGCAGCCACGTAAATTGGGGCGTCCTGGATCAGCGGGAACACGCTTGAGCTCAACCTGGAATACAGGACCTGTATCTTCTGAGCTTCCGTCGGTGGGGTGGTCGCTGAGTTAATGGAGGCCTCGAAGCAAGCTAGCCAATGATTGAAGTCTTTTCTGGCATGGGTCGATTGCAGATCCAGCTGCAGGCGATCTGGTTTGATACGGATGTCCATCCTGTAGAAAATCTGACTGCAATAAATTGATGCACGATCAATTGCACAAAGGCTAAAGTTGGGTACAACTGTGGCTTTATTGCAGTCAGATGCGTGGCCTCCTGCTGCAGCTGGCAAAATGGCAGCTGAATGGAGGACAAGCATATTTATACTCCTCCTACTGGGCGGAGCCAGCCGGCAGGGGCTACCGGCGAACCTGTAGTACAGGTCCTACCTCACATCCCCTAATACAGGTGTACAGTGGTTCACCACACTGCTTACCCTCCGAAAAAAGATTTAAGTACAAACAAAGAACAATACAGCACGTGAACAGGCCCTTCGGCTTTCCAAGCCTGTACCGGTCATGATACCACCCTTGGCCAAAACCCTCAGCACTTCCTAGTGCTGTAATCCTCTATACCCATCCTATCCATGTATTTGTCAAGATGTCTTTTGAATGCCATATCTGCGTCCACATCATCCCCTGGCAGTGAGATTTCAGGCACTCATCACCCTCTGTGTAAAAAATCCGCCTCATACATCGCCTCTAAACTTTGCCCCAAGGACCTTAAACCTATACCCCTGGTGTCTGACGCCCCCTGGTGACTGACTCCTCCACCCTGAGAAAAGAGGGCCTGCCCATCATCCATACCCGTCATAATCTTGTAAGCCTCAATCAGGTCACCCCTCAACCTCCACCGTTCTAATGAAAATAGTCCCGCGTCTATTCAGCCTTTCCGCATAGCTAACGCCCTCAAGACCAGGCAACATTCTGATAAACCTTCTCTGCACCCTCTCCAAAGCCTCCACATCCTTCTGGTAGTATGGTGACCAGAATTGTGCACAATATTCCAAGTGCAGCCTTACCAAGGTTCTATACAACCATAGCATGACTTGCCAGTTTTTATATTCTATGCCCCATCCAATGAAGGCAAGCATATATGTAAGCATTCCATATGCTTTCTTGACTACCTTGTCCACTTGTGTTGCCACTTTCAAAGATCTGTGGACCTCCACCCCCAAATCTCTCTGACTTTCCCTATTCCTAAGAGTTTTGCCATTTATTGTATATTTCCCCTCCACGTCAGGCCCACCAAAATGCATTACATCACATTTGTCACGACTAAACTCCATTTGCCATTTCTTTGCCCAAGTCTCCAACCTATCTATGTCCTGCTATATCCTCTGACAATCCTCAACACTATCTGCCACTCCACCAAACTTGGTGTCATCTGCGAACTTACTAATCAGACGGGTTACATTTTCCTCCAAATCGTTTATGTTGTCATGTACCTTTAAGAAATGGGTGTTTATAAATGGGTGTGTATATAAATATCTAGTGAGAGTACCTTTAAGAAATGGGTGTTTATTACTGCAGTGATGTCAGAGAGTGGGTGCAGCTGGGCTGTCTGTCAGCTTTATCCTTTCGTTTTTGAGCAGGCTGCAGGATGTGTTTTAGTTTTGTTTTCAGTGTTGGAGCTGAAGCCAGACCAAGCAGGTGTACTGCTGTTCTCTCTGCCATCAAAAAACTATCTCTTGATCATTTGGTGAATTCAGAATTATAAATGTTTTCAGTAGTGACTTTAACCTGATGTCCTTCTGATTTTGTTTTTAAGTCGTATGGATGTTAAAAAGGAAAGCTTAAAGGTTTACTTAGTGTTGTAGCCTTTGGGGGTTATACTTAAATTAATGGTTGCTAAGA